>NW_027507789.1:15905845-16183345 GCF_037356315.1 Lithobates pipiens
ACTACGTAGAGGCCAGTAGCCAATAGCTTTTGTCTCCAATTTTTTTTCTGAGCATGCATGGCACTTTGTGCATCGGAAAATTCTCTACACACGATCGGAAAAAGTCAGATCGGATTTTGTCATTGGAAAATTTTAAATCCAGCTCTCAAACATTTTCTGGCAGAAATACCGTATATACTCGAGTATAAGCCGAGATTTTCAGCCCCTTTTTTGGGGCTGAAAGTGCCCCCCTCGGCTTATACTCGAGTCATCGCTGTCTGTCTGCCCGATCAGCGTGTCGAGCAGACAGACAGCGGCCATTCTAAGATTCAAAGGCCGCGCCTCCGTCGGTGATAGGCGGAACACTCAATTTCCCAAGAGTCTGTGTTCCGCCTATCACGGACGTCCTCTCATCCTCGTCCGTGGTATGAGGATGAGCGGACGTCCGTGATAGGCGGACCACTGACTGCTGGGAAATTGAGTTTTCCGCCTATCACGGACATCCGATAGGCGGAAAACTCAATTTCCCAGCAGTTATTGTATTTTAGTGTAAATATGAGATCTGAGGACTTTTTGACCCCAGATCTCATATTTAAGAGGACCTGCCATGCTTTTTTCTATTACAAGGAATGTTTACATTCCTTGTAATAGGAATAAATGTGACACCATTTTTTAAAAAAAAACTGTGAAAAAATAAATATAATAAATAAGAAAAAAAATGTTTTTTAAAGCACCCAGTCCCGACGATCTCGCGTATATAAGCGAACGCATAGGTGAGTACTGCGCACGGCCGCCCACATATGAAAACGGTGGTCAAACCACACATGTGAGGTATCGCCGCAATCGTTAGACTGAGATCAATAATTCTTGCCCTAGACCTACTCTATAACGTTAAAGATGCAACCTGTAGTTTTTTAAACTATGGGTGGATGGAAGTGGAATATAGGGGACGGATTGGGTGGATTATATAAGGGGCCTGGTTTATGAGAAGTGGGAGGTGCTAAAAATGATGGGCGGGGTCTAGCGCCCCCCCATCCAAAAACTTCACCAGCCGCCTCTGAATTTCACTGTCTCATTTCTAAAAGCAAGAAGCTAGAGGGTTCCAGATAAGGAACAGAGAAAACTTTTCAGAGTTACCAGGCACAACTTCAGCATTATATTGTTACTGAACCTGGGGTTCATGTTAAACTTAAACTGTACCGAAACTGAAGCTAGAAGAAAGGACATCAGTGAAGAAGTCAAAAGGATGTTGGAGCTAGATATCACTGAGAAGTCCAATAGAGACTGGTCTAGTACCATCGTTATAGTCCCAAAACCAGACGGTACTTGGAAGTTTTGTAATGGCTTCACAAAGCCTAATTCAGTGACAAAATTTGACAGGTACTCAATGCCCAGGGTAGATTAACTCATAGCCCTTGTACATACGGTCGGAGATTCAGACGGAATGTGTCCGATCGGACCGTTTTGTCGGATATTCCGACTGTGTGTGGTCTCCATCGGACTATTTCCGTCAGAGTATCCGACGGACCAAGTTTTCCAACTTGTTGGTAAAATTTTCCGACAAAATGCTCCAATCGGACATACTCCGATCATGTGTAGAGAATTCAGATCGGAAAAAGTGCCACGCATGCTCAGATCAAATTCCTACATCAAAGCTATTGGCTACTAGCCTGAACGTAGTCCCGTCATAACGAAATAACGTCATCACGTTCTGAACGATCGGATTTTCCGACAACTTTGTCCGACCGTGTGTATGCAACAGTTTCAGGCAAAATCCGACGAATTTGGTTGTCGGAATTTCCGACTGTGTGTACAAGGGCTTAGACAGACTTGGGAAGGCCTGCTACCTGACCACATTGGACTTGACAAAAGGATATTGGCAAATCCCCCTAACTGAAAGCACCAAAGAAAAGAAAAAATGTGTGACCCCCTGAGGGTTCGTTTCCGTATTTAAAAAAATGCCTTTTGGGTTGCAAATTGCCCCAGCGACATTTCAGAGGACCATGAACAGGACCTGAAGACCCCACCTGACAGTATGAAGCAACACTGACTGACCTTACAAAAGTAAACAACTAAGTAATGGTAAAATGGAAACCAGAAGCAGAGGAGTCTTTCTAGGCCTTGAAGAAGGTCCTTTGTGCACAGCCAGTACTGTACTCTCCCAACTTTTTTCCAAGGATTTTTTGCTTCAGATTGATTCATCTAATGTTAAAGTGGTTGTATACTAAATTTTTTAACTTTTACCTACAGGAAAGCCTATAATAAGGCTTACCTGTAGGTAAAAAAATATCTCCTAAACCTGTACGGTTTAGGAGATATTCCCCTCGGTATGCGCCGCTGACTGCAGCGGCGCATGCGCACAAGGGGATTCTCGGCCTGAAAATCCGGCAGTGGCCGACCGGCCGGAATGAAATCTCTTGCGCGCATGCGCGGGAGTGACGATATCGCGGCTCCGGCCACTCGCAGCGCCGGAGCCGCGATACCCGGAAGAAACGCTGAGGGAGCATGTCAGCTCCCTCGGCGTGGATCGGGCCAGATGTCGGGGCCTCGTTCTAAGGTAAGTATTTCATAATGAGCTAGTATGCGGTGCATACTAGCTCATTATGCCTTTTGCTTTGCAGGTGTTAAAAAAAAAAAAATGCGGGTTTACTACCGCTTTAATATTTGGGGCAGTGTTGTCGCAGGTACACAATGGGGAAGAACACTCTGTAGTGTACCTAAGCATTAAACTGAATGAACATGAAATATGCCATTGATGAAAAGGAATGTTTAGCCATAAAGTGGGCCTTGGACGCTCTCAGATACTATTTGTTAGGCCGCCAGTTTGATCTGATAACGGATCATGCTCCCCTCAAATGGATGGCATAAAAAAAGAGACGAATAGACGGGTCAACCGGTGATTTTTGGCTCTCCAAGATTATTCCTTCACAGTAAAACACAGGCCAGGTGTAAAGATGGGAAATGTAGACACCCGGTCCCGGGTTCACTTCTGTTGGGCCACAGGTGTTTCAACTCTGAAGTTGAAACAAGGTGGAATATGTAGCAGAGAGTCCGGGAAAGTCCTTTGTCTGGGTTTACACATCTCTAAGCCCTTGTACACACGGTCGGACATTCTGACAACCAAATCCATTGGATTTTGTCTGACGGATTTTGTCCAAAACTGTTGCATACACACGGTCGGACAAAGTTGTCGGAAAATCCGATCGTTCAGAAGGTGATGACGTTATTTCATTACGACGGGACTACGTTCAGGCTAGTAGCCAATAGCTTTGGTCTAGGAATTTGATCTGAGCATGCGTGGCACTTTGTCCGATCGGAATTCACTACACACAATCGGACAATGTCCGATCGGATCATGTTGTTGGAAAATTTTATAGCCCAGCTGGAAAACTTGATCCGTCGGATACTCCGACGGAAACAGTCCAATGGAGCCCACACACAGTCGGATTATCCGACAACACGGTCCGATCGGACATTGTCCATTGGAATATCCGACCGTGTGTACAAGGGATAAGGCTCCTCTTATACACATTTTAGGGATCTCTGATCCTTGCTCCAGTTTGGGTTTTACCTCTCTCCCAGTGGCTATTTAGACTCACCTGGAACCCGCAGTCACTGCTCCGGTCCTGATGAACAGACAGGTTTGGGTCTGTTAGAGCTGCAAGGTTGGTACAAAACATGTGTATGTGGAGGCTGATAAGAGTTGGGCTTGGAAAGTCAGGGTTGTGATTTGTGTAGTTAGTGCTGGGACACGGCTAGGATTTTGTTTGTATGTTTTTGCCCTGTTAATTTGTGGAACACTGTACAGCACCTGTAACTAGCATGAATAAGCACTGCACTGTTTGTCACTACCTCACTGGACTGGTATCCGTACCTGAAAGTGCTCACCCCAGGGAGCTTTTGTACCTTCCACCTATCCTCCAGCTAACAGTACTTATGGTGGAATATATTACAACACTAGACAGTGGGTCTAAAAAGTTTAAAAAGTGCTATTGACTATCCCGTGTTGTTTGGTAAGAGGATGATATTCTCTTTGCTTGCATTATGAAATGAGGCATGTATACTGTTTACAATGTAGTCATAAAGGGATGGACATGGTCAGAAACAATACTAGATAGGCCGTGGCATTTAAACAAATGCTCAATTTGTACTAAGGGGCTCAAAGTGTGTCAAGAAAATATCTGCCACACCATTACACCACCGCCACCAGCCTGAACCCTTGATACAAGGCAGGGTGGATCCATGCTTTCATGTTTCTGACCCGACCATCTGAATGTCGCAGCTGAAATCCAGACTCATCAGACCAGGCAACCTTTTTCCAATCTTCTATTGTCCAATTTTGGTGAGCCTGTGTGAATTGCAGCCTCAGTTTTCTGTTCTTAGCTGACAGGAGTAGCACCCGGTGTGGTATTCTGCTGCTGTAGGCCATCTTCTTCAAGGTTCCATGTGTTGTGAATTCAGAGATGGTATTCTGCAAACCTTGGTAGTAACCAGTGGGTTATTTGAGTTACTGTTGCCTTTCGATCATCTGGAACCAGTCTACCCATTCTCCTCTGACATCAACATGGCATTTTCCTACACACAACTGCCACTCACTGGATATTTTCTTAACCACCATTCTCTGTAAACCCAAGAGATGGTTGTGCGTGAAAATCCCAGTAGATCAGCATTTTTTTTTAAATACTCAGACCAGCCCGTCTGGCACCAACAACCATACCACGTTCAAAGTCACTAAAATCCCCCTTTTTTTTTTCCCATTCTGTGCCTAAATGCAATGAGTCGCTGCCATGTGATTGGCTGATTAGCAATTTGTGTTACCAAGCAATTGAACAGGTGTAACTAATAAAGTGGCCAGTGAGTGTATATTTTTTATATATATATATATATATATATACGGTATATATTTATGTTTTTCAATATATGTTTATTAAGAAATTAGAACCGTAACAAGTATAATAGAAAAACAAAAGAAAAGGACAAGTACAGTGTCATGCGCAATTAAAGTGAATGGCAATCCATATCCCCCCACAGTAGTAAAAAAGAGAAACCTCTATATTCCCCTGAAAGAAAAAAAAAATGTTTATTAGGGGTACACTGTAAAGGTACAATGAAAAAACTCCTCTGGCCTGGGATCACACTGTACCACGACCATGAAGTTATATATTTTTTTTATATTTATGTATTTATTTGCATTTTGTTTAAGGTCACATATGCACTTTATGTTTATTGAGGTTATATAGCACTGCACTTCTTTATTATAAATGGGGTGATTCTTCCTAAAAGGGACATAGACAGCAATAAAAACCTGACACTGGGTGTAATACCACTCTGCTGCACACCATCTAAAACGTAAAAAGATTTTCCTTGTTGGCAAAAACATAAAAAAAAATAAAAAAATTAAAATATATATATATATATATATATATATATATATATACACATATATATATATATATATATATATATATATATATAATATATAATTTTTTATTTTTATTTTTTTTTAGTTATCCTTTAACAGGCTGGAATGTAAAATGTACATACTGAGCTCTGAACACGCCTCTAGTGGGGAAACTTGTAGCAGGCTTTTGTGATCATTTTATATGTAAGGGAGGAATTTAAGTTTCGTTTCTCCCTTTCATGCTTTCACAACAGTGACCCAATGAGCTAAAAAAAAAAAAAAAAAAAAAAATAATAATAAAGCTACGGGATTGGTTACACTGAGTTTAGAGGTCGGACAACCTGCGCAGTATCATTTCTCTGCTCAAATACACAAATTTTGTCGTCAAGCTCTGTGGAGCTTCTCTTGCTGGCTCTCGGTAAAGAACCGCGTTTAACTTGTTTATCTTCTTTCAGCTTTGATGGCGTCAATTTCCCAGGATGGACAACCCTGCACTGAATGTGTAAAAACCTGTACAGATCCTGAGCTGGATAAACGGGGGATAATATCTGCACCATATGTGTGTCCCGAGTCCCGAGAGCAGTCATCGGAACAGCCGGCCTTCATAAAGGACACAACTCGAGAAGAGGAGGCTGTGATCTTCTGTACGTATTGTATTCACTCCTCTGTACCTGTTATTCAATCATGTCTGCACTGCGAAGCTTCTCTGTGTGATGACCACCTGAAGGCTCACAACAAGTCGCCAGAACATGTTCTAACAGAGCTCACCACCTCCCCGGAGAATAGGAAGTGCTCCATCCACAAGAAGATCCTGGAGTATTACTGCTATGAAGACAATGTCTGTATCTGTGTTTACTGCTTGGCTGAGAAGCACAGGCTCCATCAACTGGAAAACCTGGATGAAGCCACCGCAAAGAAAAAGAAGAAACTAAAAGACCTTCTGGAGACCTTGGTCTCAGAAAGCGAGGACCTGGAGAAAAACTGCCAGAATATTATTAGAAGTATGATGGGAATTCCAAAGAAAGTATCTGACCTAAAAGAAAAAGTTGCTAGCTCATTTCAAGACATTAGAAGAAGGCTGGAGGATCTAGAAAAGAGAGTCCTAGAAGAGATCTTCAACCAGGAAACGGCAATGATCGTATCGGGCAATATTCAGTTGCAGAAGCTGAACGTGAAGAAGACCCTATTGTCCAGTAAGATGCGTCGCATTGAGGAGCTGTGCAAAGAGACCGACCCCCTGACTGTCTTAGAGTTTGGTGAGGACAACTTTTATGATAACTCAGAAGATCAAAAGAAAGATGACCTGAAGGAAGCCGATAAAAAGATGTACGTTGTAGAGGACTTGAATAAGTTTCTAATCGCTCTGACTTTACACAATGGCTTGAATAATATTGTAACCGAGACCAGGAAAGAATATTGTATCCCTGAAGCTAAAGAGATCCTGCTGGATCTGAATACAGCAGCTAATAATGTATTGGTTTCCAGTGACCTCAAGTCCGTTTCTTGGTCAGTCTTAGGCCAACGTCGTAAAGAAACTGTAGAGAGATTTGAACAGCATCAAGTGTTGAACACAAGTGCATTTTCTGCTGGACGGCATTACTGGGAAGTGGAGGCGAGTGAATCAGAATACTGGATGATGGGAGTGACCTATCCAAGTATCGACCCCAAGAGCCCGGAGTCTTGGATTGGGAATAATGGCAAATCCTGGTGCTTGTGCAAGTGGCACGATGAGTATTCAATTAGACATGATAGTAAAGATGTCAATACACATTCTTATTTGTCCTGCAAGAAGGTGGGAATCTATCTGGATTATGAGGCCGGGCAGCTGTCCTTCTATGAACTGAGTGACCACATCAGACACCTCCACACCTTCACTGCCACCTTCACTGAGCCCCTTCATGCTGCATTCTGGGTGGAGGACAACGGGTGGCTCAGAATAACAAGCTAAATATACAATAAAGCCGGACATTTTCTAAATCGATTGGTTTCCCTATCAACACAGCTAGTGTTGATGGGGGAATCCCTCCATTGGAGCTATTTGGGGGGGGGGGGCAGACACACGGTCAATATTGCTAGTGCCGATAATCGCATGAAAAGCCCACCATGCTGGCTGTACCCAAGTCTGCCCATACATGGTTTGAATCTCGGGCCGGCCGGTCCCTGCTGAACCAGTCAAGATCCAAACCATCTATGACTGGATTAACAGAGTAGGAGAGCTCTAGATTTTTCATTCTAAAGAAGTTGGGTGGAGTGCCAAAATTCAATGAATGGATGGGCCAACCACTGATTGAATTTAAACAGGTTCAAAAATTCTCAGTGTGTGGCCAGTTTACAACTCTTCCTTATCTCCTGTGTGGATCAACAATGAAAAATCCAATGTCCGTGTGCCCCATGGACTACTTATCTTCTGGACCCGAGGCCCACAGATTGCCTACTGCCAGGAAATAACATTAAGAAGAAATTCTTCCTGGTCTCAAGCACAGTCTGATTCCAATCCTTCTTTTTTTGTCTTTTTTTTTTTTTATATAATTTTTGTACATTTTCTTTTAATTTCAAGTGAACCTGTCACACCTTTTAAAACCTGTCTAATTTTTCTGTCAACGCATGATTGATCTTCACGGTCATAATGTCTATCAGTCAGCTCTAATCGCTTATTAGATGTCATGTGTGTATGTGATTTTGTTGCAGTACCAACCAATCAATACCTTAATTTTCGTTTTCCCTAATACAGTGATTTTTATGCCTCTGTGTTTGATTGTCTCTGTCATTATTGACCCTTTGAGCTTTCACCATAGAAATTAGATCAGTTTAATGCCGCAACAATTCTATAAATGAGGGGTCTCCAAACTTTCTAAACAAAGGGCCAGTTTGCCATCCTTCAGACTTAAGGAGGGGGCCGGACTGTGGCCATTGGGAGTAGATAAGATCCCAACATCAGTGGGAATAAACAATGCCCCATCTTTGGTGTCAGCGGGAGGAATAGCACCCCATCGTTGGTGTCAGTGGGAGGAATTGTGCCCTGTCATTGGGAGGAATTTTGCCGCATATTTGGTGTAATCGAGAGGTATTGTACCCCATCATTGGTGTCATTTGGAATTGTGCCCTATCAGTGTCATTGGTCCCCATCTTTGGTGTCCTTGGGAGGAATTGTGCCCCCATCTTTGGTGTCCTTGGGAGGAATTGTGCCCCATCTTTGGTGTCAGTGGGAGGAATTTATCCATTGTCCCATTGTTTGTATCAGTGGATGAAAATAGTGCCCTGATGGCCAGATTAAAGCAAGCAAAGGGTTGCATCTGGCCCCCAGGTCGCAGTTTTAAGTCCACTGCTATAAATTATCAAAGGATTCATTTGGTGTGATCTACCATTATGCCCCGTACGCACGATCGGACATTCCAACAACAAAATCCATGGATTTTTTTCAGGCGGATGTTGGCTCAAACTTGTCTTGCAGACACATGGTCACAAAGTTGGTTCGAAATTGCGAACGTCAAGAACTTGGTGACGTACGACGAGCCGAGAAAAATTAAGTTCAATGGCCAGTGTGGCTCTTCTGCTTGATTCCGAGCATGCGTGGAACTTTGTGCGTCGGAATTGTGTACACACGATCGGAATTTCCAACAACTGATTTTGTTGTCGGAAAATTTTAGATCCCAGATCTCAAATTTTGCGTGACAGAAATTCCGATGGAGCCTTCACATGGTCGGAATTTCCAACACAAAGTTACCATCGAACATTTTTCATCAGAAAATCCGACCGTGTGTACGGGGCATTAGTGTTAGCTCACCCTTTCAGAAGAAATTAAACCGTGATCCTACACCCTCCCTAACCTCCCAGTCCCTGCTGTACTTGCCTCCGTGGGTGATGGGCTGTTAGTGTCCATGCAGCCAGTGTAGAGGTCCAGAAAAATTCTTCTCTTTTTTTTAAAATGCAGTGCAGAAGGAATGGAACCTCTTCTGGCTTTTTTTGTTCCCTGGGAATTTCTACTCTCATCCTTCCTTTTTAAAGGTGTCAGACATCACAAATAGTAGTAGTAGTAGTAGTAAGAATATTTAGAACCTCTGTGAAGCTTTTACTGCAGATTTCGCACCACATTCTGTCCAGGTGACAATTGTCAGACCGAACAGGGGGAAGCAAAGGAAAATCTCCTTTAAAGCAGAGTTCCACCCAAAAATAGAACTTGCGCTTTTCGGAATCCTTCCTGTGTCACATTTTCCACCTTTTCGGGGAGAGCAGATACCTATCTAATATAGGTATTTTGCTCCCACTTCCAGGCATAGATAGCCAAGCCAGCCGCGGGTATCTACGCCACTTCCGGTGCCTTCTCCACCCCCCCCCCCCCCCGCTGTCTTCTGGGAGACACTTCCTGATTCCCTTACCGACGATGGTGGCACCAATACCCGAGAGCCGAGGGATGGGTCAGTTTCGGGTGCCGACATTGCAGGCACCCTGGACAGGTAAGTGTCACTATTTTAAAAGTCAGCAGTTACAGTATAAAAAATCAGAGACCGATAACATTTGAAGCTCAGCTGGGGTTATAGCCCTTCGCCACTTTAGCCAATATTAAAAAATCGAAGAAAAACTACGAACTGGTAAGGAAGGTCTGTGTTCTGGGCTTCATCCCATGGACCCTGCAAAGCCCAACCATGGCCCTGCAAAGTCTCCCACAGTCACCTTATTTAGTCACATGTCACCAGTGTTTTGGGCTGAATGATGCAAAGGGTCATTCCACCTTGAAGACTGAGGACAGACTGTGAGTGCAGGGTTCATGGACCCACCCCAACGGTCAATGTGCAGAGGGGCAGCCACACATAGAATCCTGTCATTAGGTAACCAGCCTGAACACTTTGAAAAAGAGTATGTCCAAACAATTGTTATACACAGTGCATCCAGAAAGTATTCACAGCGCTTGACTTTTTCCACATTTTGTTATATCCAAAATGGATTAAATTCATTATTTTTCTCAAAATTCTACAAACCATACCCAATAATGACAACGTGAGAGAAATTTGTTTGAAATCTTTACAAATGTATAAAAAACAAAAATCCCACATATATAAGTATTTACAGCCTTTACTCAATACTTTGGCACCAATTACAGCCTCAAGTTTTTTGACTATGATGCTACAAGCTTGGCACACCAATTTCTGGGCAGTTTCTCCCATTCTTCTTTGCAGGACCTCTCAAGCTCCATCAGGTTGGATGGGGAGCGTCTGTGCGCAGACATTTTTAGATCTCTCCAGAGATGTTCAATCGGGTTCAAGTCTGGGCCACTCAAGGACATTCACAGAGTTGTCCCGTAGCCACTCCATTGATATCTTGCCTGTGTGCTTATGGTTGTTGTCCTGTTGGAAGATGAACCTTCTGAGATCCAGAGCGCTGTGGAGCAGGTTTTCACCAATGGCTCTGTACACTGTTGCATTCATATTTCTTTCAATCCTGACTAGTCTCCCAGTTCCTGCCGCTGAAAAACATCCCCACAGCATGATGCTGCCACCACCATGTTTCACTGTGGGGATAGTATTGACCAGGGGATGAACAATACCTGGTTTCCTCCAGACATGATGCTTGACATTCAGGCCAAAGAGTTCAATCCTTGTTTCACTGAAATAGAGAATTTTGTTTCTCATGGTCAGAGTCCTTCAGTTGGCTTTTGGCAATCTCTAGGCGGGTTGTCGTATGTCTTTTACTGAGGAGTGGCTTCCGTCTGCCCACTCTACCATACAGGCTTGATTGGTGGAGTGCTGCAGAGATGGTTGTCCTTCTGGAAGGTTCTCCTCTCTCCACAGAGAAACGCCGGAGCTCTGTCAGAGTGACCATGATGTTCTTGGTCACCTCCCTGACTAAGGCCCTTCTCCTCTAATCGCTCAGTTTAGTCGGGCGGCCCGCTCTATGAAGAGTCCTGGTGGTTCCAAACTTCTTCCATTTTCGGATGATGGGGGACCACTGTGCTCATTGGGACCTTCAATGCTGCAGAAATTTTTCTGTACCCTTCCCCAGATCTGTGCCTCCATACAATCCTCTCTCTGAGGTCTACAGACATTTCCTTGGACTTCATGGCTTGGTTTGTGCTCTGACATGCACTGTTACCTGTGGGACCTTATATAGACAGGTGTGTGCCTTTCCAAATCATGTCCAATCAACTGAATTTACCACAGGTGGACTCCAAGTTGTAGAAACAGGTCAAGGATGATAAGTGGAGACAGGAGGCACCTGAACTCAATTTCGAGCTTCATGACAAAGGCTGTGAATACTTTTGTACATGGAATGTTTTTCCTTTTTTTATTTTTTAAAAATTTTAAAAGATTTATAAACTTCTTTCACATTATCATTATTGGGTATTGTTTGTCGAATTTTGAGGAAAATAATGCATTTAATCAATTTTGGAATAAGGCTGTAACATAATAAAATGTGGAAAAAGTGAAGTGCTGTGAATACTTTCCGGATGCCCCGTAGATCACAGAAGTGTTCTCCTTAATGTGCAAACATGCTCAGAAAGCTTGCACCTCTAACCCTTATAACCCATGTGGGGTGTTTATTGGTGGCCTGTGGCACATTAAAGAGATTTCCTCTCACTTCCCCTACCAGAGACACTATGGGGTTGATTTCCCAAAGATAAATCCACTTTGCACTACAAGTACACTTGGAAGTGAAGTCGCTCTAGATCTGAGAGGAGAGGAAGCTCTGCTGATTTTTGTACAAGCTAAAATGCTGTTTTATTTTCCTTGCGTGCCCCCCTCACATCTACAGCGACTGCACTTACAGTGCGCAGTGGATTTGCCTTTAGTAAATAAACCCCTATGTGAAATAAGTGAAAATCATTGAGTTGAACTGCTAAGACATTGCAGGGAAGGGGGATCTGAGCTTCCGAGTCACTGCTGGGAGTGGGGAGCTGAGTTTGAGAGGAGTAACTGGAAGAGTAGAGCAATGGGAGCTGAGCTTCTGAGTCCTTGCTGGGAGGGGGAGCCTGGCTCCTGAGGCTTTTCTGGAAGGGAAGAGAAGCTGAATTACTATGCTGTGATGGGAAGGGTTTACTAATGGAGGAAAGGAGCATGGGGAACAAAGTCTTCTTTCTTTACCTGTGTTGTATACAAGGGAAATTCTGTAACAGGGAAAACAAGAATGCAATTTTACGGTGTAGATCTTTTATTACAAACAATGAACACCCACTTTACAGAGGAAATCTACAAATTCTGGGTTTATTATTCCAGTGCTAAATTCCAAAGTCTTCTATAAAACATGAGTATAAAAGGAACAATAAACACAAAACAAAAAGCTCATCGTACACATCTGCTGTGTGAGAGCTATTCACAGTTGGAGAGCTGCACTGAGTATACACCATATGTAGGAGAGCTACACCCTGTACATAGGAGAATTGCGCTCAGTGTACGCCTGTATGTAGGATAGCTGCTATCAGTGCACGCTGTCTGTAAGAGAGCTACACTCAGTGTACACCATATGTAGGAGAGTTACCGTTGGTGTATTCCGTACATAGGAGAGCTGCGCTCAGTCCACGCCGTCTGTAGGAGCGCTGCGCTCAGTCCACGTCGTCTGTAGGAGAGCTGCGCTTGCTGTGCACAATGTACTGGATGAGAGCAGAGTTTCATGTACGCTGTATGTAGGAGAGCTGCACCTAGTGTATCCCCTATTTGGGAAAGCTGCACTCAGTGTATGCTGTGAACTGTAGGAGAGCAGCACTTAGTACATGCCTTATATAGGAGAGCAACTATCAGTGTATGCTGTATTTAGGAGAGCAGCACTCAGTGTACGCTGTATTTAGGAGAGCAGCACTCAGTGTACATTGTAAGTGGGAGAGCATTGCTCCATGGAGGCCTTAGGCAGTAGAGCAGTGCTCAATGTGTACACATTATGTAAGGAGAGTAGCGCTCAGTGTGTACACCTTATGTAAGGAGAGTAGCGCTCAGTGTACACCTTATGTAGGAGAGTAGTACTCAGTGTGTACACCTTATGTAGGAGAGTAGTACTCAGTGTGTACACCTTATGTAGGAGAGTGGCGCTCGGTGTACAACTTATGTAGGAGAGTAGTGCTCGGTGTACACCTTATATAGGTGAGTAGCGCACGGTGTACACCTTATGTAGGAGAGTAGTGTTCAGTGTGTACACCTTATGTAGGAGAGAAGCGCTCAGTGTACACCTTATGTAGGAGAGTAGTACTCAGTGTGTACACCTTAATTAGGAGAGTAGCACTCAGTGTACACCTTATGTAGGAGAGTAGCGCTCGGTGTAAACTGGGAAAGCAGAGCTCAACCTGTTCCACATCAGATATCATTAACCATCTATTAATTCCGTTAGTTCCACCTCACTTACAGGGGGTTTGTCAGCATCACCACCATGGTAATTATGCAGAAGCAATGAAGTGCATGCAAACACAAAATCTTTTTTTCAGTATGTCAGTCAAGTTCTTGTATTACGAGATCTTGCCAGTAACAACACAAAACCACACCGCTCTGAAGAGAAAAATGCAAATGCTGGAGGGGATATCGGCACACCTAGTCCAGGTGCTCTGACTGAGGAGGTCCCTCCCACATCCAAAAACAAACCATGAATGTGCATAGAAGAGCCGGTGTCTTATCATATAAGGTCCCCCATCAGATAGTGTCCGCTGTGTACTGCGCATGCGCAGTACACAGCAACACAGATTCCGAAAATTGCCGAGGATGAATGGTGCTGGCGCACTGAGTCCAGGTTCTAGCCCCACCATCTAAGTGGACATAGAGCAGGAATAAAAAAAGAGGCGAGCGCAGCGAGGCCGAGCTCGAAGCGTGGCGAGCGAAGCTCGCCCGCGAGGGGCCCTCTAATATTCACAACCCTATGTCTGCTTGGATGGTGGGGCTACCACCTCCACTCACGGCGCAGGCGCCGTTCAGCTTCGGAAATTTTACGAAGCTTCTTCTGCCCCGTACTGCGTATGCGCAGTACGGAGCGGACGCTATATGATGGCCGGACTGAATATGCCAGAACACCGGCACCACTGGAACTTCAGTCTTATCTTTATTTTCATATGACTATGGTAAAAACACGTAGACATGTTCCGGCACACAAGCCTTGTTCACAGCACCATGCCATGGTCACATGAAAATAAAGATATAAGGCTGAAGTTCCAGTGGTGCCGACTCTTCAGTGCACATCTTGCAGTAACAGCCCTTCCTGCTGTCAGCCTGCCACGTATGCTTTATTCATTGGCTGTTGGGCTGCCTACCATGTCTATCAGACAGACTGAGGTACCCCAGCGGCCAACTGAAGGAGTGCCCACAGCAGGCTGAGAACACAAGAGCTCATTGCAGCACAGTGGCCTAGCGTTGTCAGCCTGCAACAGGAAGTGCTGTTACTGGCTGGATCTCCAGGTAGCAAACTTTGCAACAGATTTGCAAAAAAGATTTGCTTAAAGCGGAGTTTCAGGCAAAGAATTTAACTAAATGGAAATCATATGTACTCCCCATACCATCCCTCCTTTTTGGATATATATTTTTTTCTTTTCACACCTTTTGGGTATGTTTATTTGGGACTTCCGCTCCACGTTGATGTTCGTCACTTCCGCCGTTTTGTTGGTGCCCTCCTCCTCCCCATCTGGGCCATCTGTATGTCCCATAAGACAACTGGACCATTTAGAAAGCGCAGCGTGACTCGCGCATGCGCAGTAGGAAACTTCGGGTTCCGACATTGCGGGCTCCCTGGACAGGTAAGTGTCCTTATATTAATAGTCAGCAGCTACAGTATTTGTAGCTGCTGACTTTAAATTTCCCCCCGGCTGAAACTCCTCTTTAAGAAAATTATATATATTGAGACCTGATGCTGAACTTAAAAAAACAGAAAAGTAAAAAAAAAACAAGAAAAGACAGCATATCCAGAATACAGCGGAAGGCAGTGCGTGAAGGAAAGTCGTGCAAAAACAGTGTTGAACATCCAGTACAAAAACTGTATTCTTCAAAGATATACAGGTTGTGAGGCTATCCCCTTCCAGATACATACACTTTTTAACCCTGCTGGCCACATTCTTGTATGTGGCAGAACAGTGGTGGGCCTTGTGTTATGCTGTCACATTAATGCATACAACCAGTATCGCTGTGCTGGGAGTGCGCTCAATCCACGCCCTCATCACTGCAACTGCGCTGTCACCGACCGCATGCGTCTACCAATGATCAGGAGCTGGTAAGACAGGATGTTGATCACATGATCAATGTGACAGCCAATGATCAGGAACTGGGAAAACGGGATCCGATCAATGTGACAGCCAATGATCAAGAGCTGGTTAGACAGGATCCCGATCACATGATTAATGAGACAGCCAATGATCAAGAGCTAGAAATCAGGATCCCGATCGCATGATTAATGAGACAGCCAGTGATCAAGAGCTGGGAATCGGGATCCCAATCACATGATTAATGAGACAGCCAGTGATCAAGAGCTGGGAATCAGGATCCTGATCACATGATTAATGAGACAGCCAGTGATCAAGAGCTGGGAATCGGGATCCCGATCACATGATTAATGTGACAGCCAGTGATCAAGAGCTAGAAAACAGGATCCCGATCACATGATTAATGTGACAGCCAATGATCAAGAGCCCATCTTACCAGTTTCAGGTGTTAAGATGCCCTTAAAGGGCCAGCTCCCGCTGGGGGGAAAAAGGTGAAAATGTGAATTATGCAAGAAAACTGCACTCCGGTTAGAGTTCTTGCCTGAATATGTGCACTAATACTGATGTGGTTTCCAAGAGTTTGTTGGCAAAAACTGCTGAAATGTGACACTCCTAGCCAATCCCAAGCAAAGTGGAATCAGAGTCCCTCCCGCAATGTTTGCCAGTGTCCTGGGGGCATAGATCGTCACCCACACATCGGCGCTCCCCATGACTGTGGTACCTCTCCTATGGAGGAATAGAACATTGCTCATACCTGTCTGTATCACTTGTTGAGAATTACAACTCTAGGATAACAGTAACCACAAAAGTTGGGATTTGGGTGGAGACGGGTGCATTCTTCTGCATCAATGTTACCAAATTTTAGCTGAACAGAAAACTGGAGGTGGAATGTAATAATCACATTAAAAACTGTGAGCTCCAAAGAAAACGAACGCACAGACTCGACCCAACATCTCGCGTACAAGTTAACGGCTGACCAACGCGGCTGAATGCCTTCACATGCCGAAAAGTCAGTGTTTGGTTAATGCTCCAAACGTTTTCAGTGCCTTCATTCACCCTTATGGGCCCATTTATGTCTCATTAACGTTGATCGGTTTGAATACCTCTTTCCGCATTTGTGACACTTGTGGCGTTTTTTCTGGGCGTGCGTTTTCTCATGTTTGACCAGCTCGCACTTCTTGTCGAACCGCCGATCGCACTTGTCGCATTCAAAGGTCTTCCCTTCTTTGTGCCTCCTCTCATGGACAAGGTAGCTGCTCTTGTGGCCGAATTTGGCCCCACACTCTTGGCACACGAAGGGCTTCTCTCCAGTGTGGGCTCGCTGATGGATGATAAACTGAGATTTGTAGTCGTACTGGATGCCGCAAATAGGGCAGGGGTATCGTTTGACGGCGTGATTTACGGCTTTGTGCCGTATCAGGTCCTCCTTAGACGTCAGACGTTCCCCGCATGCGTCGCAGTCATACTGTGCCTCTTCCTCCATAATGGTCAGACTGCTGGTTTCAGGCTGAGATTCTCCTTGGACTCCGTTCTCGGTAGTTATTGGGTGATTCGGGTTCTGGTTTTCCTCCTCCTCCTCCGCCGAGTCCAGGGAATCGCACCCTGGCTTCCATTCTGGGGAGCTTTTCCTCTTTGGAGAGTCTTCAACCTCTTCTTCTTCCTCACTGAAGTATTCTTCTTCTGTAGGAGAACAATATAATGTGAAATGACCAACAGAGAAAATTCACACTAAGATTGTTTCTTCTTACAAATCTTTATTGGGCACTAACAGTGCTACATCTATAAACCAAACGCGTTTCGGCCAGACCCTTCCTCATAGCATGTGCTATGAGGAAGGCTCTGGCCGAAACACGTTAGAATTATAGATGTAGCACTGTTAGTGGCCAATAAAGATAGCGCTATTAGCTAAAAAATAGCCCTAAGCGGCTCGGTGTGAAAGGGGTCTGAAATGTATGAAAAGCTGGAGTTATAAACAAAAAAAGACTGACAATTTAAAAAAAAAAAAACTGAAAAAAAAAATATTTTTTACTTTCTCTATAAAACATATTCGATATAATTTACAAAATCAAATTTCTTCAATCAATTTAGGCCAATATGTATTCTGCTACATATTTTTGGTAAAAATCCCATTAAAGCGTATATTGATCGGTTTGTGCAAAAGTTATAACGTCTACAAAACAATGGGATATTTTTATGGCATTTCTACTTTATTTTTACTAGTAATGGCGGCAATCGCTGACATATAGCAGCACTGCGCCATTGCGGAGGACAAATTGAACACCTAACTGACACTTTTTGTCACCTTTTTTTTGGGGACCAGTGACACCAATACAGTGATCAGTGCTAAAAATATGCACTGCCAATTTACTAATGACACTGGCAGGGAAGGGGTTTACATCAGGTACGGTCGATGGGTAAATGTGTACCTAGCGAGTGCTTACTAACTGTGGGGAAGGTGCTTTTACTATGGGAAGGCAAAGATCTGTGTTCCTGCTTTGCGGAAATGAAGAATCGCTACCTTCCCTTCTCACAGAACAGTGATCTGCCTTGTGTACATAGGCAAACAACTGTTCTGCTTCTCTCCCGAATGATCAGCAGGTCCCAGTGGACCTGCTGATTGGCTCCCACTGTGTTCAAACACAGTGGAACGGGTCATCGGCGGTGCACGCCCCAAAACCGGAAATGCAGGATCAACTACGGGTATGTGATTCTGCACAGAGAGCCGCCGTATATGTACGGCCAGCAAGCAGAAAGACAGCAGAGGGCACCAACTAATTATTCTTGTGCGTGATTTATGTTGTAGCTTGACTGTAAACCTACCTGCATTATTCTCTGTAATTCCTAGTGTATCTAAATTTGCTAGCACACCTAACACTCCCCCCCCCCCGATTAACAATGCTGCTGTCTGTTGTGCCCCCTGCGCTCCTTTATCCAGAGTGGGGGCGCTCTAATACAGGAAGTGTTACAGGCCAGATCCCCAGGTGAAAAGAGGTGGGGAAAACAAACCTAAAAAAATAATTTAAAAAAAAAAACAAAAAAAACACTAAAGCAGCCACCACATCTTATGGTTGGTAAGCTACAATTTATAAAAAAAATTGATGCAGCTTTAATATGACTGATTAAAAAAAAAAAAAAGCATTTAAATAATTTTAAACACTTTGAACATGAATGACAAACACAAGCTGATCAAATACGGATCACCCCAGTGGGGCAGTCAGCATTACCTGAATCCCAGTGTTCCCGGACCTGCCAGGTGCGTTTTACCGGACCGTTATCTGCCACCGTTTCCGCATATTCCTGCCTGTGTCTCTCTAGGTAGCTCCATTCATCCAGAGTAAAGAAGACCGCCACGTTACCGCACTTCACCGGGACCTGGAAAACAGGCGCCACGTCAGGTTCTGAAAACTGGAGCAAAAAGCAGAGACCAATCAGGGCTCAGCTTTCATTCCGAGGGAATGAAACATTGATTTGGATTGGTTGTTGGTTACATTTTTCTCCAGTATTATAAAGCAGGAAAAGCTCTCTAAATTCAACCCATTCAATGAGGATCCCACCCACGTTTAGCACTCCCTGCACCGCCACATACTACTAATATATTTAAAGTAGAACTAAAGGCAATTATTTTTTTTTTAAATAAAAAGATGAACACCATTATACAACCCACCCCCCAGGCACCCCTCTGTACTTACCTTCACAGGTAATGAGCTGTCAGGGCCCACAAAGCCAGTGTAGCGGTCCGGGGATTTGAAATCTCCATGCTTCTCCCTCTTCTTTCTGCAGCTTTTCCTGGACAGATCAGAGTGATTCTGATTGGTCGGTGCTGGCACAGAGAATGGCTCTGATTTATCCTGAAAGTGCTGCAAAAAGAAGAGTGAGAAGAGCTACACTGGATGCATGGGAACAGACAAGTCATCATGCTAGCAGGTAAGTACAGCTGGGACTGGGGGGGGGGGGATGGGAAGGGTGTACGGTGTTAGTCTGCTGTCCCGTGACGCACAATGGAGAAATGCCAGGTGGATGTCGCCCACAATATGCAATAGGTGCGGACATGCCCTTTAACCACTTCCGGACCGCCCACCATGGATATACGTCACTACTTTGACTTTAAATGCCGGGGTTTTGGCATCAGCTGCCATACCCCGATATTTTTGTTAACCTAAAAGTGCTCAACAACATAAAATCGTTTTTATGGGCAGCAGGAGAGGTGCTCCCTCCCGCCATGTCCCGGTAGTCTCCGCCACTTACCGAAGCCCTGGGTAGCGATGGAAACTATCTGATTCCCCAGGATGGATGGGGCAGGAAGTCGAGTGAGGGCAAGATGGCCCCCACTCGACTCTATGCCCTTGGAAGAGCGGAGCGACGTCAAACGTCACTTAGGCCCTCCAGCCTTAAAGGGACAATTTTGTAAATGTAAGATCTGAGGTCTTTTTGACCCCAGATCTCACATTAAAGAGGTCCTGTCATGCTTTTTTTTCTATAACAAGGGATGTATACATCCCTTGTAATAGGAATAAAAGTGATCAAAAAATATATATATTTTTTTTTAAAAGGGACAGTGTAAAAATAAATATAAAGTAAAATAATTTTATTTTATTTTTTTAAAGCGCCCTTTCCCTCCGAGCTTGCACACAGAAGCGAACGCATACACAAGTCGTGCCCACGTATGTAAATGGTGTTCAAACCACACATATGAGGTATTGCCGCGATTGTTAGAACGAGAGCAATAATTCTGGCCCAAAACCTCCTCCATAACTTTAAACTGGTATCCTGTAGACATTTTTAAACAACGCCTATGGGGATTTTTTAAGTACCAAAGTTTCTCGCTGTTCCACGAGCGCGACATGTTGGGTATCCATTTACTTGGCATAACATTATCTTTCACATTATAGAAACAAATTGGGCTAATTTTACTGTTTTTTTTTCTTATTTTTTAATTTAAAAAGTGTATTTTTTCAAAGGAATTGCTTTTGGAAGACAGCTGCACAAATACGGTGTGACATAAAGTATAGCAACGATCTCCATTTTATTCTCTAGGATCTCTGCTAAACCAAAAAAAAAAAAATATATATATATATATATATATATAATGTTTTGGGGTTCTAAGTAATTTTCTAGCAAAAAATACTGATTTTAACTTGTAAACAACAAGTGTCAGAAATAGGCTTGTTTCTTGTGGTTAAGCCTGCAATATCCAGGCAAGCTACGGGAGGAACGTGCAGTATATCTGGAATAAGGAGCCTCGGTCACTTCCTCACCAAGTGACTCACCTCTCCAGTCAGCTCGTGAATTCCCTTGTGGATGGAGTCCTTCTTCACAATCACCCACTCCTGTTGGTAAAACAAAAAAATTATTTTGAAACATTAAAAAAGATAAAGCAAAACTGCAGGCAAACAGCTAAATAGATAAGATATTCATGGAATCTGTTTTACCTGCCAAAAGAATTTTTATATCTGTCCATCCAGTCTAAAATTCACACAGCACAGCCCTGTTTGGCAAGGTAGGAGACCTGATTTTTCTCTGCTGTCATTTTCATTTTACTTAAAGCGGGAGTCCGCCGTTTTTTTTTTTTTTTTTTTTTTTTTTAAAAGCCAGCAGCTACAAATACTGCAGCTGCTGACTTTTAAAATAATGACACTTACCCGCCCAGCGCGCCCGCGATGTCGGCACCCCGAAGCCGATCTCTCGATCGTCTCTCGGGTGCTGCTGCCGCCATCTTGGGTATGAGAATCAGGAAGTGGAGCCTTTCGGCTTCATTTCCTGGTTCCCTACTGCGCATGCACGAGTCGCGCTGTGCAATAAGGATGGTCCCCGCTGTCTCTGGGATCCGTGTGTTTCCCAGCAGGCAGCGGGGAACCTTCGGAAAGGGGCGTAGATTCTGTGGAAAGGGGCGTACCTTCTGCAGAATCTACGCCGGAAGTGGGTGCAGATACCTGTACTGTACAGGTACCTGCACCCCCCTCCCCCCTGAAAGGTGCCAATTGTGGCGCCGGAGGGGGGAAGGGTTCCAATGAGCAGAAGGTCCACTTTAGGGTGGACCTCCGCTTTAAAGGTCTCCTCCCCACCCCAATTCTGTGACTGGACAGTGAAAGGAGAAGCAGCAGATGAGCTCACTTCTCTACTCTCTTCTCCTATTGCAAAGCCACTTGTCAGTGCAAATTGGAAGACATCTCTGCGGTTTCATGCACAGATATCTATGCAAGTCGCACCCAAAATCACCAACATTTTCAAACTGATGCGGCACCACAAAGTCAGCATCGCACTGATTTGAACAGATCCCCGTTCTGGTTCTTTGTGGAGCGATCGCTGGTGGCCGGCAGACATCCCGGCCGCACGCATCAGCTCCCCCGTCATGTAGCACGTGTGCACGTTCCCGCTATAACTCTTAAAGGATCCAAAGTACTAGTACGGCAATTTGCGGGAAAAAAAAAATACCATGAACTTTGGCTCAGAGTGTTGGAAAAGGTTGTCGTGACCTCACCTCCCCAGTGATAAGTGTGATGATCTCCAGGGTTTGATTTAAAATCCGCTCCATCTTCAGCTCTTTCTTCCTCCGATTTCGCCATAAGACACTGGTCACATACTGCAGGATGGCCAGCTGTAAGGGAAGAAGGCAGGCCAGAGGTGAGACAAGAGGAAATCCCAGAAATTATTCACCAAATGTTCACACAGAGAGCTACAGATTCCACAATTTGTGAAAGCTGACCTAAGAAGAAAGAAATCCCTAAAAACCACACATGGGGGCAAATAGCCTGTGCACTTTGCAAGTACAGTTAGACTACGTTTCCTTAGTAAATTTTAATGTGGTAAAGCTTTTGTAAAGAATACCCAATCAGGTTCAAGGAAATAAAAAATAATCTGTTTTGCTTGCATATGATTGGATGATGGAAATAAGCAGAGCTTTACCACATTTACTAAGCTCTTGGGAAAGAGTGCAACTAAACTTGCAAACAGCGCAGTCTATTTGTGTTTAGTAAATTAACCCTATAGAATGGATGGCTCATACAGGAGAGAATAGTACAGAACCGGGTCTGAGGGGAGATCGGCCTAACAATGTAACACCAAACATAGTTTCATAGTTAGTTAGGTTGAATAAAGACACCAGTCCATCCAGTTCAACCTGAGTGAGTGTCTACAATGGTCCCTTTCCCTGTACATTACTACACCCACATCGGTCCCTATCCTCAAGGAGTCCGCACAATCCACAATCCAAGGTCCGCATTCATATACTAGGGCCAATTTTGGACAGAAGCCAATTAACCTACCTGCATGTCTTTTGATTGTGGAAGGAAACCGGAGTACCCGGAGGAAACCCACGCAGGCACAGGGAGAACATGCAAACTCCAGGCAGGTAGTGTCATGGTTGGGATTTGAACTGGGTGGCACAGTGGTGTAGTGGTTAGCACTGTCACCTAGCAGTAAAAAGGGTCGCTAGTTCGAATCCCAACCACGACACTACCTGCCTGGAGTTTGCATGTTCTCCCTGTGCCTGCGTGGGTTTCCTCCGGGTACTCCGGTTTCCTCCCACACTCCAAAGACATACAGGTAGGTTAATTGGCTTCTGTCCAAAATTGGTCCTAGTATATGAATGGGGACCTTGGATTGTGGGCTCCTTGAGGGTAGGGACCAATGTGAGTGTGCAATGTACAGGGATAGGGGTAGACACTCACTCAGGTTGAACTGGATGGACTGGTGTCTTTATTCAACCTTACTAACTATGAACATCCTCTTGTAATCACAAAAATTCCCCTTATGGGGCGTTTCTTTGTATCAAAAAGAGCAGAACCTGCTGTGTCGTGTGATACAACACCAATGGAGAGCAGGGATGAGTTGACAATTTTGCATTGTGTTCATCCCCCAGAAGAAGTCACTTGTGGCGAAATGCGTAGGGTTGAGATACAATGCTGATGTCACCGCGTAACCGGAAGTGACCCAGAGCTAAGAGTAAGCTGCACTGAGTAGGGATAGGGTACGTGTTTTTGGCACAAAAAAAAGTTCTGCTTAATGTATTGCTTGCATTAAGGTAAAAATAATTTTCACTGTCCCTGTGCCCCATCTTCCCTGTGTGAAGGGGAAGAGAGGGGAGAAGAGATCAGCGCTGTGCACAGCTGCATCTTTTCTCCCCTTACTGCCTTTTTACACTGCATTCGAGCAGCAGGGGCCATTGTCTCTTGCTGCTGTCAATCAGAGGAAGTTGGGGGTGGGCCAAAGTCCTGCTGAGTAAGTCTATGGAGCACCGCACCATAGATAAACAGCTCGGGAGCGCGGGTGCTACCTCTCCCCATAGCCAGCCGCTGGCTATGGTAGTCCCGCAGAAGAAGAGGAGCCAAGATTTCCGCCAGGGACCCCAGAAGAAGAGGATCGGTGCCGTTCTGAGCATTACCACTGCACAGAGCAGGTAAGTATAACATATTTGTTATTTTCATTTTTTTTTTTAATGCGTTTAGTAACATTTTCAGCACTACCTCCTATACCCTGCAGCTGCCCCTGGCCAGCACAGTGGATCACCTGACCGGACCAGAGTGGGCTGAAAATGGGTAAGACCATTTTTACGACTAGTTAGGTTTAACCATGGAATTCTGCTTTAACAGCCCTGTATTTAGCTGTCTGCCTGGAGATCAGTTATAAGGCCCAACAATACAAAAGCAAGCACAGGAAGAACTAAAGCATCTTACATACCAATTCCCCCTCAGAGTCCATCTCTTGGTAGCAGCTCTCAATGCCGTTCTTCAGCGCAGAACGATCGATGGCTCTTCGTACTTTGTAGTAATGATCATGGAGAACCTTCCAGGCCGGCCCGCTGGTCTCATACTCTGGCCATTGCACAGATTTGTCTTCCTTTTGGATCGTTGGTGACAATGAGCTGTCTGGGCAGCCAGAGACATAGACATCTTTCTCCCCAAATATGGCGTTCGGTAACTTGACGTGACTTTCTACATCCTGCGTATTCGGGAAATTGTCTGTGCTCATCACATTTTCAACATGGCTCTCTGCTTTTGTAACTTCAACCCTAGGGACAGAGTTGTCTACATCATGTTTCTCTTCAACGTTGGCTCCACCATTGGCCAAGTCATTGGCTGACCATGGGCTTAATTTTGATACAGCAAAGTTATTGTTGGCCCACAGAGGTTTGGCCATATTGACTGGAAGAAAAGGCAGAACTGGCATTTGGAGGGGCTGCATATTCCAATATAACGTAGGGACGGTGCTCTTTACACTTACAGCTGGCTCCTCCGTGTCTGGGACGTTCCCAACAGTTGGGATTCCTTTGGAGGTTTTGGCAGCCTCCACCTTGACAGCTGTCTTCTCTTTGTTTGCAAACATCATTGGACCAACGGCATTCTCCACTTTAATGGCCATCTTCTCCTTCTCCGGGAAACTCTCTGGATGAACGGCACTCTCCATCTTAATTGCAGGCTTCTGTTTATCCAGAAAAATCATTGGACAAAAGGAGCTCTCTACCGGCTTACCCAGGAAGATGGTTGGCACAGCATCCTCCAACAATATTTTCTGGGATCCCACAAAGCGGTAGCACTCGATGGCAAAGTGCGCTGAGCAGATGCGTATGACGCCAGCCTTTCCCTCCAAGACTCCCTGTGCAAAGGCGTCCACATCGCCAAAGTTCTGATTGATCTGCTGCAGCCACTTCTTGATGGTGGCAAGGTTCTTGGGGAACATGTGGAAGGTGACCCCCGGGGTGCTGTTCTTCCTTCCAGAGTAATGCGGGCATCCTTGCACAATGCACCTTGGCATCTCTTTTGGCCTGTGGGATCATAGGAACAGGGGATTATTAGGAGTGCCCACCTCTGCAAAAAAAACAAAAAAAAACTCAAATGCCACTTACAGCAGTAATAAACCCAAAACTAAAATCGTATATATTGCAGCTTACCAGTTCATAGATGTGGTGGCTGCATTTGTTATCTTTTTACCTTTTTATTTTCCTCACCTGGTGCCAGTGAGTCTGTTATTTTTCAACTTCCTAGAACAAACCAAGATCTCCAGAAAAAGTGGCAGTTAGAGGGCTGAGACAAACCATTTACCACTGACAGAGGTGATTACAATGGTCAGCTTTTATTTATTTATATAAAACCTTCATCCCAAAAGGAAGCTACATACTAGCGTATCATCATCTTAAATCTGCTATTACATCTAACACTACCCCCCCCCCCCCCCAGGTTCACAATACTACTGTCCAAGGGTCCCCTACCAATAGTGCCCCACCGTTTGGTGTTGGCGAGAGGAATAGTGCCCCAACGTTGCTGTCGGGCGAGAGGAATAGTGCCCCAACGTTGGTGCCGGGCGAGAGGAATAGTGCCCCAACGTTGGTGCCGGGCGAGAGGAATAGTGCCCCAACGTTGGTGCCGGGCGAGAGGAATAGTGCCCCAAAGTTGGTGCCGAGCGAGAGGAATAGTGCCCCAAGGTTGGTGCCGGGCGAGAGGAATAGTGCCCCAAGGTTGGTGCCGGGCGAGAGGAATAGTGCCCCAAGGTTGGTGCCGGGCGAGAGGAATAGTGCCCCAAGGTTGGTGCCGGGCGAGAGGAATAGTGCCCCAAGGTTGGTGCCGGGCGAGAGGAATAGTGCCCCAAGGTTGGTGCCGGGCGTGAGGAATAGTGCCCCAAGGTTGGTGCCGGGCGAGAGGAACAGTGCCCCAAGGTTGGTGCCGGCCGAGAGGACTAGTGCCTCAACGTGTCGATGTCGGTGAGAGGAGTAGTGCTCCACCGTTGATGTCGGTGAGAGGAATAGTGCCCAACTGTTGGTGTCGGTGAGAAGAATAGTGCTCCAGTGTCGGTGAGAGGAATAGTATCAATAGGTATCAATAGGAGGAATAGTGCCCAATTATTGGTGTGAGTGGGAAGAATAGTGTCCCATTATTGCTGTCAGTGGGAGTAATAGTGCCCCATCATTTGTGTCAGTGGGAGTTATAGTGCCCCATCATCAATGTCAGTGAGGGGACTAGGGCCCCATTGTTGGTGTCAGGAACTATAACCCACAGTTGCTGACTAGTGCATATGGTTAGGAAGTCTGCAAAGAGGCTGCAGGAGAGCATCAGCTCTAGGAAGTAATAAGATATGTAAAAAAAATGTGAGTATTGCAAAAATTTACAATTGTATATAACTCACAGAGCAAACCAAATTGTTCTCTCTACTTTGCCTGCAGGCATTTTGAAGGATCCCGCATGCAAATGTTTTCTTCTGTCTGTTTCCCTGTTGGAAATCTGATTTCACAGATGACAATTGAGACCCCTTTCACACTGGGGCATTTTTCAGGCACTTTAGCGTTTAAAAAAAAGCGCCTGAAAGAAGCCTCATCTGCAATCCCAATGTGAAAGCCCGAGTGCTTTAAGAGCCCTTTCACCCTGCCAGTGCCCGAAAAACGCTGGTAAAGCGCCGCTTAAACTAGCGGCGCTTTATCAGCGTTTTTCCAGTGCTAGCAGAGCGCTTTTAACCCCTGCTAGTGGCCGAATAAAGGGTTAAAAGCGCGCAAAAATCGCAACTGCCAAAAGCCCTTTGCAGGCGCTTCCCATTGATTTCAATGGGAAGGGGTGCTACAAAGAAGCTGCTAAATCTGACAGAGGCTTCTCCCCACCTTATCCAAAATTAAATAAAAGGACCTGGGCTGTGAACTGTTGGTAAAGGCAAAACAATTAATTTGGCTGAAGTAGGGGAGATTAGAACCTCTGTCAGGTTTTTGTTCCTGTCTGGGTAGATCCACCCTTTGTATTTGTCCTGGTGATCTCTTTCAAAGTGATGGGAAATTAAAAAATGTTACAGTTTTCACCAACACAGAAATAGCGGAGAAATCTTACAATGGGGATGCAAATGACACAATAAAAAGTTCAGAGGTTCTAACCCTTCCCTACTCCCTACACAACTGATGTTAAAGTTTTGGCTTTAGGGTTCTTTCAGTTTTTCTTCTTTTTGCCTTACCAGAAGTGGAAGAAAAATGCATGACTATTAGGTCTTTGGAACTCTTTACACTAGTCAGCTGCGGCTCAGTTGTGTTTTTAAAATGTCCTGTATGTTGCATGTTTGGTGCGCTAAAAACAAAAAAAAAAAACACTCCAAAAATGCACCTTCCCATTGAAATGAATTGAAAATGCAACACAAATGTATCAAAAATGCACCCGCTGTTGCATTTTTAGTGCGTTTTTTGAGACGCATGTCTTTTTTTGGTGCAAAAAGCACCAGAAACGCACCAAAAACGCATATGTTTTTACCTTTTCTTTGCAATGGAGCAGTGCGAAAGCAGTCTTCGATATACTTTTTAGGTGCACCACAAACTAGATGAGTCCCAGTGTGAGCCCCTCTATCTCTCTCTTGGAGAATTAGAAGGTTCTCGTACAGATACAAAGTAATTCATAAAGAGTAAGAAATGTACAGAATCCTTGTCCATGTATCAGATACATACATCAAGGGTTATCAGTGCAGAGTGTGTATGAAGATGTATCATCCTTCCTGCAGTGTCCCATCATTGCAGGGCATCTATTCTGGCATTCATGGAGCCTGATTATTAATACCTTTCATCTCTGATGTTCCATTCACAGCCATTTCCTGGGGGAAGAACCAATGGATGTGCTCCATGGAGGAGGAACGAGGGTGAAGGCCATGGAGATAATCCCAGGATCCAACTTCAGGTCTGAGTTGTAATCACCAATATTCAAGGTTCTAATTTTTTGTCTTTCCCTCAGACTAGAAAACCTATCACAATTCTGACTGGAGGATGGATCCCACTGTGATACCACCAATGCCTTCACCCTCAAGCCGCGTACACACGGGCGGATTGTATGGCCTACTTAGTCTGTCATACAATCCGACGGACAGTCCGTCATACTTTCCAATGAACGGACTTGACCACACACGGATGCACAAACAGTCAGTTGAAAGCTTGCGCGATGACGTGTACAGCACGTACGACGGGACTAGAAATAGGAAGTCCAATACACAGCAATGCAACCTTCCGCCGTGTAAATCCTTTCTGAGCATGCGCCATTCTTATTCCGTCGAACTAGCCTACTCACGAGCGGATTGTCCGCTGAAACCAAAGTATGACGGACAATATTACAGAAATTCCGAAATACTTAGTCCGCCAGACTGCACGCTGAAAAAGTCCGCTGAAGCCCACACACGAGCAGACTGTCCGCTGAAATGTGTTTCGGCGGACTAAGTAGGCCATACAATCCGCCCGTGTGTACGCGGCTTAACTCTTCCTCCATGGCATGGCTCTGAGTGGAATGAGGTTGGACATTGCATTGGTAAGGTATTAATAATCTGATGCCAGGAATGCACTGACAGATATACTGCAATGGTGGGATGCTGCTCAGTGACCTCAGACTGCGGGAAGGATGATACAAAGGCCTTGGTGAAATCACAACTTGAATAATCCGAGATCTGTCCAAGGAAATTACAGGTTAAAGCAGTTTCTCAACCAGATTTCATGGAATCCTAGGGTTCCTCCAGGGGTTGCTAAGGGTTCCTTGAACAATGAGCAAATTTATGCCGCTCAGATAAGTTCCCACGGTCGCCATTGATCTTTTTGGCTATCGTAAGGGGATAATTCTTCCCAATGACCACAAGCGTAAGGATCAGTTTTTCCACTGACCATCACACAATGTGTCATGGGTTGTAGATGCAGAAATTTAAGCGGGGGTTCCCGAAGACCAGAAAGTTATTTTAAGGGTTCCTTGACCTAGACCTTTCATATCTAATCACAGCCATTTCCTGGGAGAACCAATGGTTGTGCTCCATGAAGCAGTAACGAAGGTGAAGGCTATGGAGACAATCCAGGATACATCTTCAGGTCTGAGTTGTAATCACAAAAATTCAAGGTTCTGACTTGTCTTTTTCTCAGACTAGTACAACTTACTACTGCCCGGAGGATAACTCTCAGATTTTGCCCGTTGTGATGCCACCAAGGCCTTTACCATTGCTCCTCCTCCGCAGAGCACAGCCACTGGTTCTTCCAGCAGAAAATGACTGAGTGGAATGAGGTTGGACATCACATGTAAGGTATTAACAATCTGATGCTATAAATACACTGACAGACGCACTGCGATGGCAGGATGCTGCTCAGTGACCTCTGACTGCAGGAAGGATGATACAAAGGCCTTGGTGATCACAAATGGAATAATCCAAGATCTGTCCTCCAGTTAGGGTTGCCACCTTTTCTTCAAGCCAAACCCGAGCAAAGAGAGTAGTAATGCTGTGCGCATAGCATTACCGCAGGACAGTGGGTGTGGCCAAATTGCTTTTGCTGACATAATTTCCCTGCCCCCCAGTAATGCCAAACCAACCCCCAGACAGCTGCCCGCAGCTTCTGGGTGGCAACAGATTTGTGTATGAATATCTGGGTTACTTGGGGAGCCAAAGCCCGATCTGAATAATGTGTCCGGGTTGCAGTCTGTCTGAAACCCAGACACATGATTTAAAACCTGGACTGTTCGGGTGAATCCTGGACAGGTGTCAACCCTACCTCCAGTTCAAGGAAAATACAGGTTAGAACCTCGAATTTCCAACAACCCATGAATGCAGCATTATATTAAGACCTTCCATATTTGATGTTCTATTCACAGCCATTTCCTTGGTGAGGAACCAATGGATGTGCTCCATGGAAAAGAAAAGAGAGCGAAGGCCATGGAGATCATCCAGGATCCATCTTCCGGTCTGAGATGTAATCACCAAAATTCAAGGTTATGATTTGCCTTTTGCCTGGAGTAGTTCAACTTTTCCTGGTTGTGATGACACCAAGGCCTTCACCCTCATTACTCCTCCATGACACATTGGATTTTTCCAAGGTCTATAAAGACAGGGAGGAGAGAGTTTGGGGTGGAGGAACTTGACTGGCCTGCACAGAACCCTGACCTCAACCCGATAGAATGCCTTTGGGATGAATTGGAGCAGAGACTGCAAGCCAGGCCTTCTTATCCAACATCAGTGATTGACCTCACAAATGCGCTTCTGGAAGAATGGTCAATCATTCCCATAAACCTTGTGGACGGCCTTCCGAGAAGAGTTGAAGCTGTTATAGCTGCAAAGGGTGGGCCAACTCAATATTGAACCCTAAGGACTAAAGCTGGCCATACATTATAAAATGTTCTTGTTAAATTTCCTTTAGATTAACCTTCAACTGTGTAGTACAAGGACCTGGCTGATTGCATACAAATTATTTATTTATTTTTTTAGGTTGGACCTCATATTATATGGTTTTGGTAAATCTAAAAGAAAATTATATAATGTATGGCTAGGCTAATGCCGCATACACACGGTCGGATTTTCTGCCAACAAAACCGTGGATTTTTTTCCGAAGGATGTTGGCTCAAAATTGTCTTGCATACACACGGTCACACAAATGTTGACCCAAAATTCCAAACGTGGCGACGTACAACACGTACGACAAGCCGAGAAAAAGGAAGTTCAAGAGCCAGTGCTGCTCCTTCTGCTTCATTCCGAGCATGCGTGAACTTTTGTTTCGACGGACTTGTGTACACGCGATCGGACTTTCCGACAACAAAGTGAAGTTGGCTGAAAATTTGAGAACCTGCTCTCAAACATTTGTGGGCGGAAATTCCAACAGCAAATGTTCGATGGAGCATACACGCGGTCGGACTTTCCGACAACAAGCTCACATCCAACATTTCCCGCTGGAAAGTCAGACTGTGTGTACGCGGCATAAGACTAGGATGCCGCTAAAAGTTCATGTAAAGACCGACGTCCCAATACTTTTGACAATATAGTGTATATTATCACGTAGGATCTGGAGGTGTGATGTCACAGACCCATGCTTGGCACTGTGAGGTCACCAAGCAGTGTCCCACCATTACAGTTCGTCTTCTAGCTCTGTGTATCTCGGGCAATGTGTATAGGTAGTAGATCAAACAATGTGTATTATTATCTTCTATGATGTGGAGGTGTGATCAGCCATCCCCCATCATCGCTGTGCGTCTTATCAGCTATGCATATCTCTGGCAGCATAAAGTGACGGCGAATAGGCAGAAGATCGCAAGGCGTATGTTATCTAACTAGTGGCGTGATGTCACAGACCCAAGATGATGATCTGTTCTTCCATGGAGCACTGTGAGGTCACTGAGCAGCGTCCTGCCATCTCTGTGTGTCTATCAGCTATTCGTGTGATTGGCAGTGTGATGTCACAGTGAGTAGTCGGCGGATCACATGGCGGAAGTTATCTTTATAGCGTGTATGAGCTAGAGGTGTGATGTCATGGCGAATAGTCGGCGGATCCAATGGCGTATATTATTTTTATGAGGTGTGATGACGCAGACCCACGATCAGCACTTCCATGGCGCACTGTGAGGTCACCGAGCAGCGTCCTGCCATATCTGTGCGTTTATCAGCTATGCGTATCTTTTGGCTGTGTGAGGTGACGGCGAATAGTCGGCGGATCACATGGCGTATATTATCATGCATGACCTGGGTATGTGACATCAGACCTACAGCCAGCACTAGCATGGAGGAGCCCTGCCCTGACCATTTACAGAATGCATTGTGAATTGTATCATGGCTACAATGTATCATTGATCTCCAAGTGACGTCACGTCACAAATTGCACTGACAACACAACACATACCTCACCCAGCAGCGCCCAGAGGGAAGACACAACTTTGTTGGGAAAGCTGGAAGCCGATTGGCTGGTCTCCTCTGACGTCACCACCCCGTTCTCCTGAGTCAGCCCCTTCCCGAGCACGGAGCGCATCGACGTCAAGCCGGGAGCCAATCAGCTCTCGGCGGTCCTATTCCCGCCCCCTGTCACGTCCGTCAGCATGGCTAGAGCAGAGTGCGCCGGGAGGGGGCGGGGCTCCGGGTAATGCATGCAAGTCGCCATCTTGAGTGAGTGAAAAAATGTGCAGCCTGGGGGCTCTGGGGAGAGGGGGGGCGTATGAGGTACAGGGGTTCCTCCGGCCTCATAGTCTGCAGGGAGTCCAGCATGACCATCTGCTAGTCTGTGTGTTCTCTATGATCAGCACACTCACAGTGAGGCCGGGAAGGTCTCCATCTTGGGGGATCCAGAGTGCAGCCTCTGTGCTTCCCACAAAGGAGGTTTCCTTGAAGGGGGCCTCTAGTTATGACCCCTGACCTTACAGTGACAGCGGAGGAGGCAATCTTCTGCTGAATTAGTGAATGATGTGCCCCAGCCACTCTGACTTCACACCCGCCACCAAGGGAAGAAGACTGGGTGTCACCCCCCCCAATTATTGCCCTGATAACACGCCCCTCCGTGTCCCAAATAGAGATGAGCTCCGGTGTTCTGGCAGATAGTGTCCTGCCATCATATAGCGTGCGCAGTACGGGGCCGAAGAAGCTTCGGAAAATCTCAGAAGCTGAACGGCGCCTGCGCCGTGAGTGGAGGTGGTAGCCCCACCATCCAAGCGGATATAGGGTTCGGAAAATTAGACGGCCCCTCGCGGGCGAGCTTCGCTCGCCACGCTTTGGGCTCGGCCTCGCTGCACTCGGCTCTTTTTTATTCCTACTCTATATCCATTTGGATGGTGGGGCTAGAACCTGGACTCACGGCGTTCGGCTATTTTCGTAATCTGTGTTGCTGTGTACTGCGCATGCGCAGTACACAGCGGACACTATCTGATGGGGGACCTTATATGATGGGACACCGGCGTGTTGGAAATCCCACATGCCTGATCCCGCCAGGAAGCCGACACTGCATTCCGCTAATCACAGGCAGGGAGACATGTATGGTCTGTGCAACTGCGGATCAGGAAATGTCTACCTGCCAGTGATTAGCGGTGTACAGTGTCAGCTTCCTGGCAGGATCAGGCATGTGGGATTTCCAACACGCCGGAGCTCATCTCTAGACCCAAATAACACCCCAACCCTCCTCTCCGTGTCCTGGAAAACCCCCCCTCTGTGTCCTGGAGAACCCCCCCCTCTGTGTCCTGGAGAACCCCCCCCTCTGTGTCCTGGAGAACCCCCCCCCCTCCATGTCCTGAATAACCCCCCTCTCTGTGTCCTGGATAACCCTCCCCCCCTGTCCTGGATAACCCCCCCTCCGTGTCCTGGATAACCCTCCTCTCCGTGTCCTGGATAACCCTCCTCTCCGTGTCCTGGATAACCCTCCTCTCCGTGTCCTGGATAACCCTCCTCTCCGTGTCCTGGATAACCCTCCTCTCCGTGTCCTGGATAACACTCCTCTCCGTGTCCTGGATAACACTCCTCTCCGTGTCCTGGATAACACTCCTCTCCGTGTCCTGGATAACACTCCTCTCCGTGTCCTGGATAACACTCCTCTCCTTGTGTCCTGGATAACCCTCCTCTCCGTGTCCTGGATAACCCCCCCCCTACATGTCCTGGATAACCCCCCCCCCAGTGTCCTGGATAACCCCCCCCCAGTGTCCTGGATAAACGGGAAGTGAGAGGAAATCTCTCCAAAGAGAAAACACCAGAGCCAGTGTCCCCATTGGAAAATTTCCTCTCTGTTCCTGTTCCGGTAACAACCCAAAACTTGAAGTTTTTCTTTCACTTTTAGGGTCAGTTCACAACACATGCAGTCCAGTGTGCATTTGATCCAGACCAGTGCATTTTTCCTCCCTCTTTTTTTTCCCTTAACTTTAAAAAAGGATATGTGTGTGTTCCAGTGCGTGTTTGGTGCGTTCCGGTGCATTTTATAGTGTTCCAGCGCAGGAAAAATGTAGCATGTTCTACTTTTTTTGTTCTGGAACTGCAAGCACTGGTGTGAACTATGCCATTGTAAACCATATAACCTACTTTACATGCGTTTTTGATGCAGAAAAATAAACGCAATGCATGCCACAGCAGAACGGACAGAGGTGCTGGCGCATTTCACACTACAAACAGTGCGAGTAAGCGCTGTTTGTAGTGTGAAACGCGTCAGTCCTCTGTCCATTCTGCTTTGGCATGTATTTTTGATCCTGTTTCTTTGAATAAAAGGCCATTTTTTCGGAATGCGACTGCCCAGAAATGCTCTATGCATTGCCAGCACCTGTGGCTTCTAAACTGGTGAAGAGGTTTACCATTGTCTGAGCTCCCTGAAGCGGTGACACCCCCTCCTGCCCTGGAAAAATAAACGCACTGGACTGCATGTGGTGTGAACTGGCCCTAAATGTCAGTGTGACTTCGGGTGCGACTTTGAAGGCTTCATGCACAGATGTCTATACAAGTCGCACCCGAAATCGCCAAAAGTAGCGCAGGGACTACTTTTTTCAAATCGACGCGGCAAGCAAAGTCGGTGGGTTGCAGCGATTCGAACAATTCCATTGCCGACAATAGGGGGTGCGACTTGTCATGCGAATTGACCTGTGAAATCACATGACAGGTCGCTCCAATGTGAGCGAGGGCTGAAGGGGCCACAGAAATTAATTTAAAAAAAAACCCGACAGGGAATTCTGATCTCTCTCCACTTTGTCCAAAACTAAAAAAAAAATGCCTTTAGTTAGATTTTCACCCATGCACGCTGTCCTGGCAACATGGAAACCTATTGTCTCCTTAGCAACCAGTCAGCATCCTTCTTTCATTTTCAAACTACATGCTTTAGAAAGAAGAGCTGATTGGTCGGTGACGTCACGCACAGCCAATGTAGAGCTTTATGCTGGTAAGATAAGGATAGGCATGCGCGGTTGGGTCACGCGAATCTCCTTTCAGGGAACGTCGCTCTGTTCACGTGGGGGGCGTGGTTATGTCCTAATGTTTTGACGCCTCTCAGCAGCCCGCGCTCCCGTCTCTCACGTGACGAGCTCCCTGCCAATCAGCGCGGCGGACCTGCCCCGAAGTCGGCGTCTTCTTCCAGCACGCTGTGCGCGGCCAGGTAATAAGGCAGCCTGCAGCGTCCGGGCACTTCCTATTTTTCCTGGTGATGGCCGTGTGTGGGAGGGGTTGTTCTGAGGTCATTGGGGCGGGGCCTGTCACGGCTGTGTGTTGCCCACGGCAACTGACCATATCCTGCTGGGTGGAAGGTGGTTGCTACGGACAACAGACACGAGGGATGTGTTCTGCGGGGCGACGTATTCACACCTGTATATGGACATTGGCACATAAAGCACGCAATTCAGATCAATTGAGACCGTTGCGTGCGTTAAGGTCTCATTTAATGCAGGTGCATTTTTTAACAGCTTGCATGCGGGCGATTTGACTTGCACGGCCTATAAAAAAAGCGAGATTCGGGGCGCCCTGGAGTCATAGGGGCAACCGCCTATTAAAATCAATGACGGCCTAAATACGGGGCGACTGATCGAATGAAGGACTGTTCTAAGCGGCATTGCGTGTTTATGGAGTTGCATACAGACCTGTATGACTCGGAACGGTGTTCAGCCGCCGCGTAATTTTAGCTCGTCATTGATTTTGACCAGTGATTTGGACAGTTCGTTCGTTTTTCGTCCAGTTAATAATGGGCGCAAATCGATTGCAATTATGCTAAAAAAAAAAAATCAAAGGAAAAGTTTGAAAAACTTCTGGTAAACAGACGATAAATTAGAAGGGTAAAGTGGTTGCCAGTCCTCATTCACATTGGAGCAACTTGTCGTGCAATTTGACAGGTCAAATCACATGCCAACTCGCACCCTATCGACAGCAATCGCACTGTTCAGATTTGTGCGCCACCGACTTTGCAGCGTCGCACCGAATCGAAAAAGTAGTTCCGGTGTTCCGTCAGATTAGGCGACCCGTCAAATCTTGTAACGGAAGGGACGTTCTGCCACGGCCATCTTGGTACACCCCGGACTCAGCCACAGTATGCGGTCCGAAGTCGCCAAGCAGACATCTTTTTCCACCCACTGAAGTCTTGCATTTCACACTTACCAGTAAATGAGCTTCTATCCTGAAATACACTATTTGGAAGTCTGTTACACTGTTTTGATGTTTGAATTTTAACACCAGCGGTCTGTCAGATTATCAAACCTGTGGGATCAGCAGGCTTGCCGCTGCTTTTAAAATTCAACACCAAAACAGTGTCACGGACTTCCAAATACTGTATTTCACTATATAAGTTGAGTTTACTGGTAAAAATAAGTGTGAAAACTCCGGTGGGTGTAAAAAGATGTCTGCTTGGCGACTTCAGACTAGGCTTAGTGTAGCCAAGTGGGGGGTGTACCAAGATGGCCGTGACGGAACGTCCCTTCCATTATGAAATCTGATGGAACACCTGCATTACTTTTGTCAATTCTCAGGTGCGACTTGCATTGACTGCTTTGCATGAAGCCGCACAGATGTCTTCTAAGTCTCACTGACATGTTGCTTTATAATCCTGCAATTTCAGCTGAAGTGGCACACGGTTTCAAAGCTGCAGTCAATGTGAAAGCGGGCCAAAGGCAGAAGTTTTTAATACCTGTGTGCAGCAGCCCCCCTCCCCTAATACCTGAGCCCCCTTTCGATCCAGCGATGTGCACGAGTCCAGTGCCCTACCTCCTGATTAGCCTGAGACACAGCAGCGGCGCCATTGGCTGCTGCTGCTGTCGATTAAAGTCAGCCAATGAAGAGAGAGGGGGCGGGGATGAAACCGCAGCTCTGTATCTTACTGGACACACAGAGCAGCGACTCGGCTACACCTGCAAAAAATAATCCTTTTTTTTTTAAAAACCTCTAAGGCAAAGGCAGAATGAGCAAGTATGCACTAGGGAGGGGAAGGGGTTAATAATGGAAAAGCCACTCTCCTTCAAATTCACCCTGCGCATTAAAATAAATAAAGAGCTATTCCTTTAGAGCATAAACAGGTAGGAATCTGCAACAAAGTTTGTTAAAATCCCTCAATGTACATAGATCACTCGGGGGATTGTTTTTTTTCTAAATAAAAGGAGTTATTCTTTAAGGATTAATTACTTGTAAAGGGATGCTGACACTGCAGCTTTTACTGTGAGTGCACCAGATTATATGGAACCAGACCCTCCAATTTAGAAACAGTGGGAACAGGATATGGTGATGCAAACAGCTATTTCTACAGAGCAGAAACGGGTAGAAATCTGCAGCAAAGTTTATTAAACTCCCTGCAATATATAAGGGTCAATCATTAACCACTTGAGCTCCGCCCTATAACAGTTTTACTGCTACGGGGCAGTATCTCTGTGCCGGATCACATATATATACGTGATCCGAGTAGCAGGTGAAATGTGCACTGCCTGTGGCTTGCTCCCACTGTGATTATATGTGCTGGCACGTGCTGATCCTTCGGTACAGAGGCAGAACGTTGGGTCTGCCTATGTAAACCAGGCAGATCACTGTTCTGTCAGTGGGAAAGGTATGGCCACTGTATTCCTGCACAGCAGAGACATGAATCTGTGCCTTCCCCTAGTGAAAGCACCTCCCATAGTACACATAAACACTGGCTAGGCACACAGTTAACATTTTGATTGCCCCCTGATGTTAACCCCTTTCCAGCCAGTGTCATTAGTGCAATGCATATTTTCTTAGCAATGATCACTGTATTAGTGTCACTGGTCCCCAGAAAGTGTCAGAATGTCTGCTGCAATATCGCAGTCCCACTATAAGTCGCTGATTGCCCCCCCATTACTGGTAATAAAAATAATAAAATATTCCATAGTTTATAGACTTTAACTTTTGCGCAAACCAATCAATATAAGCTTATTGGGATTTTTTGTTACCAAAAATATGTAGCAGAATTGGCCTAAATTGATGAAGAAAGTTGATTTCTTAAAAAAAAAAAATTATTGGATATGTTTTATAGCAGAAAGTAAAACCTTTTTTTAAAAATTTTTTTTTTTTTTTTAATTGTTAGTCTTTTTTGTTTATAGTGCAAAATCAAAAAAAAAACGCAGAGGTGATCAAATACCACCAAAAGAAAGCTCTATTTGTGGGGGGAAAAAAGGCATACATCTTATTTATGTACAGCACTACTTGACCGCGCAATTGTCAGTTAAAGTAACGCAGTGCCATATTGCAAAAAAGTAGCCTGATTATTGGGGGGGGGGTAAATTTTACTTCGGTTAATGAAAAAATCATGCAGTAATTAACTTTGTGAATTAACCCCATAGTCTGGGTGCAGAGGACTGCTAATCCAGCCCTCCAGATGTGTCTGTGCCACCTGATCACTGATAATTTACGTCACGCAGATGTCACTCCTCTTCTAGATCCTGAGAGGACCACGCCGCTGGACTGCCAATAGGAAGTGTCCACGTCAAGCAGGTGTAGTGCCACATTTTGCTGCCTATCACAGGATGCTGCGGAAGTGACGTTGCCGCCAGAAATTGCGTACTGCGCATGCGCGATGCGTTCCAAACACTCGCGCCGTGCGTTCCAACATAGTTTCGGCAATACAGTTCAGCGAAACCATCACATAATGTTACGGAAGTGATGTTACACACAACACAAACACTGGGCCGTTCGTTACAACACTAATACTTCCCTTGTTACCTAGTAGGTTTTGCATTGCTGGGACTTGTAGTGCCTATCCAGAGCTACATGCTTCAATGTTCAGTGTCCTCATCCCTATCCCCGAGCTTCAATGTTCAGTGTCCTCATCCCTATCCCCGAGCTTCAATGTTCAGTGTCCTCATCCCTATCCCCGAGCTTCAATGTTCAGTGTCCTCATCCTTATCCCCGAGCTTCAATGTTCAGTGTCCTCATCCCTATCCGCGAGCTTCAATGTTCAGTGTCCTCATCCTTATCCCCGAGCTTCAATGTTCAGTGTCCTCATCCCTATCCGCGAGCTTCAATGTTCAGTGTCTTCATCCTTATCCCCGAGCTTCAATGTTCAGTGTCCTCATCCCTATCCCCATGCTTCAATGTTCAGTGTCCTCATCCTTATCCCCGAGCTTCAATGTTCAGTGTCTTCATCCTTATCCCCCTGCTTCAATGTTCAGTGTCCTCATCCCTATCCCCATGCTTCAATGTTCAGTGTCCTCATCCTTGTCCCCGAGCTTCAATGTTCAGTGTCCTCATCCTTATCCCCGAGCTTCAATGTTCAGTGTCCTCATCCCTATCCCCCTGCTTCAATGTTCAGTGTCCTCATCCCTATCCCCATGCTTCAATGTTCAGTGTCCTCATCCTTGTCCCCGAGCTTCAATGTTCAGTGTCCTCATCCTTATCCCCGAGCTTCAATGTTCAGTGTCCTCATCCCTATCCCCCTGCTTCAATGTTCAGTGTCCTCATCCCTATCCCCATGCTTCAATGTTCAGTGTCCTCATCCTTATCCCCCTGCTTCGATGAGGACACTGAACATTGAAGCATGGGGATAGGGATGAGGACAATGAACATTGAAGCACAGGGTTAAGGATGAGGACACTGAACATTGAAACTCGGGGATAAGGATGAGGACACTGAACATTGAAGCTCGCGGATAGGGATGAGGACACTGAACATTGAAGCTCGGGATAAGGATGAGGACACTGAACATTGAAGCTCGCGGATAGGGATGAGGACACTGAACATTGAAGCTCGGGATAGGGATGAGGACACTGAACATTGAAGCAGGGGGATAGGGATGAGGACACTGAACATTGAAGCTCGGGGATAGGGATGAGGACACTGAACATTGAAGCTCGGGGATAAGGATGAGGACACTGAACATTGAAGCTCGGGGATAAGGATGAGGACAATGAACATTGAAGCACAGGGATAAGGATGAGGACACTGAACATTGAAGCTCGGGGATAAGGATGAGGACACTGAACATTGAAGCTCGGGGATAAGGATGAGGACACTGAACATTGAAGCTCGGGGATAAGGATGAGGACACTGAACATTGAAGCATGGGGATAGGGATGAGGACACTGAACATTGAAGCTCGGGGATAAGGATGAGGACACTGAACATTGAAGCATGGGGATAGGGATGAGGACAATGAACATTGAAGCACAGGGATAAGGATGAGGACACTGAACATTGAAGCTCGGGGATAAGGATGAGGACAATGAACATTGAAGCACAGGGATAAGGATGAGGACACTGAACATTGAAGCTCGGGGATAAGGATGAGGACAATGAACATTGAAGCTCGCGGATAGGGATGAGGACACTGAACATTGAAGCTCGGGGATAGGGATGAGGACACTGAACATTGAAGCTCGGGGATAAGGACACTGAACATTGAAGCATAAGGATGAGGACACTGAACATTGAAGCAGGGGGATAAGGATGAGGACACTGAACATTGAAGCAGGGGGATAGGGATGAGGACACTGAACATTGAAGCTCGGGGATAAGGATGAGGACACTGAACATTGAAGCACAGGGATAAGGATGAGGACACTGAACATTGAAGCATGGGGATAGGGATAAGGACACTGAACATTGAAGCATAGGGATGAGGACACTGAACATTGAAGCATGGGGATAGGGATGAGGACACTGAACATTGAAGCATGGGGATAGGGATGAGGACACTGAACATTGAAGCACAGGGATAAGGATGAGGACACTGAACATTGAAGCACAGGGATAAGGATGAGGACACTGAACATTGAAGCAGGGGGATAGGGATGAGGACACTGAACATTGAAGCTCGGGGATAGGGATGAGGACACTGAACATTGAAGCACGGGGATAAGGATGAGGACACTGAACATTGAAGCTCGGGGATAGGGATGAGGACACTGAACATTGAAGCACAGGATTAAGGATGCGGACACTGAACATTGAAGCTCGGGGATAGGGATGAGGACACTGAACATTGAAGCACAGGGATAAGGATGAGGACACTGAACATTGAAGCTCGGGGATAAGGATGAGGACACTGAACATTGAAGCACAGGGATAAGGATGAGGACACTGAACATTGAAGCAGGGGGATAGGGATGAGGACACTGAACATTGAAGCTCGGGTATAGGGATGAGGACACTGAACATTGAAGCTCGGGGATAAGGATGAGGACGCTGAATATTGAAGCTCGGGGATAAGGATGAGGACACTGAACATTGAAGCTCGCGGATAGGGATGAGGACACTGAACATTGAAGCTTGGGGATAGGGTTGAGGACACTGAACATTGAAGCTTGGGGATAGGGATGAGGACACTGAACATTGAAGCTTGGGGATAGGGATGAGGACACTGAACATTGAAGCTCGGGGATAGGGATGAGGACACTGAACATTGAAGCACGGGGATAATGATGAGGACACTGAACATTGAAGCTCGGGGATAGGGATGAGGACACTGAACATTGAAGCTCGCGGATAGGGATGAGGACACTGAACATTGAAGCACGGGGATAAGGATGGACACTGAACATTGAAGCATGTAGCTCAGGATAGGCACTACAAGTCCCAGCAATGCAGAACCTAACACCACACGTAGCTCAGCATGGTTGGTAAATAATGATACGAGGTAACAAGGGAAGTATTAGTGTTGTAACGCACGGCCCAGTGTTTGTGTTGTCTGTAACATCACTTCCGTAACATTATGTGATGGTTTCGCTGAACTGTATTGCCGAAACTATGTTTGAACGCACGGCGCGAGTGTTTGGAACGCATCGCGCATGCGCAGTACGCAATTTCTGGCGGCAACGTCACTTCCGCAGCATCCTGTGATAGGCAGCAAAATCTGACACTACACAGGCAGTGATGTGGACCTCAGAATAAGGACCATGCCTCATGTACACAATAGAGGAAAATCAGACCCAGGACTGGAGCATTTCAAGACTGAGGCTTTAGATGGGTCAAAAGGGTATTTAGGTGTGTTTTTATTTTTTTTAAGGCTGTTAGAGGGCGTGGAATGAGGATTACTATTTTCTATTATAATATCACCATGTGGTGCTGAGAGAAAGTGATGTGTGTGTGCAGTGTGAAGATGACAAGTCCCTTTTGTCTCTGCATAGAATGGCATCTTGTATTGTGAAGGGGTGTACCGGGAACTGGAAAAACCCTGACAGGATTCTCCACAAATTTCCTAAAAACATCGCCGCCATCAAGTCTTGGTTACGGCAGACCCGTCAGGACTTTGGGGACCTGGACGCCTTTTCCAGAAATGTGCTTTACACGCAGGCCTACAGAATGTGCTCACTGCACTTTGCGCCAGACTGCTATCTTTATGTGGATGGTTCAAGGAGAATCCTTAAAGAGAATGCTGTGCCCACCATTTTTTCCCGGCCGTCTTCTCCTCCTCCGTCCCCATCTGATTTTCTGAGGGTGCAGATTAAAAAAGAAGAGTGCCCCTTGAGTCTTTCCCCGCCTTCACCAACAGATAGCGGCACAAGCTTCTCCGGAAGATGTCCTTCTCCTCTTATGCCTGCTCCTTTTCACGATGAGCAGCAGGATGACGATGACACGGACTCCATAGGTTCTCACGAGCAGGAAATGGTATGATGTTAAAATGTATAGAGGTTAAAACGGTTCTATTGCAGCTTAACAATATTTGTATGTGGTGACTGCATTCGTTTTCTGTTTTTTTTTTTTTTTTTTTTTTTAATCCTGCCAATAACATTCCTTTCTTTGGGCGCTTCCATTTATGGAGAAGCAATGGGGCCACCTAGACATGTGCAATTTGTTTTGGTCTGAATGTAAATTCAGATGATTTTTTGGTTATTCAGAGATTTGGATGTATCTGAATCTCCAAATAAAATAGTAGCGCATTTCTCAAAATTTTGTTTTATTTATTTGTTTTCTAATGAATTCCAAATTTCGGATTAGTCGAAGAATGAACGACTGATTTGAATTCTGTGTGAAGCGGCGGTGGCCTATTCATTAGGGGTGCTAGGACACCGCCCCCCTGATCCATGCTCCCGGCCCCTAATCTACATGCAGGGTGCCGGACACATGGATTTCAATGTGGTTTTCATTTCTTTTTAGAAGAATGTGATTAGAGCCAGAGGCTCTAATTGGTTTAAAAAAAAAAAAAGGTTGGGTTTGGGGTGCAGAGCACTGCACTCTAAATCTACCCAGTTGTGTGTCAATAGAGAATTAATATTCGCTATTGTCTTCCTGATTCTCCTCCCGGCTAGTCGGGAAGCTGGTTCTGAGACCCGATTGGCCAAGAGGAGAATCGACTGTATTGCACTTCATGCAGAGGGAATGAGGAGGAAGCCGATGTGAAGCCCGAGATGCAGAGGAGGAAGAGATGCAGAAAGGAGCCAAAGCTGCCGACCACCTAAATGGGGTAAGTGCAGGGCCGATGGGGGGGGGGGGGGTTTCAGGATGCCCCGTTTGCCGCCCCCCCATATACAGCACCAGCTGCCACTGGTGTGAAGAATAGCTGGTTGTTAAGGAGTGCGCCAGGTCCTTAACAACCAATGACTCACCACTGTTTATGTATAATGGTGCGCTCTGGTCAACTTCCTTTTACACAATGGCTTCACCACTGAGAGCTGAAATGTAAACAAAAGAATGCTGGTGTCCTGTCGGATAGTGTCCCCCGTCGGATAGTGTCCGCTGTGTACTGCGCATGCAGATTCTGAAAATATCCGAAGATTCACTGCGCCTGCGCCGTGAGTCCAGGTTCTGCCCCACCATCCAAGTGGACATAGAGTTAGAATAAAAAGAGCCGAGCGAAGCGTGGTGAGGGGCCCTCTAATATGTGCAGCCCTATGTCCACTTGGATGGTGGGGCTTGCACCTCGACTCACGACGCAGGCGCTGTTCATCTTCTGAGATTTTCCGAATCTCCTTCTGCTCCGTACTGCGCAAGCGCTGCGCCTGCGCAGTACGGGGCGGACACTTTGCGATGGCCAGACTGTATATGTCACAACACCGGCAATAGAAAATTCTGGGTAAAAAAAAAAACAGCTGGGGCTCCCCCCAATCTATACAGCCAGGAAAGCGGGAGGAAGAGCAAACATGGGGGGGTGTTTTGGGGCAGGCTCTGTCCCACCCCACCTAAAAGCACCTTGTCCCCATGTTGATGAGGGCAAGGGCATCATCCCCACAACCCTTGGGTGATGGTTGTGGGTGTCTGCAGGCGGGGGACTTATCGGAATATGGAGACCTCGTTTAAAAAAAACAATGTCCCCCGATGTAGACCCATCATCAATCACGATGTACATCGCAGCGCTGGACCCCAAAAAATAAAACCTCTGGCCTCATCGAAGGCTCCTCTCCTGCTTCTGCATCTGCCATTTCTTAAATGGCTAAGGGGCGGACTCACCCGATGATGGCACAAGTCTGACAGCTTTTTGCTCTTAATAAATGAAATGATAATTTTAAAATTTGCATTGTATTTACTTGGGTTATCTTTGTGTAATAATAAAATTAGTTTGATCTGAATCATTTAAGTGTGACAAATATGAAAACAAAAATCAGAAAGGGGGCAAATGCTTTTTCACAGCACTGTATATACACGTTTGAATACATTTTAATTCATTGCAATGTTTTTTGTCTCTCCAGACAGATTCTACACCTAAATGCTTTATCAGAGGTTGTCCGAACAGTGCAGTGGACCAACCACTGTACCCTGGAGTGACCCTGCATCATTTTCCAACTGACATTTCCAGAGTGAAGGTCTGGCTGCGGCAAAGCGGGCAACATCTTGGCAACCCTGACTTGGTTGCTCGTCACATTCTGAGCAAATGGACACATTTTCGTATGTGTTCTTCTCACTTTGGCCCAGACAGTTATTTCATCCACGGTTCTGTGGTGGATCTTAAGCCCAATGCTGTGCCAACTATCTTCCCAAAATTTGAAGATCCTACTATCAAAGAGGAAGAAACAGAGGAGTTTCAGCCAGGGAGCACCACGAGCACCAGCTGCGATACATCATTTAGTTCCAAAGAAGAGTTTGATGAGTGTATAGATGAGAAGCATAGCATTAGACATATTGGCACCACCACTGACCCCCATTTGGGGGTACGCAGCGTTGGAATCCTCACCAGACCCATCCTCGTGAAGGAGGCCTCCACCTGCACGTCCATGTCACGGTTTGGAAAAAATGTGAAGTGCATAAAGTTACAACAGCACACGGCTGATAAGGGTGTCCAATGCTCAACATTTGAGTTGGGTTTTGATGATGACACACAAAGCTCCAGACCTGATTATTTTTACCAGGGCAGTCCGTTCCTGCCTTCAGGAGAAATGGGCTTCAATAAACCACTGTTTGGTGCCACCCCACAATGGAGCGAGGAACATCGGCTAAATGGGGCAAATCAAGATTATATCGACTCGGCTGAAGGTGTCCATGTGAAGGACAGCAGGTTATTTCTGGCCCTGGAAGATGTGTTGGTCAGTAAATATAAGTGGCAGTACAAATCCACACTACATACAATTACTAAAATATCATCTGTGATGCTTATACTGTATGTCGGAGCTATATAAATGTATAATAATAATTGTGTTAGTGGTGGGAAATTGGAGTGTAAGCTGGTCTGATGTACAATGCCTTGAAAAAATATTCATACCCCATGACATTTTCCACATTTTGTCATGTTACAACCAAAAATGTAAATGTATTTTATGTGATAGACCAACACAAAGTGGCACATAATTGTGAAGTGGAAGGAAAATGATTAATGTTTTTTTTACAAATATGTGAAAAGTGTGGCGTGAATTTGTATTCAGCCCCCCTGAGTCAATACTTTCTAAAACCACCTAGCACTGCAATTACAGCTGCAAGTCTTTTGAGGGGATGTCTCTACCAGCTTTGCACATCTAGAGAGGACATTTTTGCCCATTCTTGTTTGCAAAATAGCTCAAGCTCTGTCAGCCCTTGTACACACGGTCGGAGAATCCGTCGGAATGTGTCCTATCGGACCGTGTTCTCAGATAATGCGACGGTGTGTAGTATGCATCAGACTGTTTCCGTCGGACCAAATTTTCCAACTTGCTGGAAATATTTTCCGACAAACTGGTCCGATCGGACATACTCCGATCACGTGTAGAGAATTCCGATCGGACAAAGTGCCACGCATGCTCAGATCAAATTCCTACATCAAAGCTATTGGCTACTAGCCTGAACGTAGTCCCATCGTAACGAAATTACGTCATCACGTTCTGAAAGATCGTATTTTTCGACAACTTTGTCCAACCGTGTGTATGCAACAGTTTCGGACAACATCCGACGGATTTGGTTGTCGAAATGTCCGACCGTGTGTACAAGGGCTCAGATTGGATGGAGAGCGTCTGTGAACAGCAATTTTCAAGTCTTGCCACAGATTCTCAATTGGATTTAGGTCTGGACTTTTACTGGGCCATTCTAACACATGATTATGCTTTGCTCTAAACCATTCCATTGTAGTTGTGGCTGTATATTTAGGGTCATTGTCCTGCTGAAGGTTGCAGACTTTAACAGGTCTTCAACTAAAATTGCCCTGTTTCTCGCAAACTGAAAACGGAACTTCTTATGACTTTCTTTCAACAGTGGCTTTCTTCTTGCCACTCGTCCATACAGGGCAGATTAGGACAACTATTATTCGTGGAGAGCACAACTAATAGTTGTCCTGTGGACAGATTCTCCCACCTGAGCTGTGGATCTCTGCAGCTCCTCCAGAGTTACCATGGTCCTCTTGGCTGCTTCTCTGATGAATGCTCTCCTTGCCCGGCCTGTCAGTTTAGGTGGACGGCCATGTCTTAGTAAGTTTGCAGTTGTGCCATACTCTTTCCATTTTCGGATGATGGATTGTGAGATGTGCAAAGCTTGGGATATTTTTTTTTAGAACCTAACCCTGCTTTATACTTCTCCACAACTTTATCCCTGACCTGTCTGGTGTGTTCCTTGGCCTTCATGATGCTGTTTGTTCACTAAGGTTCTCTAACAAACATCTGAGGTCTTCTCAGAACAACTATATTTATACTTAGATTAAATTACATGCAGACGATCTCTATTTACTAATTCGGTGACTTCTGAGGGCAATTGGTTCCACTAGATTTTAGTTAGGGGTATCAGAGTAAAGGAGGCTAAATACACATGCACGCCACACTTTTCAGATATTTATTTGTAAAAAGTTTTGAAAACCATTTATCATTTTCCTTCCACTTCACAATTATGGGCCACCTTGTGTTGGTCTACCAAATAAAATCCCAATAAAATACATTTATGTTTTTGGTTATAACATGACAAACTAGAAAATTTCAAAGGGTATGAATACTTTTTCAAGGCACTATAGAATACGTCAGCTATAGGAGTGTACATTAATAATGGTTTGTGACTGTGGTGGAAAATTAGGCTTCTTTGTTGGACAGTAAGCGACAGATGCACTTTTATTCATTGCTAGAAATAAAAATGGAGGGGTTGGGGAAGCCACCATATAAGTAGATTTTATTGAGAAGCCATTGAAAAGGTTTAAAATACACTCACATGTAGAAAAGAGATCTCACACATCACTATACTCACATGTAGAAAAGAGATCTTTTTTTCCAGCTTGATATGGGTCAGCATCTGGCCTTAAGTACCATCAAAAGACAAATCTCAGCCTTGGCAGTTCTGTTTCAGATCGCATTCCTTACTCAAGGCTCTTGTCTGAGTCCATAACCTTATCCTGTAAGGATCTGTTTCTCGCTTTACCATTGCTAGGTGGATTGGACAAGTTATTATTAGAGCCTATAGTCTGAAGGGTAGGTTCCTCCATTTCCTGTTAATGCACACTCTACCAGATCTGATAGTGCTTCATGCGCTTTTCCACATCTGGAATCTGTGTCTGTTTTGCAAGGTTACCACCTGGGCTTCTGTTGACACATATTTTTTTTTTTTAAGGTGTATCTAAATTCTAAACCAAAAATTTGGGATCAGGGGCGTACCTAGAGCATTTGGCACCCGGGGCGGATCCTATGCCTGGCACCCCCCCCCCCCCACCTTAAAATGTAAAAACACCTGACTTTGCCCCCTGCATTCCTCTGCATCCTTCAATATCTTTTTGTCACTACTTTGTACCCCCCCCTCTCCACAACTGCACCTCTGGACCCCTTTAAATTACACAGCACCCTGCACCTCTGCATCCCTTTACATTGCACAGCCCCTCACAGCTCTGGACCCCCTGCATGTTACACAGACCCCCTACAGCGCAGACCCCCCTCCCTACCATACAGACCCCCCATCTTCAGTGTAGACCCCACTAAAGAAGAGGACTACATATCCCAGCATGCAAGGCTGCAATGCATTACAGAGGAGGGCTATAAGTCCCAGCATGCACTGTACTACAGAGGAGGGCCACAAATCCCAGCATGCAAGGCAGCACTGCACTATAGAGGACCACAAGTCCCAGCATGCAAGGCTGCACTGCATTACCAAGGAGGACCACAAGTCCCAGCATGCAAGGCTACTCTGCACTATAGAGGACCACAGGTCCCAGCATGCAAGGCTGCACTGCACTATAGATGACTACGTTTCCCAGCATGCAAGGCCTCCACTGGATTACAGAGGAGGACCACAGGTCCCAGCATGCAAGGCTACTCTGCACTATAGAGGGTCACAGGTCCCAGCATGCAAGGCTGCACTGCACTATAGAAGGGGACTACAAGTCCCAGTATGCAAGGCTGCACTGCATTACAGAGAAGGACTACAAGTCCCAGCATGCACTGTACTACTTAGGAGGACCACACCTCCCAGCATGTAAGGCTGCACTGCACTACAGAAGAGGACTACAAGTCCCAGTATGCAAGACCACTGCACTACAGAGGAGGACTACAAGTCTCAGCATTCAAGGCTACTCTGCACTATAGAGGACCACAAGTTCCAGCATGCAAGGCTGCACTGCACTACAGAAGAGGACTACAAGTCCCAGCATGCAAGGCTGCACTGCACTACAGAGGAGGACTACAAGTCCCAGCATGCAGGGCTGCACTGCACTACAGAGGAGGACTACAAGTCCCAGCATGCAGGGCTGCACTGCGCTACAGAAGAGGACTACAAGTCCCAGAATGCAAGGCTGCACTGTACTACAGAGGAGGCCTACAAGTCCCAGCATGCAAGGCTGCACTGTACTACAGAGGAGGCCTACAAGTCCCAGCATGCAAGGCTGCACTGTACTACAGAGGAGGCCTACAAGTCCCAGCATGCAAGGCTGCACTATGGAGGACTACAAGTCCCAGCATACAAAGGGAGAACTGTAAGCCCACACAGCCTGGTATGTTGGGACTTGTAGTCCTCCTCAGCTGCGTCTTGCAGTTTGGGATGTTGAGGTTACATAATAAGAGCTGCAGAGAATCTCTTCACCCCGCCCCCCCCCAAAAGACAAGCCAAGTTCCCACTGGGTAAAGAGGGAAGAGGAAAGGCTGCAGCGGCCATAACCTTTACAAAACAATCAATACTATAGGGGTGAACGGGCTGAGGAGTCTGCCTTCTTGGTTCCCCCTTTCCTCTTCCCTCTTTACCCAGTGGGAACTTGGCTCGTCTTTTGTTTTTGGAGGGGATCACTATATTCAAAGCTCAGGGGATACCCAGAGTATTTATCACCATTTACCATCTGGCTACCTACAGATTTTGAACATCTACCAAAACCGTATGTTTGAAGCTCTAGGGCTCAACATAATGTTGAAGCGATCCCACCAATTGTAAATCTATTTCTTCATCTACCATCTAATTTTCACCCTGCCCCCTTTGTTTTTCCTTATTTTTTGGAAAAATGGGTGCCTGAAATTTTGTCAATCCTTGTGCCTGCCTTGCTGGCTTGAGTTTCCCATTCCTGGGATATATTTGATGAAATAAGGCCCCTTTCACACGGGCGGCTGTTCTGCCGCTGTTAAAAACATGTTTTGTTATTTTGAAATTCAGAGAATCCTGGCACAGCGTTCACTTGCAGTTGTACATTGCGTTTAGCTGCGTCTGCGTTTAGCTGTGTTTGGAAAATTCTTGCCATTTCTGATGTGCTTCCTATTGTTTTTCTTTCCTTGTTGCCGCTGCTATCTGCAGGAGAAATAGTACACTGTGATTACCTGCGGTTATGTGCTTATAGCTGCGCTACATCGCACCTGGACGCATACAATTCTATTTTTTCTATTCGCACCGAACCGCATGTAACGAAATCGCGGCTAAACGCTGTGTGTGAATGGGGCCATAGGAAAGCATTGTGTGCTTTTAGCTGCGGTAGAAAACTAGAAAATCCGCAGCTAAAAGCACCATTCTATCCGCCCGTGTGAAAGGGGCCTAACATTCTTATCAGCTCCTGAAGAAGCGTCATCTAGTAGACGCGAAACATGTAGAGCACCAAAACATATGCAATCTCTGACTGTATGGTTGATATCCTCTACTTTATATTTATATAAATATGTATCTTGTTTTTTCCTCTTTGGAAATTTTGAGTGGACTGTACTACCTTTGATAGGATATATTTTAGGTCATAAATGTGTATGTATAAGGAGGAACAATATTTCTCTGTGTTTATAAAAAAAAATTGTTTTTTCTTTTTCTGTTTTTTTTTACCTTATTTTATTGGCTGTTTATATTTTTTTATTTTTAATAAATAGAGATAAACTCTCTTGATTATACAGGTTGTGTTTACAACTTCTTTTATGCCTAAAAAGTCCAATTGAACCTACACATTTTTTCTTTTTGAGGTCTTTTATGTGTAAGGTTCTTTCATTCATATTTATTTTTTTCTCCCTAATTTTCCCCCCATTTCCTATTAATGTCTATATTTACTAAGTGATAAACAGGACGTGGCATTTTGTTTAATTAGTGTATCCACAGACACCACCCTATGACAGATACACGTTCCTATTCATTTAAACACTAAGCTGCAATATATTACATTTTGTTTTTGGGGTTAAATAGGCTTTAAGTTCTGCCACATGCATGTTCAGGCCTCCTCTTAAGCCAGTTTTGGGCATAAGATGCTTCAAGCTGCCCCGAGTCTGTCAAGCCTTTCTTGGCCTCTCATCGTTTTCTGTGTTGTTGTCCACCGCTCGGCTGGACGGGTTTTGTATGTCCCAGTGGTAATGATTGAAGATACTGTGTCCTTTACTGCACAACTAAGAAAATAGGAGGGTTTGAGCTCCCCGGAAAATCTTTCTTGGAGTATACAGGACAGAACGTAGGTCTCTCATGTCTGTTTTTATGATCTTCCTTTGCTTGCTACATAACAGAGGCTAGCTGGGATTGGGATGGGTAATACAGGGGAATGTTCCTGAAGCTCTTTTCCTTTTTTTTTTTTTTTTTTTTTTTTTGCAAGAGTATCCAATCACCTGAGGGTAGCTGCAAATAATGTACAAGTCTATTCACTCCAAGAAACAAATCATTCTACTGGGGTTGTGAGACTGAAGATACTCTCTGTTCTCTCCTGATCATGTCATTTCATTGTCCTCTTCAGATCTCTCTCATGCAACATATGGTCAGCTCCTCATTCATCCAAGAGACCGCCAAACTGACAACACATCGTATCCTGAGACAAACTCTGGAGATCGTTGGTCTACTGACTGGAGATGTGAGTATGTTCTTGAAGAACTTCACAAAATTTTAAAACATGCAAGGTCAGTTGCTTAAAAATCCCTGTTTTCAGAGTTCATTAGCTCAGACACACAAGTCCCTTATTAGACACAGCAGGCCAAAAGTTGCAGACTGTGTGTGTTCAGAAAACCTGCAGAAATTTTTGAATCCTACACTATATTACCAAAAGTATTGGGACACCTGCCTTTACACGCATATGAACTTTAATGGCTTCCCAGTCTTATTCCGTAGGGTTCAATATTGAGCTGGCCCACCCTTTGCAGCTATAACAGCTTCAACTCTTTTTGGGAAGACTGACCTCAAGGTTTAGGAGTGTGTCTATGGGAATGTTTAACCATTCTTCCAGAAGCGCATTTGTGAGGCCAGTCAAGTTCCTCCGACCCCAAACTCGCTCATCCATGTCTTTATGGACCTTGTTTTGTGCACTGGTGTGCGGCAGGGCAAAAGGGACAGCTGCCCTGGGTCCTGCCATTGTTGTGGGGCCCAAAGCAGCTGCCTCATACTTGCCAACTATCACAGTTTAAATTCCCTTGTCCCTTGAAGTTTTAGTCCTGTGCTGTGTCCCGATATCTCAGTGTAAAGTGCTGGTACTAATGCTGCTCAGCTCTGCCCTATTGTGTACAGATGACTCACCTGCAGACCCTCTGTTTACATGTAAATAACCGGCATTCATATGTAAATAGCTGCGGCTGGCGGCATTGATATGTAAATAAAGGTGTCTATGCGTATCATGCTCCCCTGCAGTGAGGAGATGATGTGCTGTAACCTCTAGCAACCAATCAGTGAGCAGTATTACTGCACATTAATCTCTAGAAACCAATTAACAAGCAGAAATCATTTGCTGTAACCTCTAGCAACTAATTATTGAACCGTAATATGTACTGTAACCTCTAGCAACCAGGCATTAAGCAGTAATGATATGCTGTAACAACCAACAACCAATCGCAATCGCTGCCTGATCTGATACAGTAAACTTATTTTAAGTCTAGCTGCTATTTATTGTATGTCTCAGAGCAGGTGGAGAGTGAAATTGCATGGGGGGGAGCCCAAGAAAATTCTTGCCCAGGGTCCAATCAATATTAAAGACGGCCCTGGTGTGCAGTCATGTTGGAATAGGAAGGGCCACCCCCAAACTGTTCCCACAAAGTTGGGAGCATGAAATTGTCCAAAATGTCTTGGTATACTGATGCCTTAAGAGTTCCCTTCACTGGAACTAAGGGGCCAAGCCCAACCCCTGAATAACAACCCCACACCATAATCCCCCCTCCACCCAAATGATTTGGACCAGTGCACAAACCAAGGTCCTTGCAGCATTATTATTATTATACAGGATTTATATAGTGCCAACAGTTTACGCAGTGCTTTACAATGTACAAGTTAGACAACACAGTTATAATACAATAAAATACAAGAGGATTAAGAGGCCTGCTCAGAAGAACTTACAATCTAATAGGGTGGGGCAGGTGGTACAGACTGTTGTAACTTTGGGAAATGAGCTGATGGAAGTGGTAAAAGATTAGTTAGAGACGTGATAGGCTTTCCTGAAGAGATGAGTTTTCAGGGATCGCCTGAAGGTAGCAAGAGTAGGGGATAGCCGGAGAGGTTGAGGTAGCGAGTTCCAGAGGATGATAGAAGGTCTGGAGAAATCCTGGAGATTAGCATGAGAGGAGGAGACTAGAGAGCTTGAGAATAGAAGGACTCATGCTCTGTGTGGAAACAGTGGTCTCCCTGCAAAGGTCTGAACCCCCCCCTTTTCCTTAGTCTAATTTTCAAAGTGCCACTCCCTACTGATTTGAGAGCTCTAGCTCTGTCTAATGAGTTGTCAGACCTTTGCAAAGAGACCACTATTTTATACACAGAAAGCAAGGGTCTATCTCTTCAGCATGCTGGCAGGGGACAGGTTTTTCTACTGTGGTCGCTTTCTAAATAAAACCAATTTTAATACTTTGCGCACTTGTGATTTGATGCACCTGGAATGTATTTAGCTGATTTAACTACTTGACCACTGGAAGGCTTTACCCCCTTCATGACCAGGCCCTTACTTTAACTGGCAATTGTGTGGTCATGCAACACTGTACCCAAACAACATTTTTATATCATTTTTTTTTCACACAAATATAACTTTCTTTTGGTGGTATTTGATCACCACTATGTTTTTTATTTTGGTATTATATAAACGAAAAAAGACAGATATATCTGAAAAAAAAAACAATATTTTCTACTTGTCGTTATAAATTATATTTAATAAAATCTTTTTTTTGCTTAACTTTATGCCTAGAATGTATTCTGCTACATGTCGCAAGTGCTGGCAGTGATCGGGGGCTGATCCTGCTAACGCTGCATTTTTGGGGGCATTTTTGGGGACACTAGTATAGTTGTGATCAAGATACTGATCTTTACAGACACTATACTAGTAATTGCATTGTTCAGTGACTTCTAGTGTAGTGGGCAATATGGTGCTGGGAGGGGCACTGACATTAATTTAGTGATAATACACTGGCACTGTACTATTGGCACTGGATGGGTGACAGGAGTGATCAGAAGGGCAACCAAGGGGTTAAAGCAGGAGTCCGCCGTTTTTTTTTTTTTAAAAGCCAGCAGCTACAAATACTGCAGCTGCTGACTTTTAAAATAGTGACACTTACCCGCCCAGCGCGCCCGCGATGTCGGCACCCGAAGCCGATCTCTCAAACGTCTCTCGGGTGCTGCTGCCGCCATCTTGGGTATGGAAATCAGGAAGTGGAGCCTTTCGGCTTCATTTCCCGGTTCCCTACTGCGCATGCGCGAGTCGCTCTGCGCAATAAGGATGGTCCCCCCTGTCTCTGGGATCCGTGTGTTTCCCAGCAGGCAGCGGGGGACTTTCGGAAAGGGGCGTAGATTCTGCGGAAAGGGGCGTACCTTCTGCAGAATCTACGCCGGAAGTGAGTGCAGATACCTGTACTGTACAGGTACCTGCACCCCCCTCCCCCCTGAAAGGTGCCAATTGTGGCGCCAGAGGGGGGGAGGATTCCAATGAGCGGAAGGTCCACTTTAGGGTGGACCTCCGCTTTAAGTGTATGCCGAACAAATGTATGCAAGTGTATGCATGCTGCTTTTACTCACTGATCTGGCTGGGTTTCTCTCCTTGCTTTTATTATCCAGCCAGAGCCTGTGTTTACAAACACAGAGGTTTGTGATGTGATTGGCCACAGCTGATCAGCAGGTATACAGTCATAACAAATCAAGGTGTGCAGAAAATTCTGGACAGCCGCACTCTAAATGAAATTTCTCATGCCTTTATTAGAACATCAGGATCACACTGTACATGTTACAGCAAACTAATACAGAACCAAAAACAACTGACGCGTTTCACACTAAACTTAGTGCTTACTCATAACTTAAGCTATGAGTAAGCACTATGTTTAGTGTGAAACGCATCAGCTGTTTTTGGCTCTGCATTACTTTGCTGTGACATGTACAGTGTGTTCCTGATGTTCTAATGAAGGCACAAGAAATTTCATTTGGAGTGCGGCTGTCCAGAATTTTTTACTCACCTTGATTTGCTATATGCATTAGCCCGGCACCTGGGGCTCTTCATTTCCTGGAGGAAAAACCTTTTTGTTTCAGCAGACCTACCTGGAGCGGTGGTAACCCCATCTCTTTATAAAGTCATAACCATTGGCTGTAAGCTGCTGACAAACTCATGCTGTGTCCAATCACAGCACAGGTCAGCAGGTAGGGGTACGTCTTGGTGCCTGGCTGTGCCGCCCGCCGGCAGTAATTGTACTGTGGGCAGCTGCAAGTGGTTAAACTAAATATTCAATTGATCTTTAGATGTTCATTTATAAAACAAAGATTGTAAGTAATAGTAGAACCAGAACAGGAGTTAAACAGTTTAATTCATTTCATTATAATTTAAAGCTAAATTCTGGGGAACCAAAAAATTGGTCCCTGCAGTGGGGCTTATTCTTCACTGGAAGAGTTAAAGTGATAGTAAAGGCAAGTTTAAAAAACAAAACAAAAAAACAAACGTGATATTTACCTGCTCTGTGTAATGGTTGTGCACCCAATTCTCCTCTTGGGTCCCCAGCTGGCGCTCCTGGCCTCTCTCCCCCCCCCCCCGCCAAGTGCCCTCAGAGCAAACCGCTTGCTATGGGGTCACCTAAGCAGGTTCGCTCCTGAGCCCTTTCTCTCTCCTTATTGGCTCACTGGCAGGGCTGGACTGGGACAAAAATTTGGCCCTGGACTTCATCCAGACCGGCTCACTTTAATTTTGCAAACAAGTAAAAAGACAGTATATAAACTATATGCAATTGTGCAAAAAAAAAAGTAAAAAATTCCACTATTGGGCATAGGACAGTGCCCATTGATGCAGCCTGATATCAGTGGCCATTGATGCAGCCTGATATCAGTGGCCATTGATGCAGCCTGATATCCGTGCCCATCAGCGCAGCCTGATATCCGTGCCCATTAATGCAGCCAGACCAGTGTCCATTAATGCAGCGGAGCCTCATAAGTGCCCACCAATGTTAGTCCGTCGCCCCCCCCACCTGCAGTGCTTGTCCTGCAGGTGGTTCTTCTGGAGTTGGGAGCCCAGGACTAGCTATGCACTGCTGGTACATCTGGTCCTCTCTCTTCCTCCTGGGAACCACAGAGCTGGTTAACTGGGCTGGAGGAAACTGGGGGGGTTAGGGGGCAAGGTAAGTGAGCGGGGAATCCCAAATCCTATCCACCAATCGGCTAATCTCTTGACTCTTGCTGTGTAGCTGTTTAGAAAAAAAAACTTCTATGAGTCTCCCCTGTGTTCAGTGGGGGCCGGGGGACAGAAAGCGGACTATTTCATCGCTTTAGGCGGATTAATCTGCATCACTGCTCCTGGCCGGCTCCAGTGCAATGATATAGCACAGGGCGGCCTTCAACTGTGTAGTGCACTGCTGCGGATTAATCCGCCGAAAGTGATGAAATAGTCCGCTAGAAGTTTTTTTTTCTAAACAGCTGCACAGCGGGGGATTAGCCTTTTGTTGGACAAGGTTTGGGAGTCCCCACCCGCTCTACCTCCGCTGTCACTGAAACTGGCCCACTGAGCCATCTGCCAACTGGGAAACTCCCGGTAGTCCCGATGGCCAGTACATTTCTGCTCACTGGCTGTCATTGACAGTAGCAGGATGGCTCCCTTCTGCTGTCTCAGCCAATGAGGAAGGAGAGCCGAGGCTCTCGTGCAAGTTTCTGGATTGTGATGGGGCTCAGGTAAGTATTAGGCGGGGCTGGGGAGACTGCTGCACCCAAAGGGTTTTTTATCTTCATGCATAGAATGCAAACCTTGAGCTTTTAGACCCACTTTAAATGCTCTGTTTTTGCCTAGGATACCAGTATAAAGCAATTTTACTTCTCTTATCCTTTACTCCTCCAGCAGCTGCCACTCACATCTTCTCCCCGAATGCTGTGGCTCATGGATGGGCCCTTGACGTTCTTACCTACAATGCAGCATTGCTAGTCCTGCATTGTATATGATGAGGTCACAGCTGCCACTGCTAGACTGAGTGCTTAAGAGGAGAGACTGCAGGGGACTGGTTGTATGGAAGGAGGAGCCTGCGGGAGCAAGGGGTGAGGTAGGTACAAAATGCTTTTTTTGCTGGTACCCTAGACAAAATGTTACTTTTTCAGTACAGGTGGAGTCCTGCTGCAAGAAAAAAAAAATTCTGTTCCTGAAGTGCAGCTTTAAAGAGGTTGTAAACTTCAGACGTAAAATATGAACAAAGCATATCCCTCTGTATTTCCTGACACCAAGAGATAGAAAGTTGTGCTGGAGGGAACTCCAGCACAGTCTGTGATTGACAGCCTCAGCTCTGTTTCTGTGTAAAGGGGGGGGGGGGGGGGGGTTTCTCTTCCCTTTCCTCCTATCAGCTCTCAGAGCTCTCCTCGCTGAGCTCTGTAGAGTGTAACTTCAGCTCTATGCCCCCTTTTTTCTGACAACTCAGACAAGCTTTATACTTTCTGGACTTTGAACGGATGTAGAGAAGAGAAGACTGCAGATAAACAGGTACAACTTACATTGGAAGATTTGTTTCATCTGTGTATCACCTGAGGCCAGTCACTTCACTGGGTACAGTATATGTAAGGGTTTACATCCTCTTTAAATGTGCCATTGGCTCCCGCTGCTGTCAATCAAATCCAGTGACACGGGGGGCGGGGCCGAGTCCCTCTGTCTGTGTCAATGGACACAGCAGCCAGCAGGACATGGGAACCCCCATGGAAAGCGTTTCTCCGCACGCGAGAAGAAGATCGGGGTTGCTCTGTGAAAGACCCTTGCACAGAGCAGGTAAGTATAACATGTTTGTTATTTTTATCTAAAATCATACAAACCTTTGCAACCGCTTTAAGCCTTGTGTACACGGGCCGGATATTATCCAACTTTTGACCCGTGTGTACACCTGTCTGTTCTACAAAAGTTTAGAGACTGGCTTTTGTCAAGTGGTCATGCTGGAAAACCAGCATCTGATCACTGCCAGCACTAATCAGTGTGTTCTGGCAGAGGGTGGGGGGTCCCCCTGTCAAAGCACAAAGGCACAGTGGGGGAGATCGCCGCACTAACAACGCTTGGTTAGCGATTGGTTAGCTCTGCAAGCTCTCGTTTTTTTTTTTTTCTAGTGTGTTCGAGGCTTTACAGATGGACTTCTGGATTCTGCATTTAATTATTTGGGTTACAAGAAAGGCATGTTTTTTTTTTCCTCTGCATTTTACCCTCATCTTATCATGTTATTATGTTGTGTCCTCTGCAGAAATGGATGATTGCAGAGAAAGAGGGAGACCTTGAAAGTCTAGATGAGGTGAGTGGCTGCCCATTTAACATTACACTGGAGGAGTTTCCTGGCTTTCCCAATCATCTAATCACTGTGATTGGCTGTCACAGCAATCAGGTGATTGGGAGTCGGTTACCATATTGCCTGGTACACACTATGAGTGAGGATGTCTCTGTGCTAACTACGGTATGTCATGTTAGTACAGCAATAGCAATCAGCTATTATTAATATTATTATAATTATTACAGGCAGGGGGTGGGTATCTACCGCAAGGCAAACAGTACCGGGGTGATGCCTGCTTGCATCACCCCGGTACTGTCTTTTAGAGCCGGCGGTCAGCTCTCTTGTACTTGCAGTCGGAGTGGCTTACTAGCCGCTCGATTGCTTTTACAAGTAGAGGGGGGGACATCCTTCTGTAGCTCTCCCGTTCCACCCGGAGACCTGAGTGGCCAGCCAATTTAAAAAAATTTAATTAAATTTAAAGCAACCGTGTAAGCGAAAAAAAAAAAGAATAATGAAAAATAAATAAATAAATTTGAAAGTGCCCCCGTCCTCTAATGCTCACACTCAAAGGCGAACTGGGCGGCCCTGCATGCACACAAACAGCGATCATCCCACACATGTGAGGTATCAACACAAATGTCAGATCATAGACAGTAATTCTAGCACCAGACCTGCTCTGCATATCCAAAGTGGTAACCTGTAAAGGCTTTTAAAATGTCGCCTATGGATAGTAAAATTTACGTTGTTTGTTGCCTTTGCACGGGCATGCATACTTTTAATCTGGCTGGGGTAGGACAAATTTAGATGGGGGTGTTTTTAGTCTTGCCTTGGACAGCACAAAACCAAAATACACCACTGATTATAGGTACTTTTATAGCGCTGTCAATTTACGTAGCGCTTGATATATTGTACATTCACATCAGTCCCTGCCTTCAAGGAGCTTACAATCTAAGGCCCCTAACTCACATCCATGCATAAATATACTAGGGCCAATTTAGACAGGAGCCAATTAACCTATCACCATGTCTTTGGAATATGGGAGACAACCAGAGTACCCAGAGGAAACTCGTACAGGCAGAACATGCAAACTCAATGCAGGTAGTGCCATGGTTGGGATTTGAATCGACAACCCCAGTGCTGCTAGGTGGAAGTAGTGTTGTGACAGGGGGACTGCCCCACTGCCAGAACATAGCCATCAATGTTCGCAGCCATTGACAGCAAAGCTGGTTGGATGCTAATCCGCAGATGTTTTTCTGGCATGCCGTTACGCAATGACGCCACAACTCCTTCCTGTGCGTTTTGTAACCAATGACGTTATCACACCCCTGACGTCCTTGGAGTCGTTTCTGGCTTGTTTGATGACTTTGGGAATGGGGAAATCTCTCCCGTGGAGCTATAGTGTTCTTCCAATGGGGAAGAGTGGGGAGCCATCCCTGTAGGGAGAACACAGTGATTGCTGTTAGCAGTTATCGCCTCTGTAAGTAATCGCATGCTGAGAATCCAACATGCTGGTTGTACACAAATCAATAGATGGATCGATTGGGTATAATCAGCCTGCCGATAGATGGATCGAATCTCGGTCAGTCCCTGCTGATTTGATCCATTTATGGCCGGCTTTAATAAATAACGAAGCAAGTATGACAACACTTGAAGCTTGCACTTTTAAAATGCAAGTCAGCAGTGGCTGCTTCCAGGTTTATGTCCAGACAGACAGTTAGAACAGAACTGACAGTTGTCTGTATACTGGAGTTTGTGTTTGTAGTGCCAAGGTTTCATGCACCAGAATACACAAAGAAATGATTCCATTGTATAATGAATGTAGTTTACAATGCTGTGGTGCCCATTGAGTTAACCCCTCAGCTCCTGGGGTGATCTCAAGTGTTCCATGCATGTTGCTGAGCAGTGTTGTATGTTGCAGGTGCCGGTGAAATGTGGTGACATTGGTGTCTATTTCACCTCAGATGAGTGGGACTATATTGAAGCTCACAAGGAGATGTACATTGACATAATCCCAGATGACCCTCTACTGACAGAATCCCAGCAAGACTTGGCTTCAGGTATTGTAGGGTCAGAAATAACACCTACCAGAGTCACTTCTGCTTGTTCTTCCTGTGTGTACCCAAGATCAAGACACCTCAGTCCTTTCCTGTGTCTCGGTCTTGAGTGGGCTTCTTATTTTAAGAAATAAATAAGGTAATTTTGAAATGGATAGCAGCAACATGTCTCAAAAAAGTTGAGGGTGGGGCCATGTTTATCACGATGTAGAATCCCCTCTGCTTTTAACAACACTCTGTAAATGTCTGGGAACTGAGGAGACCTGTTGATGGGAGTTTTGGGAGAGGGATGATGTCCCATTCTTGCCTGAGCATACGTTGCTCTAAAATCTGAATATATCTGGATATAGCTAGATAAAGTGAGGACTCAGATAAGTATTTAGAGGGTGAGGGGTGAAACAAATTGGAACATGTTTTACATGATCCCAAGAGAAAAAAGGTGACAGGGAGAGATCTGTGATTGACAGCCCGTACTCTGTTCCTGTGTGCTGTGTAAAGGGGGGGGGGGGGGGGGGGGGCGGCGGCAATGTCCCTTCCCTTCCCTTCCCTTCCCTTTCCTTTCTTTCCCATCCCTTCTCACTCATCCCTCCAATCAGCTGTCAGAGCTTTTCTCACTAAGATCTGCAGGGTGCAACTTCAGCTCCCTGCCCCTAATGTGCACCGATGAGGCTGCACTGATGGGCACTAATGGGGTGCATTGATAGGCACTAATATGCTGCACTGATGGGCACTGATGAGACGGTACTGAAGGGCACTGATGAGGAGGCACTAATATGCCGCACTGATGAGAGGGCACTGATGGGCACTAATATGCCACACTGATGGGCAATGATAGGCCGCACCGATGTGCAGCACTGATGAGCAGACACTGATAGGCAGCACTGACTGGCATCACTGCTGGGCATTAATTGGTGGCATGGATGGGCACTGCTGGGGCTACATTGATAAATTGATTACCTGTACACTCTCTGCTGCGAGGAAATGCTGCTGATCGGCTCTCCTTGCCTCACACTTTGTCACTGTGAGACGAGGAGAGACGAAAAACTGCACTTCTGTGTTTTACATGTGATCAGCTGTGATTGGACACAACTGATCACATGGTTACAGAGCCGCATTATCGGCTCTTTACCCAGATTGGGGTCATGCCATGTCCTAGGAACACGGCCCGTTTGTGCTGCGCGTGAGAGCGGGGACACTGGGGCGACTTAATATGATGTCCCAGAATGAGAGGTGTTTCTGTCCGCCATCATTTTACTATGCGGTGGGTGGGAGGTAGTTAAAGTACTTGTTTGGGGGAGGAGACCGACTGGAAAACCAGACTTTAAAAAGAAATGGAGGGCTTGCTTTGCACAAGGAAGGCGATTACTACTAATATCCTATTCCTCCTTGCTGGAGTTCAGCTTAAAAATGCCCAGAGTATATCTTTAAGTCAGGATTGTCCCTTAATGCACCTGTGGAATTTTTATTTGCTGCTAGTTCCCTTGCTGGACTATGATGTGCGACTATATTGTTTCCCATTTGATCTAGATGTTGTTGCTTGTATCCATTGTCTCCTGACAGTTCCTCATTGTACAAATGAATATTGTTTTTTATGACTTTTTTTTTTATTTTTATTTTTTTTATTTTATTAATAAAAATGGGTAAAACAGAAAAATGCCCAGAGTAACTTAACATTAATCAGTAAAACTATTGGGGAACACTTTGGAGTAGCCTTTGTAAGAAGGCCATTGTTTTGCTGATGTTTTAGAGGGTTTTAGAAATATTACATACATTGTCTTTTTTTTTCTCAGGGGCAGAGTCAGTGAGCGAAGATGAAGCAAAACCTTCCCCAGATCGCCAGAACTCCCCAGAATGGAAGCCGCAGAGTGACAACAGCGAGTTCAGCGATTCTGAATTATCCTTATCAGATGATTCTGATGGCTCCAAAAAACGCAAAACTGAAGATGCGTTTCTGGGGAACCCTGAGATAAGGATCGAGTACTCTGCAGACGGGAGGTCTCGAACATTTTGGTGTCTGAGGTGCAACATAGCCTTGAAAGACAGACGGGGCTTCCGAAGCCACTTAAAGACACAGAGGCACCTGAATTTCCGCGCTGATGAGGAGGTGGTGACCTGCGAGGAGTGCAGTCAGGTGTTCAGCACTCGATCGGCACTGACTAAGCACAAAGCAGAGAACCACGCGAACAAGCGCTACGCCTGCACAATCTGTGGCCTGGAATATGACTACATATCTCAGTATATCATACACCAGAGGGCGCACACCGGGGAAAAGCCGTTTGAGTGTGACAAGTGCGGGAAGAGGTTCGGCCACAAATGCACTCTGCTTGTCCACCACCGGAGGCACATCAAGGGAAAAACGGTGAAGTGTGGCACGTGCGGCCGGTTGTTCGACACCAAGTCCCAGCTGAGCAGACATGAGAGAATTCACGTGCCCAAAAAGCCCTATAATTGCCCTGTGTGTGGGAAACAGTTCAATCAGAAATCACTTTTCACAAAACATAAGTGGGAGCATGAGGAGGAGGCAAAGCGAGCCCCGGAGGTGATCGGACCGGCACATGAGGATAGCTTAGCACTAAACGCTCCTCCCGGGGATGTCCTGCAAGAAAATTGAGCAGCAGAAGGGCAGCTGAACAGGATTGGATGTTTGCCTTTGCTTACATACACTTTAAAGACTCTCTCTGCCTTTAGCAACAATTTAGTATGTAACATGTTGCTAAACACCTCATTTTCTGAGCCCCCCCTTTCCATGACAGTGGGGGGTTGTCCTCTTTCCCACAGTTGCGGCTGTGTGGGGCTCCGCCTTCATTCGCAGAGATCTGTGAATGATTAAAATACAAGTCCCATTTTCCACTGCAGCAGACAGACTTGTAGTTCTCAATTAACTACGGGTGCACTGATTGGTGCACTAAAAGTGTATTGACACTTCTGTAGCTCAGTAACTGAAAGCCCATACAGAGGTACAGGCAGAGAGCTGTAGGAAATGCCTGCAGGAGCCTAACGTTGCACCAGTGACCCACTAATCGTGGGTGAAGTACTTTGCAGACTCCTGTGTAAAAAAATAATGCACATTTTTCTTTACCTGCAAAAACGTGCATTTATTATTATTTTTTTCTTAAAGGTGAACCTAGCCTTTCGTTTCCTTGAAAGTGAGATTATGCAATTGTATGCATATATGTAACCGCATGGTGCTGGATGGTATGTCATGCAGCCCCATATATACATTCGGCCAACGTTGTTCTGCTGGGGAAGCTTTCAGTTGGTGCCCCCAGCACTGTCACCATGCTGTCATCGACAATTCCCGGTCACCTAGGAATGATTGGGAGCTCGTAGGACGCCTCCCAATCGTGTGACCACTGAGACAACCAATCACAATGGTTGGGAGGCCCATGTAATTTAGTCTCTTTAATGACCAGCTCTAGAGGTGGCTTAAAGTTTAACTAAAGGCAAAACTTTTTTAAGCTTTGGATGGAGTGGAGATGGACTATAGCCCCTGTCAGTTTTTATTGCTGTCTGTGCCCTCATTAAAGGAGAAGTACAGCCAAAGCTCATCTGGCTGTACTTCTATGGATCACAGGAATGCAGTTAATTTTGCACTCCTGTGACCCGTTTTCAACAGCGGTCTGAAGTCTGCTCTCTCCCGATGACATCATAGAGCTGGTCCAGGCTCAGGAGAGATCGCAGCCATGGAGTCAGGATCCACCCACATGTCTGGACTGGAATCCGGCTCAGCCTCTCAGCAAGCCACTGAAAGGCTGAGTGGAACACTCCTGCTGCCTCCACAGCCCAGCACTCCAGTGAGCGAAAAGGGGCATGGCAGAGAGCTGCTGACTGACAGGCACCAGCTCTCTATTCGGGGACCTGTGAGAACTGAGCAATCAGCAGTATTAGCCCTTGTACATACGGTCGGAGATTCCGACAACCAAATCCGTTGGAGTAATTCAGACGGATTAAATCCGGAAGAGGTCCGGAAGTGATGTTGCATACACACGGTCGCACTAAGTTGTTGGAAAATCCGATTGTACATAACGTGATGACGTTATTTTGTTAGGATGGGACTACGTTCAGGCTAGTAGCCAATAGCTTTGGTCTAGGAATTTGATCTGAGCATGCGTGGTACTTTGTCCCTCGGAGTAGGCTACACATGATCGGAGTATATCCGATCGGAGCATTTTGTCGGAAAATTTTACCGGCAAGTTGGAAAAGTTGGTCCGTCGGATATTCCGACGGAAACAGTCCGATGCAGACCACACACAGTCGGAATATCCGACAAGACGGTCCGATAGGAAACATTCCGTCGGAATCTCCGATCTTGTGCACAAGGGCTTAGATTGCTTGTTTCTCAGTGTAGAGGTGGCCGGAGACAGATGCAGCATCGACCTAGGAAAGTATAAATGTGCAATAACCCTGATTCCCCTACTTCTCTATTAAGGAGATTCACCCTCTCTATTTATCTTGTTTACTGTTTCTTTGAAAGTAAAAGAAAATCCCAAATTTAGGGCTGTCCCTAGAAAAGTAATTGAGGGGAAATCTTCTAAGGGGGGCACTAGTTCTGGTGACCTGGGAGTCCCCAGGGGATTACTTTAATTTGCAGGGATTTCATCTCACTTCCTGTTTTGGCTATGGGTCAGGAAGTGAAGGGAAATCTCTGCAATGGGACACAGATGGGAAAAAAATAAAAAATCTGACTGGGGTTATAACCCTCCTGTGCTCTATCCAAAATGGAAAAAAAAAAGGTTTTGCCTATAGTTCTACTTTAATGAAGAATGCTGCCCTAAACAAAACCTTTTCTATAGTATCTAACAGCAGAACTGTTTAGACCTAAATTGACAATTCTGTTTTTATCCTTGACGCTGGGAGGGGCTGCTAATATGCAAATTACTGGTCTCCAAAACCAGACATGAAAAATAATGTGCTTGGTTGTCTATGCCCGCCCCCTTTTGCCTCCTATGATGTTCAAAGGAGGCATGGCCGAAGACGCTCCCAATATTTTTTTTTATTCATCGGCTTCCTTTTTATTTTATTTTTTATTTTTTTATTAATTACAGTTGAAGTCAGTGGCTGAGCAGCATTCTGCAGTACCAAAGGTTGCAGCTTCTGACCCTCCTATGCCCACCCTCCTGCTGAAATGCCCAAAGCAGCCACCTCTTCTGCCTACCCCGGGGCCTTAGTCCTGGTTGAAGTTGTGTTCTTCCATTGAGGATATGTTGGCTGTGTTCAACAGCTTGTGAATTGGTGGTTATGTACAGTTTTGTTACTTGAATTTGAATCTGTTAAAACTGTATATACTGAATTGCCTGCAGCCCTCACAACAGTGACAGTGCTACAACTTGTACGTCTACATTGTATTTTATTCCATATTGTATTTTAAGGACTTTAAGTTTTTCTATAAATGGTAGAAAGTTCCTCCTGGTAGAAAGTTTCCTGGTGAGTCATGTTAGGAATAATGCATAGCTTCCAATGTCGGAGCGTGACATGCCCTGCTGCAGATCAGGTCATTTCCTTAAGCATCAGAGGACTGCTGTTCCAGCTTGATGCTGTAGCTCTCCCTTCAATGCAATGCAATTAAAGTGATTGCAAAGTCTTTTTTTTCTTAAATAACAAACATGTTATACTTACCTGCTCTGTGTGTGGATTTTGCACAGAGCAGCCCGGATCCTCTTCTTGGGTCCCTTTTCGGTGCTCCTGGCCCCTTTCCTCCTGTTGAGTGCCCCCACAGCAAGCAGCTTGCTATGGGGGCACCCAAACCAAGTCACAGCTCCCTGTGTCCATTCAGACATGGAGCCGTGACCCAGCCCTGTTTCCTCTACTGATTGGCTGACAGACTGACAACACCGGGAGTCCCGATAAAGAGTGGAGTCCTGGCAGCTGAGACTCCCCTGCAACATCGCTGGATAAAAATGGGCTCAGGTAAGTATTAGTGCTAAGGGGGCTGCTGTACACAGAAGTTTTTGTTATCTTAATGTATAGAATGCATTAAGTTAAAAAAACAAAACCTTCTGCCTTTACAATCCCTTCAAAGTGATTCTAAAGGTAAATAAATAAATAATAAACACGTTATACTTATTGACATGTTATGAGCAGAGCAGCCCCGTTTCTCTTCTGTTTGGGTCCCACCTAGCAGTCCCGGGCCCCCCCCAGCTGAGTGCCCCCCATAGCAAGCCTTTTGCTACGGGGGGCACTCAAGCAGGCTCGCTTCTGAGCCACGCTCCTGTGACTTGACGTCCATTTACAGACGGAGCTTGGCTCAGCCCGCCCCCTGCTCTCTCCTCATTGGCTCACTGGCTTTCATTGACAGAAGCAGCCAATGGCTCCTGCTGCTGTGTGAGCCAATGAGGAGAGGGAGGGATGCTGCTCACATTGCTGGATAGAGGTGGGGCTCAGGTAAGTATAAGGGGGCTGGGGGCGAGCGGCACCCATTTTGTTTGTTTTCTTAATGCAAGGGTTACTGTATTACTGTTGCACACTTTTTTTTTTTTTTTTTTTTTTTTTTAATGCAGTCCCCAATACCACATCAGCTCACCTGACGTGCATTTGGTGAGAACAACCATTGTGATCACTGTCTCTCCCGTGAAGGATTTAGCGGAGACCTGGAGGGATTTAAGAAACCCATCATCAGGCTAATGAGCAATTTATTTGTTTACCTTCATTTTCAAACGTACTGAGACTGTCCACTTCAACATAAGGTGGCAGATGTCCAGATTCTCATTTGTTGTTTGCTGATATCACAGCTGTTATAGTAGACTAGACCGTAATATGCAATACTGACTCTTTGCTACAGCAGTGATGATTAATAAATAATGTTTACGTTAAGTGTGATGTCTGTTTTCTGGGTGTTTTATTTCCCCCTGCAGCCAAGCAAAGATAAGATCCGGTGGTGGCAGGTGGGGTAGGAAGCTGTACAGATGTAGACACAAGTTGACTGATTTTGGCAAAATGTATTTTGCTGTGTGATATGACTGTGTACCACAAGCTGACCACCCATCCGTGACTAGCTAGGAACATGTATAGTTATCATTAGAACCAGGTCTCCTGACGGCGTCACACAAATGAAACGCATTGGGTGGAGCCACGCTGCTGACGTCACATCCGGTGACATCATTTCTGGCGCTTGGCGTTCACTGCATCTTTGCCTGACACCAGGTAGTGCCATTGAATTAGATTGAATGGGAAGCTGTGTTACCCTGTAAGTGCAGTTTTTACTATTGCGGTCTCTATCTTGGTGTATGGTCTGGAGTGTACCTGGAGGTGGAGTGGAAGCAGTGGAGTTATTATAGAGAGCCAAAAGTGAGAAGGAAGTACAAAAATGGCAATCTGGTGAGTGTTTTCTACAAGGTGGTGTCAAGCACTTTATATGGTGGAAGAGCGATACTGGGGATAAATTAAGGAGACCTAATAATACAATTGGACATAGACACGCTCCTAAACCTTGTGGACGGCCTTCCCAGAAGAGTTGAAGCGGTTATAGCTGTAAGGCCCCTTTCACACATGCGGATGGTATGTCCGTATTTCATCCATCCGTTTGCGGATGAAATACGGGCCATACATTCATCCCTATGGGATAGCGGGTGTCTGCGGATGAGCATCCGCAGACACCCGCTATTGTCCGCCTCCGCAATTGTCCGATTCTGCAGACGGAGGAAAATCCTATTTTTCTGTCCGTCTGCAGAGTGGATCGGATGAACACGGACACACGGTCCGTGCTGGTCCGATCCCCATAGAGGAGAGCTGACAGGGCGGTCCCCGCACAGTGTGCGGAGACCTCCCTGTCCGCCGCCGGCTCAGCGGGGACAACGGAGCGATCCCCGCTGAGCGAGCGGATCATCACGGGGCGGATCTTTACTGATCCGCCCCGTGTGAAAGAGGCCTAAAGGGTGGGCCAACTCAATTTTGAACCGTATTTACTAAGACTGGGATGCCATTATAGATCATGTTCATGTAAAGGCAGGTGTCACAATACTTTTCGTAATATTGCGTATGCGATACAGAAAATTATGACTGTGAAGGATTTAGAACCTGGCAACTGGTTTTGCCATTAGACCAAATTTTTTTTAGATAATACATGAACACAACCCCTGACTACGTTCCACAAATGGTGGAAACAAATACTGACATTAAAAAAATGGTGCACTGATTTGCAGCTCAGTGTAGCTTGGGGGGGGGGGGGGGGGGTGTCAAGCTTGCAAAGCAGTACAAGTTTTTTGTTTTGTTTTGTTTTTTTGAAGGTAGAGCTTTTTCTTTTTTTTTTTTTTTTTTTTATAAATATTGCTGTATGGTAAAATCAGTCTAGTTTTGATAAAATTGACAATTCTACAGCAAATGTAATTTCATTGAGTTCCCTCCGATCATCCCTAGACTGCCCTGCTGCTGGATTATTATTTTTTTTTAAATCAAAGAAGTTTTTATTTAGAAAATAAAAACTAGCAATAGACAGAGACAACTTTTTCCTGGGTGCTAGTCCAGGGACATTACGCCATGGAGACCAAAGTTTTTCATAGCAAGTCGACCCCTATGTTGATATATTTACCTCTCCCAAAAGGAGTTTGTTCCCCATATGAGTCACCCACGTCTTGACCGATGGGACAGTTGTGGACTTCCAGCCCAGTAGAATGACCTTCCTAGCCTGAAATGGGGTCCTTCAGAAAACCACTCTAGTTGCTTCCTTGGGTATCACCTCTTCAAGTATCCACAGTAAACAATGAATAGGGTTTAAAGGAACATTCACCTGGAATAATCTATTAAGCGTGGAGAGGACTTCACTCCAATAGCGATGTAACTTTGGGCATCGCCAAAGGAGACAAATAAGGTCCCCAGATGTGCGTCAGCATCTAACACATAATGGATCGGGAAGCCTTCCCATCTTGTGGAGTTTTACTAGGGTATAATGCACTCTGAGTAAAATATATAATTATGACATTGAGGGAGCATATATTGGCTGACTGAAAAGCTATATAGAGCAGAGTAAAAAGATGCTAATTCCAAGACCTATTTGATCCAGCTCGCTAACTACATGTCAAGTAGAGGAGCAAATGGCTCCAATAGCTGGAGAGGACTGCTGCGACCTGGTGATTTTTGCCAACAGGCGACCTGTCTTCTCCCCCTCTTCATAAAACGCCATTTTTGTAAAGAAACGTTTCCGTTCCGCGGTGGAGGATCTGTCGGTCCAGCAAGTCCTGGATTGGCATCTATGCCCCCCTCCCTCAGATGGATCCAACACATATGACAACTCCAACTGTCGAACCTGGCCTTCCACCTACTCAAGGAGAACAGAGGATGTATGTTTGACACCATTTATTTCAGCTGTGAAAGTGCCTCTGACACACGTCTTGAAAGTTTCCCATCTCAAAAGAACATAATCACACTCTGCATGGGTATGGATAAATCTGTCAATTTGCTGGTTAATGCGTTCATGGAAGGGAAACGGCTGAAGCCAAAAGACCTTCATCCTCCATGGAGCTCTGCACATAGTGGATAGATGCCACACTGTTAAGGGAGAGTGATCCGATACCCCCCAGGGGGAATTACTCTACATTACAAACATTTGCTGTCAGACTTTCCGCCAACAAATGTTTCTTAGCAGATTCTCAAATTTTCCGCTAGTAAAACTTTGTCGGAAAGTCCAATCGTGTGTACATGAGTCCGTAGCACAAAAGTTCACGCATTCTCGGAATCAAGCAGAAGGAGCCGCACTGGCTATTGAACTTCCTTTTTCTCGGCTCGTCGTACGTCACCGCTTTCCCACGTTCGGAATTGTTGGCCAACATTTGTGTGACTATGTGTATGCAAGACAAGTTTGAGCCAACAACCTTCGAACAAAAATCCATGGTTTTGTTGGCGGAAAGTCCGATCATGTGTACGGGGCATAAGGGGTAGTGCCCCTTCCCCGAGAGGCTGTAGAAATTGGAGGATGTCTATCTAGTTGGGGATCGAAATAATTAAATTCCCCCACATAATCAGAACAGGTAGGTCAGGCTTGTCAGCAAGATAAGACAGTAATATTTGCAAAATTTCCCTGGAAAATGGAGGAGGAATATAGACTTGAGCCAAAACTAGTATTAAAGTATATAATTTACAATATAGAAAAACAAAGTGACCTAGAGAGTCCACCATTGAGTCCAGTTCCTGGTATACCAGGGCCTTGTGCACCAGTACACTCACCCCATGAGAAAAAGCAGAGCAAGTGGAATGGTATATCTTACCGATCCAGGGGTAGTGTAAACAGTTGGCAGTGTCTCGAGTCAAATGTGTCTCCTGGAGACCTACAATAGCTGGGTGAAACCTCTGGAGGCAGGAGGCGATCATGGTGCATTTCAGTGGATCATTAACTCTCCTAACATTCCATGAAACCAGTGGAGTAGCTGTTTACATTGGCCATTGTAGAAAGTCAATAGAGACGTGACCCACTGTGCAGGCCAGACTACAGTGAACTATCCCCGTCAGGAGAGGGTGGTCAGTGGAAGGTAGTAAAATGCAACACTGCAGCAATAGCGAGTTGTACTTTGTTACAGTACCTGGCAGTAATCAACTCATGTCATAATTGCGCAACTGCGCACAACGAGTAACCGTGGAGACAGGGCGCAAAGGGACTAACAGGACTATAGTCATCATGGCAAGAAGGAGCAAGCTCCTCTGTGCCCTGAAAAACTGTAGGTAGATGAATTGTGTGCCAACTGGGTACCAACATAAACATCTCTGAGCACTAGCAAGTTAGGAATATCCGGTTTCTGCTGGATATTTTACATTGATGAGCATAGACTAACATACGTCTGTCTCCTGGGCTCACTAATTAGACAGAACACCAAGACCAGAATAATTGCACTGTGGTAACGCATACAGCATTGGTGCAGTTCATTTTTAATGGCATCCCAACACATCAATTTTGGTGTTAGGTGAGGGACACTCCTTTTTTTTTTTTTACAAACTATTGAGGATGGGGTAAAAGGAGCTTTCCTTATCATTCATCACCAAGGACTTCATATACATGACTACTTAGGTTATGCTTCCACCTTCATTTGAATGAACACTGGCCAAAAAAAAATAAAAATGTAGGAGAACTCCTGGCTTAGGTATAAATCCTCCCAGCACGGCTAAGTCTGTTTTTAGCTAGTGTCTTTTATGATGTCTCTCTGAAGATCTTCTTGTGTGGTCCCTTATTTTCTAGCACATTCTAAACACCTCTGCTGGTGTGAAAAAAGGGTTACATCTTGATCAGTTGCCTATAGCCAGAAGGCAAAGAGGGTCTGTACCCAGACTCTTAATGCAAGAGCAGGGTAATGTTGCCAGTTGGTCCTGGATCCTTCAGACAGTGATCTCCGGGGTATTGTATATCTGCTGACCCTGCTGGCAGGGTGGTTTACAGGTCCAGAGCAGTCAATCCCCTGGAGGGGGGGGGGGGTGAGTCTGTAAAGGCTCTGCAGGGCGCACCCACTGTGAAAGGTGAAGATTGGGCATGCTGGCCCTGCAGTATAGATCGGTGAACGCCTGTGTGGTGGAGCATGTGTCAGTCTTTTCCCTTTAACAGTATTTCCTTTGCGTTGGGGCAGTGTAGGCTATTTTTTTACAGAGCGAGCAATACACCACAGTAGTGGAATTCAAAAGAAAAGGACCGGCACATGTGTGCAATGCCATCATCACGTGTGGAGGTGCCATTTTTCTGACTCCCTGTGCAATTGCAGGCTCCTGACTGCTACAGCACTAAACAGGTCAGCTGTGTTACAGCACATCGGAGCCAGAGCTTAGTAAGTATTGGAACACTTGCCTATCTCTTGTGACTTGACACTTTTGTGTTCTGGCTTGTGCCGGTGTTTTGTCAAAAAGTGTCCATCTATCGAATAGTGTACGCCCCTTACTGCGCAGGCGCAGCGCTTGCGCAGTACAGAGGAGAAGGAGACTCCGAAAGTCTCCGAAGAAGAAGAGTCCTGGTTGAATCCCCACCATCCAAGTGAACATACGGTTGCTCATAGTAACAGAGCCACTCGCCATGCTTGGGGCACGGCCTCGCTTCACTCGGCTATTTATTTAATTAATTATTCTAACTCTATGTCCACTTGGATGGTGGGGCTTGAACCTGGACTCCCTGCGCAGGTTCCGTTTATCTTCAGAGATGTTCGGCGGCTTCTCCTTGTCCTCCGTACTGCGCAAGCGCAGTGCAGGGCATACACTATGTGATGGGGGACACTATTTGATACATCACCGGCACTTCTCTCAGCTGGGTAGACACACCCTTATTGAGTATTAAAGGCCTACTAACCCTTACTAAGTCATGGCTTCGCACTGGCAAAGAGGTAGGGAGGAAGGCTATGGGATTGACTCCCAAATCTGTCAGGTAGGGAGGGCCCCCCTCCACACTTTACCTTGTAACGGCTCCCCTAAGGGTCTGATTAGTTTTGAATTCCTGCCCTTATCTGGTATTTCCACTGTCTCAGGGGCATCATCCTCTGGTACCTTTGTGTCAAGGGAGGAATTTTCTGCAGATGTTTCTGGTTTGTGCGATCAGCTCTCAGGGGTTCTCACTGATTTGGGACACGAATCTGGGCGCCCTCCGTTCCCCTCCTCCCTATTTAACGTGCAGTTGCTACTGCAAGAATTCTCTCCAAAAGGCACTGGGTTTGGGTCCTGGCTGCAAAGCTTATGCTCTGTTCCAGAGATTTGGACCCAGGGGACCCTACAATCTGATATTTCCTAGAAATATTTCTGTGAGCATTGAGTTTCTTGGTAGGTAACTTGGAAGACTCCATGAGGCAGCTTTCCCAGGTGGGCACAGTGTCTATCGCTCCCTTCCTTGGAAGTGCTGGATCATGTTGTCGGAATGTTTATACTGAAATATTAAACAGTTTTTTATATTTATGAAAATAAGCAAGGATCTATGATTAAGGAGATTCCCACGTATTTCCACAAATCAGCAAAATAACTCAAATTTGTTTATTTGTGCTAATCTGAAGACAAAAGGAATACAATAGTGTGCAAATATATATATATTTATTTACTAAAAATCAGTGCAGAATAATATCAAAATATGACTGGTGACAAACGCAAAATATGGATCAACATTTCAATAATATGGACGATATAGATGATAAGAACTGAAGATAATTATACAAATATATGTAAAAATGTATTGCTGCTGACACCTAACAAGTGTTCAAACCTGAAAATGTATAGCTAAAACAATAGTGCCACGCAATATGACAAATAGTCTAGTCCTTGCTGAACCGACTGTATTTCAATCCATGTATGGCCGGCTTCGGAGTCAGAACTCTGTCAAGTTTTGTACTGTTCCGTGTCTCACTGGGGAGATTTACCATTCCTTCCTGTTCCAGTGACACCTAAAAAAAACAAAAAACATGGGAGGATGTAGGTATCCCCTAAATCCCAGAAACGAAGTCAAAATCAAAACTGCAGCACCTAAGTGTATCAGTAATTACTAAAAAGAGTTATTAAACCACCAGGCATTTTCTGAAACTTTTTGTTTACAATTTTAAATGAGCATTTTTTGCTAGAAAATTACTTAGAACCCCCCAAACAATTATATATATATATATATATATATATATATATATATATATATATATATATATATGTATGTATGTATGTATGTATGTATGTATTTTTAGCAGAGACCCTAGAGAATAAATGCACAATTAATCCTTAAAAAATTTGATCTGGATTCAACCCCTCTGACATCTCTATTGCAGAGTTTGCAGATTCTTTCATATAACAAGTGGAGTGACTCTTCTGCTCACTCAGCTGTCAAAAGAAAACATCTGGGCAGTCTGCCAAGTTTTTAAAATAAAACATTGTAACTAACTCTTCCTTCTTAGATCAAAGGTAAACTTATGTGTGTAAAGAAAAAAAATACAGGCAGTCTGACAAGTTTTTAAATAATGTGTAAATGCAGGAAGTTTAACCACTTAAAGTCTAAATCTTTTTCTGATGATTGTTTCTTAAGTTAAAACCAATATTCTTTGGTAGAAAATTACTTGGAACCCCCGAACACTATATATATTTTAGCAGAGACCCCTAGGAAATAAAATGTCAATTGCTGCAATATTTTATGTCACACTGTATTTGCCCAGCGATCTTTCAAACGCAATTTTTTGGGAAAAACTACACTTGAATGAATAATAAAAAAAAGAAACAGTAAAGTTAGCCCAATTTTTTTTGTTTTAATGTGAAAGATGTTACGCTGCGAGAATCGTGATCTATATTCTAAGCAAAAAAAATCATGATTCTCATTTTAGCCAGAACCATGCAGCTCTAATGTTATGTCAGTGCCAGGGTCAGTGTTTGGGTCAGGGTCAGGGTTAGTATTTTTTTTTTTTTTCACAGATTTTTATTTTTTAAATGAATGTGTTTTAGGTAGGATAAAAAAAAAAAAGAAGAAAAATGCTGGGCTATGCTACAGGTACAAACAACAAATAATATACACGTATGTGGTATTGCTGCAATTTGCCAAGAGCAGTAGTATTTAATTTAGGTTGTCATTTGGTGGAAGGTTATGGTAGTAGAAATAAATATATACAGCTAAATTTAAAAATGTTGTAGTTTATTTCTTTTTTTTTCTTACTATTTTGGGCCTGTTTCCCTTTGATTGTTAGAAAAAAAAAAAAACCCCATTACCATTTACCACCAAATAAAAGCCCAATTTGTCCTGAAAAAAAAAACGCAGTATAATCTACCTGGATGCACAATGTAGTTGTGATGATATTTACGATTTTACGAACACGTGCAAAATTGTGTATTTAGATGCGTTTTTACTTTTAAATTTGATTAAATTTTTATTTATTTATTTTTTTAACGTTTAGATGTCTAACTTGGAATTTATCTTTTAGAAAAGGATTGCAAGCCATCCAGCTAACGGACTGAAAGACTGCACTTCCCAGAATCCCACGTGATGAAAGCAGGAAGTGATGCGAGTTGTCATCTCCCAGCCAGTCGGGGGGCTCTGTTGTCTCTCCAGCTTGAACTTCCTGTGTGTGGGGGACTGTGGATCTGCTACAACAATCAGGTATCATGTATCAGGCCAATGACATCATTCCTTGTGTTGTACCAGCCTGTGTGTGTGTGCGCGCGTGTGTTCTGTACCATCAGTTCAGAGCACTACAAGTCTCAGCATGGCCTGCCGCACACAGGGCTGACACTTATCCCAGGGTTGGGTTGTCTTTTGCTTAGGGGTGCTGTGGAACTACAACTCCCATTATCATCAGTCTGATGTGTACACTATGGGCATGTGGCCCTTCACAGAGCTACAACTATCAGCCCTCCCTGATATTGGCAACACATCAGCTTGCTGTAGAACTACAACTTCCAGCATGCCATGCCTGCGACTCCATACTGCTGTGGTACTACATATCCCAGCATGCTTTTTTTTAAATTTTATTTTTATTTTTTTAGTCCATACATGTTTTTGGCGGTCCAGCAAATGACTGCATGTTTGGTCACATACATATACGGGTGGAAATGCACATTCATCTTTCTAATGCTGAATAAAGAGATGTCATTTTAGACATTTTGCTACAAAATGTATGTTTAGCATCATGCTTGTATACAGGTTTCTTAAAGCGGAGCTCCAGCCCACCCACCAAAAACGTAAATGTCAGCAGCTATGAAAACTGTAGCTGCTGACTTTTAATATAAGGACACTTACCTGTCCCGGGAGCCCATAATGTCGGCATTTTTCAATCGGCTCTTGGGTGCTGCCGTCGCCATTCCTTGCGCCTTGCGTCTTCACAGCTGTTTTTCTACTGCGTATGCGTGCTGCGCTTTCTGCTTTCTGAATGGCCGGAGACCGTGGAAGGAGGAGGGGGGCTGAACTCCTGGGGGACCTTGCCGTAGCAAGGTCCCCCAGAAGTGGGGACGGGCACCTGTCAAAAACAGGCATCCTCTCTCTCCCCCCCCCCCCCCCCGAATGGTGCCAAATGTGGCAGCGGAGGGGGGGGGGGGGGGGTTAGGAAGCAAACAAGCAAAGCTTGGGTGGAGCTCTGCTTTAATCAGGCACTTTCACCCCCTACCTGCCCAGGCCAATTTTCAGCTTTCAGAGTTGTCACACTTTGACAATTGCGCGGTCATGCAACACTCTACCCATATTAAATGTTTGTCGTTTGTCGTTTGTCGTTTTTTTCACACAAATAGAGCTTTCTTTTGGGTGTATTTTATCGCCACTGGGGTTTTGATTTTTGATTTTTTTTTTTTTGCTAAACAAACTATAAAGACCTACAATTTTGAAGAATTTTTTTTTTTTTTTTTTCATATTTTGTTAGAAAATTTTGCAAACAGGTAATTTTTTTCTTCACTGATGGGCACTGATGAGGCAGCACTGGTAGTTGGCACTGATGAGCACTGATGAGGTGGCACTGATAGAAGCGGACTGAAGGGCACTGATGAGGCATCACTGGTAGGTGGCACTGATGAAGCAGCACTGATAGTCACTGGTAGGTGGCACTGATGAGGCGACGCTGGTGGGCACTGATGAGGCTGCACTGATGGGCTCTGATAGGTGGCACTGTGCGGACTGCAGTGAAAATTCGTGTCGATGTCCCTTTAACACAAGCCGGTTATTAGTTGTCAGTGTGAGGAAAGGAATGCCAATAACTGGCTTGTGTTTAAATCTGTGATCAGCTGTGATTGGGCACAGCTGAGCACACGGTAAAGGGCCATTGTGAGTCCGAAGTAGCACTGGCCAATCATGGGAGGATGTCCATGCACACCCTCCCTGCAGAGTAAGCCCGTGCTGTAGCAGTCTTTCAGCGTGGGCGGGAAGAGGTTCAAGCAGTGATAAACCCGAAACCAAAAATGTCATATATCGCAGCTGGCTAATCATTAGATGTGGTGGTTGCATTCGTTTTTCTTTTCTTTGGCCTTTTCTCCCTATTGTTTTCACCTGGTGATCTGGCCAGTAACACACCACCTGTATTAGTGAAGGAGCACAGCATACAGCAGCACTGTCAGTCTGGGCAAGGGAAGTGTTAGATGTACTAGCAGATTTAGGTACACTAAAAAAAATTGAAGCCAAACTCCAGCTCACACATTATAATCAGTTATAGCAAACCTTTTTTTTTCCTTTTATGATAAAGGTTTTACATAAATAAAAGATGATCTTTGTAAGCACCCCTGCCAGTGTTAATTGGTTTGTCTCATCCATGTAAACTGATACATTCTGCTGGAGCTCTTGTGCGGTGAAAACAACTGGCTACATCACCAATTGAAAATAGATGAAAGAAAGCCTAAAAAAATAAAACAAATACAGCCATCACATCTAAAAATTGGTAAGCTGCAATACAATTAATCTTTGGGTTTGATACCGCTTTAAAGCCCGGCTCCAGGCAGGTGAAAAAAAAATTGGGGTGTTGTGCCCGAACTGCAAAGGGTTAATTGCTTGTTTGCGAAGAGAAGCTGTTTCACATACCTGATCCTCTGCTCCCCAGCAGGTGGCGCTGTCCCATGATCTAATGGTGGATTGTCCCTCTGCATCCTCAGGTCCAGTGTAGGGCTATGACCCTGTTCTGGTCTTGATAATGTCAAGACCACAGGGGTGCAGAAGCTGCAGGGAACTGATCTAGATGCAGGGAGGCACAGAGGATTGGGTATTTCCTTTACTGTCCCCAGCCCCCCTCCCAACCCAGACCACAGCAATTAATCCTTGCATTGCACAGTGGCCTAGTATTGTCGGCCTGCAATATTCACCTAAAAAAACAAATTCCTTAAAGCTAAACTCCAGGCACCAAAAATTGAATTCAAAAATATTCCTTAAGAAACACAGAGGATTAAATCCACTTTGTGCTCATGAAATGCCTTTGCAAACCCAGATGTTGTCTTGAAAAGGTAGCAGTGAAATCATCACTGTGCTGCCTATGCAGAGCTGCAGGGGATGCCTACCAGGCCCCACCCACTACCGGCTGCCTGCAGAGAGCTACAGGAGGGGGCGGAGACCAGACCAGTCCCCCCCCTGCTCAAGTAAAGAGAGCAGAGTTGTGGAAGGGGCCCACCCGGCACCATTTTATTCCCTAGGGTCTCTGATAAAGAAACATATATAAAGTTTGGGGGTTCTGAATAATTTTCTAGCAAAAAAAATTATGATTTTTACATGTAGAAGAGAAGCGTCAGAATTGTAGTCAAGTTGCGCATATATGAATGGTGTGAATGGAGTCTGTCAGTTCCCCCTAAGTGTCAGTTAGTGTCAAATTGGCCGCCGCACTATCGCTAGACATGTGCAATATGTTTTGTTCAGAATTAGTTTTTTCGACGAAATTTGACAAATTCGTTAATTTGGAAATATTCCAATTAATGAAAACCCGTCTAATTAATTTTTCCAAATTCGTAAGACAGGTTTTCAGGCATCCAATGGCCTGAATACGAGGTACATTTTTATGGGGAAGAATGGAAGGTGTAGATGGTTCTGTATACACACCAATTGGCCACCTGCAAAACAGGCCCCACAATATCTCACAATGGAGAGTGGCCTCCACGCCTTAGGAGGTTGTACTCCGCTTTGAGGAGTTGTGTGGCCCGCGGTGCAGGTGGCCAGACGGTGTGTACGTGCAGTGACTGTCTGTATGGTTACCCTCATATGATCCCCCCAGGAGACATCTTTTGATGATGAAACTCGTGGGGCGGAGCCTCCCATTGATTTCATTGTGAACCGAAATGCTAGGGATCTGCCAGCTGGGTGATTTTATTTCAAATGTGCATATTTTATTATACATGTGAGTGTGATTTTAAACAAATCCATCAGTTAATTTACTGCACGAGGAACGTTGATTTGTTCTGTTTGTTTGTAAGGGGGTCGTTGTGGTCTGGTAAGCCTGCATTTTTATTGGTCTTGGTGATGGTATATTCTACTGACACTTCTGGAATAAGGAAGAAATCCTTTAATCTGACACATTTAAAGGGGACTACTACACTACTTTTCTACTTTTTGCATTACTTTTTAAGGCTTTTTGTCTGGACACTATTTTAGGTTTATTGAATTATTACATTGGCACTGTGTGTGTGTATATTTAATTACGCACATGTTGGACTCATTTAATTTGTTCCCTGATTTAGTGCAACACAGGTAATTTTTTGTTGTTTATTATTAAATATCTTGCATATCTTCTTTTTGTGTTTGCTACTCCTTTTTTTTATTTTTTGTACACTACTCTTGCGCAGTTTCCATTTATTTTTAAAGTTTCATCTGCCGTGTATAAATAATCAAAATTGGTCTGCAGGTGGAAGCCATGCCAAAATGTATTTTCCGATCCTGCCCGCACTTCATGGGAAAGAACTGCTTTTCCCCCGGCATAACGTTGCACGTCTTTCCCAAAGATCTCAGCCGGATAAAGCTGTGGCTTCAGCAGACTGCTCAGTACTGTGAGGACATTGATGACTTTGCTGAGAAAATCTTGTCTTCAAAAATGGGTTCTTACCGCATGTGCTCGGCCCACTTCGTTCCCGAATCTTATATGACCCAGGGGACCAAAGTGGTCCTCAAACCGGACGCCGTGCCCACAATCTTCCCCGGGAATGTGGTGGAAGTCGCCATAAAACACGTTCCTCAGAAGAAGAAGCAGCGCCTGGAAGAGAAGGAGGCTGGGAGAAAAGAGCGTTGGTCCCAGGTGGACGCTGGCACCTCCACCATTCACATCTTACAGACAGAAATGGGCACACAGACTGACCTGACCATGGTGACCATCCAGTCTTGCTCCATTAGCGTTCCTCGCTGGAATACCTATGACAGAGGCATCCAATGGCCGGAATATGAGTTCAATTTTTATGGGGAAGACTGGAAGGTGCAGCTGGACCACATGTATTTTAACAGCAGATTTAAATGTGTTCAGGAGTTACCCAACGTAGAACAGGAAGAGATCATGAAGGACCATTATCGTCAAGTTCCTTCTACGTTGCAACATGGCTCCTCCCCAGAGGATCATCGTGTCACCCCACCTCTTAAGGAACCTCTTAAGCCGGAGTCTGAACCTCACACCTCCCCCGAAACCCCGGAAGGATGCTTCTTCTCCAAATGTTCCCTGCGAAACAAGAAAACATTATGTATCCTGCAGGCCAAACTGGTGAGTACATGGCTTATTTTATGGAGAACATCAGACGAACTGGTTCTGTACTGTTCTAGAATGGGGTCTTTAACCTTTCGAAACAAAGGGCCGGTTTACTGTCCTTCAGACTTTAGGGGGACCGGACTGTGGCCAGTGGGAGTAAAAAATTTCTTGGGGTCAGTGGGAGTAAACAATGCCCCATCTTTGATATTAGGGGGAGGAATCGCACCCCATCATTGGTGTCAGTGATAGGAATAGTGCCCCATCGTTGGTGTCAGTGGGAGGAATAGTGGCCCATCATTGCTGTCGGAGGAATAGTGCCCCATCACTGGTGTTAATGGGAGGAATAATGGCTCATTGTTGGTGTCAGTGGCAGAAATTATGCCCCATCGCTGGTTTCAGTGGGGAGAATAGTGCCCCAAGGGCCAGATAGAGGTAAGCACAGGGCTACATCTGGCGCAGTTTGGAGGCCGGTGTTCTAGAACGAAGGGCTGTTGAAATAACCATTCATTATTACCAACTTTCAATGCAGTTAGTCCTGAAGTGTATCTAAACCCATACCTCCACACATTTTGAGATGGGAATGAGGGACACCTACTAGCAAACGTATGTAGGCATAGGACACGCCCCCTGACACACCCCCTTAAAGGAGAATTAACCAAAAAGAAAGGTTAATTAAATCCACAAGGGATTTTTTTTACCACTACTATTCATTTATATTGGCTTTTAGAATTTACAAATGCAGCAATTTAGAATTTGGATGAAAGGTTTAGCATTGGGAAAGATAAAAAGTGCATTTTATATACAACTATACAGATCAGCCCAAAATGAGGGACAGATGACTGGGGAAGAGGGACAAAGGGCCATTGCTCCAAATCAGGACAGTCCCTCGAAATCGGGGACAGTTGGGAGCTATGCTAAACCAAAGAATAGAAATGTAATATATTGCAGTTTATCAGTCCTTAGTTGTGGTGGCTGCATTATTTTCCTCTATATAAGATCTTTCCCCTTTACTTTTTCCTGGTGATCCTGCCAGTAACACACTTCCTGTCCTAGGGTGACAATGCTGACTTTATGTACTGTGCCTTTGGAGTAGCATTGTTGTCACAGTAGGACAGGAAGTGTGTTTGGACTACAGTGCACCTCCTTCATCTCCATAACACCGTGGGATTCAGTAGTCCAGTAGGGGGGGAACTGTGCAGGGCTGATGATTCTTGGGAATTCAGCGCAGCAGAGAGCAGAGGGAGTTACTAGCTAAATTGATTTCTGGCAGAATCAAAAGGCATCTTTGTTATATAACATATAAATGCTTTCAATGCTATATGTAGAAGAGCAAAAGGAAGCAAACAGACATTTATTGTTTGCTTTTACTAACACTTTATTCTCATTTCCAGCTCTACCAGTGTTAGAAAAGAAAGCAGCTTACTGAAGATCAGGGCAGATATGAGCTCATGTTGTGCCTTTCTCTTCCTGAAAGGTGGCGCTCCTGAGACACATGACTGAAGCACCACATATGGGCAGTTACAAGAGGCAGCGGACCAGGAAACTGCTGAGTCAGATTGTGGAGCTTGTGTGTCTTGTGGCTGGAGAGGTGAGGACTGGGATCGACAGATATGTACAGTAAGGCCTTTTCATTCATATTTCTTATTCTGCTGTCCTAGGGTGGAAATCTGGGTCATATTAGTATGGCACCTAGTTGAGATACACTATATTGTCAAAAATATTACACGCACATGAACTTTAATGACATCCCAGTCTTAGTCCATAGGGTTCAACATTGAGTTGGCCCACTCTTTGCATCTATAACAGCTTCAACTCTTCTGGGAAGGCCGTCCACAAGGTTTAGGAGTGTGTCTATGGGGAATGTTTGACCATTCTTCCAGAAGCGCATTTGTGAGGTCAGGCACTGATGTTGGAAGAGAAGGCCTGGCTCGCAGTCTCCACTCTAAAGGTGTTTTATTGTGTTGAGGTCAGGACTTTGTACAGGCCAGTTAAGTTGCTCCACCCAAATTCCATGTCTTTTTGAACCTTGCTTTGTACACTGGTCCAAATAATTTGGTGGAGGGTGGATTATGGTTTGGGGGTAGTTTTTCAGGGGTTGGGCTTGGCCCCTTAGTTCCATTGATGGGAACTCTTAAGGCCTTCAGCATACCAAGACATTTTGGGCAATTTCATGCTCCTAACTTTGTGGATCATCAGAGCACCAACCCTTCTCATATTAGATGACTCAGTCCGAGGTTTCAATCAGGCAAAGGGAGCTGCAAAGTAAGCTGCTATGCTGCTTTTCTTTTAGCTAACCCATAGCTCTCTGGCAACACTTTGTCAGGTATGTTTACACATACAGTAACTAAAAAATCCATCAAAAAAATAAACTTTTAACGTTAGTTAAAAGGTTGACCTAAAACCATTCTAGTGTATGTATATCTAAAACATTTTATCAGGCTTTGGATAGAATCTCTGTCAGGTTGACACTTCTGTTTGTGTCTCCACTGGGGAGATTCACCCTCTGAAGAAGACAGCTACACTATATTGTCAAAAGTATTGAGACACCTGCCTTTACACGCACATGAACTTTAATGGCATCCATATCTTAGTCCGTAGGGTTCAATGTTGAGTTGGCCCACCCTTTGCAGCTATAACAGCTTCAACTCTTCTGGAAAGGTTGTCCACTAGGTTTAGGAGTGTGTCTATGGGACACCCCATAGTTCCAGAAGTGCATTTGTGACATCAGGCTCGCACTCTACGTCATCCCAAAGTTGTTCTATCGGGTTGAGGTCAGGACTCTGCAGGCCAGGCAAGTTCCTCCACCCCAAACTCGCTCATCCATGTCTTTATGGACCTTGCTTTGTGTACTGGTCCAAATCATTTGGTGGAGGGTTGTGATTGGCCCCTTAGTTCCAGTGAAGGGAACTCTTGACTTAAGGCGTCAGCATACCAAGACATTTTGGACAGTTTCAAGCTCCCAACATTGTGGAAACAGTTTGGGGATGGCACCTTCCTGTCCCCACATGACTGCGCACCAGTGCACAAAGCAGTTACTATTGTCAAAAGTATTGAGACACATGCCTTTACACGCACATGAACTTTAAATGGCATCCATATCTTAGTCCGGAGGGTTCAATATTGAGTTGGCCCACCCTTTGCAGCTATAACAGCTTCAACTCTTCTGGAAAGGGCGTCCACAAGGTTTAGGAGTGTGTCACCCCATAGTTCCAGAAGTGCATTTGTGACATCAGGCTCGCACTCTACTTCATCCCAAAGTTGTTCTATCGGGTTGAGGTCAGGACTTGCTTTGTGCACTGGTCCAAATCATTTGGTGGAGGGTTGTTTTACAGGGGTTGGGATTGGCCCCTTAGCTCCAGTGAAGGGAACTCTTGACTTAAGGCGTCAGCATACCAAGACATTTTGGACAGTTTCATGCTCCCAACTTTGTGGGAACAGTTTGGGGACGGCCCCTTCCTGTCCCCACATGACTGCGCACCAGTGCACAAAGCAAGGTCCATAAAGACATGGATGAGCGAGTTTGGGGTGGAGGAACTTGACTGGCCTGCACAGAGTCCGGATCTCAACCCCCCCGGGATGTGATAGAGATATTTCCTGCATTGACTTCTTTCCATGGTTGACACCTGTGTCAATAGGGGAAGAAGATACCATGTTAATATGCCCACACTGAGATATATAACAAAATGTGTGTTGTAGCAAAAGAACTGTAACAGGGCATACATGTGGTGAGCAAAACCAATAAAAGGGAACTATATCACATCAAAATTCCAAATTTATTATAGAAAATTTAAAAAAAGATATAGTAATAACCACATCCATGTGTTTTACCCATGTAAAGTTCACATCTATAATACAGAGAATATTCCTGCTTTTACAAAAACTGGTCCACATAAGAAGCTTGACACGTTTCGAAAACATTCTTTCTTCCTCAGGATCACATGTAAACACACATGATATCCAGAATGGGGCCAATATATAATAAAAGTGTTAAAAAACCTTGTCTTGTACAATAGAGTTCCAGTGAGTCAGCCACATGATAGAACAGCAGGGTGCATGTAGTGGATCATAGGCATATGCATTTGGCACCAGCAGTTACCAACAGCTATCACCCGCATCGATAGAATATGCAGAAAGTAGTCTCAGGGCAGCCAAAGAATAATTCGGATATAATGCACTGTATGGGCAAAAGTCTATAAAAGCCTGACCATCACACCTATATGAGCATGTTGGACTCCAATTCATGTCCATTAATATGCAGCTGTCCCTGCTTTGCATCTATAACATCCTCCACTCCTCTGGAAATGCTATTGATAAGGTTTTGGAGGGTATCTGCAGTAATTTGTGCTCATTTTTGAGTTCAGGTACTGATGTTGGATGATGAGACCTGGCTCAAAGTTGGTGTTCCATTTCATGTCAATGTTGTTCAATAGGGTTTAGGTCAGGGCTCTGTGCAGGACACTCAAGTTCCTTCAAACCAAACTGGGTCACACCATGTCTTTATGGAGCTGGCTTTGTACACAGGAACACAGTCATGGTGGAACAGAAAAAAGGTTTTTCCCAAACTCTTACCACAAAGGTGGAAGTGCAAGACCATCTAAAATATCTTTGTATGCTGTAGTATTAACAGTACCCTTCACTGGAAACCCCAGCTGTCAGGCAGTTGGAGGGGGCTCCATATAATTTTGGCCTTATGGTATAGATCCATGGCTGAGAATAGTGTATTCAGTAAATATTGTGGGAGAATTTGCTGCAACCTATACATTTTGCGTATCTAAATCTGTTCTTTGACTGTACTTTGTGACTGCCGGGCAAGTTTCACATTCTTTATATTTTGCAGGATTTGAAGCTGGTGAAGAAGAATGAAGATCTCAGCAAATTCTATCAGAAGGAAGGACAGGTGAGTGAGTGGGCCAGGCAGACAGGTGAAATTCTGACTACAGGTAGTGTTATGTGGAACTCTATGTATCGGGTAACAGAGGTGCCACCATGATGGTTCAGTAGGTGTGTTCTCCTACAGGGGACATGGACACAGGTAGTGAACGTGATGGGTATCTTCTTGCAGGATACCCATGGCTGTTTTCTATTTTGTTTTCCAAAAGGTTTTTTGGGCTTTTCTAGGTTTAACCCCCCTATCGGTAATCCCGAGTCTGGCTCGGGGTAGGAATATACTGATAGGAGCGGTAACCCCGAGCCAGACTCGGGATGGCTTCGCTCGATGCAGGGGAGGACACAGGGATCGTTACTCATCTTGTCCCCTGGATCCAGCGATGTCCGCCGCGCTGTGCGATCGAGCCGTCCTGCGCTCGATTCACAGTGCCGAATGCCGCCGAGTTCCGTTCCCTGCGACGTTACGGCGCAGGGGAGCGGAGAACGGCGGCAAATTCAAAAAAGTTAAAACACACTAAACACACACAGCAGCTGTATTAAAAAATACACACCCCCTTTGTCCCTAGTGGTCTGTGCAGTGCCCTGCATGCACTTTTATATTATAAATACTGTTTTTTACTGCCTGGAATTTGGAGATTGTCCATAGCAACCAAAAAGTGTCAATTTTTCAGTGTTTTAGGATTTGATTACATTATTGAATAAATTTTATTATTCTTTATTATATTATAAACTTTATCATACCCGGGATGTCTGCTAGACTCTGGTTTGAACAGATTTAAGAGCGTTATTCCTAAGAATTACAGGACTACAAAATAAAAGCCAGATTTCTGTGCAAAATAATTGTACCGCTTTCAGCACCTAATTCCAGACTGAATCATACCGCCAGGGAGGTTAATACAGTGTACATGAGCACAGCAAGATGTAACAGATGGAACAGAGACTAAATTGGCAGAGAAATGTCAAATGTTTACAACAGCAGAAATTAAGGGTGCTGCTTCAGGCTCTAGTGGATCCTCATCTGTAATCAACCACTGGAAGTGCAGGCAGGGAAAAAGCTTTTCTCGGATCAATAGAAATCACTAAAGAAGAAGAAAAAAACAATACAAAGGCCACACATCACTTCCAATGACTGAGCCCCATGGGTGGGCGAAATGCGTCAGCAGGCATGGTCTGGATGAAGTCCAGGGTGAGGCTGCTTCTACTCTTCATATGAGGGTTTTGTGTGATGTGCTGCTTTTGAGATTTATTCTTCTTTAGTGATTTCTATGAAGCTACAACGCTGGGAACCATAAACAAAGGGAGGATAAAACTACAGGACCCCTAAAGTTCCACAGCCAAATCAGAGTTAGGGGTACTGGATATGCCAGCGGGGAGTGCTCCACATCGGTTTTGATGAGCCCCTTTGTGTGAAAAGGGAAGGGAGTGTTCCCATCGACTCATAAGTGGGGTTTAAGGGTGGGAAGAAAGAGGGAGGGTGGAGAGGTAAGACTAAGTATAGTTATCCAAGAGGGGAGAAAGAAAGACGTCAAAGAGAAAAGGTGAAAAGGAAAATTGCCTGGGGGAGAAGAGAGCAAGGAGGGGCAGTAGAAAATTGAAAATAACCCCATGTGGGCCAACCGCTAAGCATGTTGACTTTAAGAGTGATCACACAGAGAGTAGGGTACGATCTATATTCAGACGATTATTGTAGGGTATTTATGAATCTCACACCTTCAAGTACTTGGTGTGAGAGTCCTCCAAATTGGAAGTGAGCTTCTTACGGACGGTGGATCCCATTAGCCATATGCTGTGTTTTCCTCTTTTTAAAGTAGGAGGTGTAAAAAAATGTTTTATCCAAGCTGGGGACCTCAATGAAAGAGCCATAGGGGAGCTCTATGTAGTCGCCAGACGCCAGGTACTACTCAATGAACCGTGTATGTGCTACACTGATGGATGCCTTGTCATTCTTTATCTTCCCAACTTCTTTGGAAATAGAAAAACAAAAATGAGGAATGTATTTCCATCTGGTTTGTATCACTGTGTGTCCTCATAAGGAAATAGGCCATTATGTCTCCTCAGTTAGTGAACAGTGGCAGGGGACTGTGATTTAGCCAATCGCTGTCCTGTGTGTTTCAGATTCCAGTACGCTATCAGGACGTGGCTGTGTTCTTCACTAGAGAGGAATGGAATTACATAGAAGAAAACGAAGAGCTTTACAAGAAAGAAATACTCAGTGACCCCAATGAATCTAAGGAGGACCAAATAGAGGACTTCATAGGTGACACTGGCATTGGCTGTATTTCTGTCTTGTTACGCTGTAGGATTGTTTTATATCATTGGTCTCCAAACTGCAGCCTGGGGGCCAGACATGGCCAAACACGGCCTTTATCTGGCCCTTGGGGCAGTTTTCCTCCCACTGACACCAACAATGGGGCATAATTCCTGCTATTGACATCAACAATGGGGCACGATTTCTCCCATTGATGCCAACGATGGGGCACTATTCCTCCTAATTACATGAATGATGGGGCACTATTTCTCCCACTGATACCAACATTGGGGCACTATTCCTCCCACTGATACCAACATTGGGGCACTATACCTCCCACTGATACCAACATTGGGGCACTATTCCTCCCACTGATACCAACATTGGGGCACTATTCCTCCCACTGATACCAACATTGGGGCACTATTCCTCCCACTGATACCAACATTGGGGCACTATTCCTCCCACTGATACCAACATTGGGGCACTATTCCTCCCACTGATACCAACATTGGAGCACTATTCCTCCCACTGATACCAACATTGGAGCACTATTCCTCCCACTGATACCAACATTGGGGCACTATACCTCCCACTGATACCAACATTGGGGCACTATTCCTCCCACTGATACCAACATTGGGGCACTATTCCTCCCACTGGTACCAACATTAGGGCACTATTCCTCCTCCTAATACCAAAGTTGTTGCACTCCAGATACTGTTTGGATCCACAGGGTATAAACCAGATCTCAGATGTGCTGGAGATGCACTATATTGTCAAAAGTATTGGGACACATGAACTTTAATAGCATCCCAGTCTTAGTCCGTAGGGTTCAATATAAAGTTGGCCAACCTTTTGCAACAATAACAGCTTCAAACCTTCTGGGAAAGCTGTCCACAAGGTTTAGGAGTGTGTCTATGGAAATGTTTGACCATTCTTCCAGAAGCATTTGTGAGGTCAGGCACTGATGTTGCTTAAGAAAGGCCTGGCTCGCAGTCTGCACTTTAATTCATACCTAAGGTGTTCTATTGGGTTGAGCTCAAGACTTTGTGCAGGCCAGTCAAGTTTTTCCACCTCAAACTCGCTCATGCATGTCTTTATGGACCTTGCTTTGTGCACTGGTGCGCAGTCATGTGGGGACAGGAAGGGGCCATCCCCAAACTGTTTCCACAATGTTGGGAGCATGAAACTGTCCAAAATGTCTTGGTATGCTGACGCCTTAAGTCAAGAGTTCCCTTCACTGGAACTAAGGGGCCAATCACAACCCTCCACCAAATGATTTGGACCAGTACACAAAGCAAGGTCCATAAAGACATGGATGAGCGAGTTTGGGGTGGAGGAACTTGCCTGGCCTGCAGAGTCCTGACCTCAACCCGATAGAACAACTTTGGGATGACGTAGAGTGCGAGCCTGATGTCACAAATGCACTTCTGGAACTATGGGGTGTCCCATAGACACACTCCTAAACCTAGTGGACAACCTTTCCAGAAGAGTTGAAGCTGTTATAGCTGCAAAGGGTGGGCCAACTCAACATTGAACCCTACGGACTAAGATATGGATGCCATTAAAGTTCATGTGCGTGTAAAGGCAGGTGTCTCAATACTTTTGACAATATAGTGTAGCTGTCTTCTTCAGAGGGTGAATCTCCCCAGTGGAGACACAAACAGAAGTGTCAACCTGACAGAGATTCTATCCAAAGCCTGATAAAATGTTTTAGATATACATACACTAGAATGGTTTTAGGTCAACCTTTTAACTAACGTTTGATGGATTTTTTTATTTACTGTATGTGTAAACATACCTGACAAAGTGTTGCCAGAGAGCTATGAGTTAGCTAAAAGAAAAGCAGCATAGCAGCTTACTTTGCAGCTCCCTTTGCCTGATTGAAATCTCGGACTGAGTCATCTAATAAGAGAAGGGTTGGTACTCTGATGAGTCATGAGATTTCTGTAAACATATAATGATTTTAAAAAGGGTTTTTTGTCATCCATTGACTCCTATGGGCAGGCGGATGACAGTGGAGATGTTTCCGCCGACACCTGTCTGCCATCCGATCTGCTCAAGACAGAAAGACAGATGTATGGTGATACGTTCGCCATCTGTCTTATCGGATGAGATCGGATGAAAACGGACATGCTGTCCGTCTTCATTCGATCTCTCCATAGTAATCAGTGGCGCTCTGACAGGCTCCTCCCCACTCAGTGAGCAGAGATGGACCTGTCATCTGCCAGCTCAGCAGAGATCAACGGAGCGATCTGCTGAGCTGGCAGATTCAGCTGAGCAGATCCGCCTCGTGTGAATGAGGCCTCATAATTGTGTTGGAAGTTGGTGCGTTAATTTTTTTTTTTTTAAAGCGTGTTGCGTGTTTCTCTATATACAAATAATACTGTGTGTGCGTGTGTGTGTAATGTGGCTGGTTATGATGCTTTGTTCGTTTTACAGATGATTTCGAGGAGGATGCGGATATAACAGACGACCATTTCTTCAAGCTTCTGGAAGTGAACTCACAAGGTACAGAAATCCCAGATGTTGAGAAGAAACATCTGTAAGTCAAACCTGTTTTTAGGAAGAAGATTGTTGAATTATTTGGGTTTTGGCCTGCAGGGAGCGCACTCTTCACCTTAGAAGTGAGAAGTAATTGGCCAAAACTGGGTAAATTCTGCAAGTGCCGGGACACAATAATAAAGTGTCCTTTCTTCAAGCATTTCCATTCATTGGCCAAAACTGAGCCGGATTATACCAATTTATACCAATTTAACCCATTTTATAATAACCAAAGAAATAATACTTCTATTTTACTACTGTTCTTAGCAGCAGTACCTTTATATCGAGAGGGTATTCATTTATACCAGGGACTCCAAACTTTCTAAGCGAAGGGCCAGTATACAGTACATGTGGATGCAACAGAATGCAACAAGGTCAGGCCAACAACACAGAGTAAAATTGGTTTTATTGGGGGAAATAGTGCCCCATCGATGGTGTCAGTGGGAGGAATAGGCCTTTTATCAGTGGAATTAATGGTGCTGCTTAATTGGGGTCAGTGGGAGGAATGGCGCCCCATCATTGGTGTCAGTGGGAGGAATGGCGCCCCATCATTGGTGTCAGTGGGAGGAATGGCGCCCCATCATTGGTGTCAGTGGGAGGAATGGCGCCCCATCATTGGTGTCAGTGGGAGGAATGGTGCCCCATCATTGGTGTCAGTGGGAGGAATGGTGCCCCATCATTGGTGTCAGTGGGAGGAATGGTGCCCCATCATTGGTGTCAGTGGGAGGAATGGTGCCCCATCATTGGTGTCAGTGGGAGGAATGGTGCCCCATCATTGGTGTCAGTGGGAGGAATGGTGCCCCATCATTGGTGTCAGTGGGAGGAATGATGCCCCATCATTGGTGTCAGTGGGAGGAATGGTGCCCCATCATTGGCGTTCGTGGGAGGAATAGTGCCCCGTTATTGGTGTCAGTGGGTAGACTAGTGCCCCAAGGGCCAGATAAACGCAAACCCAAGGCCAGATCCTGACTGCAGTTTGGAGACCACTGATCTATGCTTTTAAAAGATGACCACCCTGTTGGTGACAGCAGCTGGTATACACTTAACGAATGGGAACCAGTCAATGTGGTTGTTGATCATGTGCTCACTGTGAGAGCCAGTTGTGGTTATCATATTTAGGTTTGTTTACAAACAAACCAGCTGGCTGCAGCTGTCACTGTGCAATACCGTGTTTACCGTCCTCCCGCCGGAGGTGTTTTATGGGCTTCCGGATCATGTGATTGGCTGTCTTTAGTAATCGTACGCTCAAGAGCCCTTATCACAGTCACAGTGCTAGGGGTGTGAATTGTGGTCACAGCACAAAAAAAAAAAAAAAAGCGCATATATGTGACAGCACATAATAAGGCCCACCTCCATGTTGCCAATTATATGCATAAGTGGGAAGGGGTTAAAAAAATAAAAAGTTTATAAATTTAAATTAATGTAGGTGGGCAAACTAGTGTTTTTGTTGTGTTTTTTTTTTTTTTTCCATTAATCGGCAAATATTGGCACGGCTAAATCTGATCTGGACATCTTGCTTTCAAAGACCTTTGCTCATGAAAGGGATACAGCTGGACATTGTATCAAAATGCAAGTTTGGCTTATCAGTGAGACCCCATCGGTATGGAATGTAGAATTACATAGGGGGATTTTTGTAAATAGTTACTAAAGGAGATCCTTCACTCTAAATCGGGTATTTATGGTATATCAGTAAAGTACCTAAATCACCTTCGGTATGTCATGAGTGTAACTCTACAAATCTTTCCTTTCAGGTCACAGTCCAGGAGCGGCACCAGTGGGTAGGAAAAGAAAAAAGGTGTTGCTGCCCACCATGCCGTGTATTCCGGGTGAGCCTCATGCCACACAAACTACATTCTGAGAGTACTAGGGAGGCTGCTGACATGAATATATTTGGAATATATATTTAACATTATTTATTACAAAAGCACTGATAGATGCTGTTTGATTATATACTATACTGACCGATGAGCACTGACCCACTGGATGTGTGTTTAGCTGGGATTAACTAATGGCTTTTATGTACAATATCTCTGTGCTTAGTAAAATACACATACTAGGGCCAATTTACACAGGAGCCAATTAACCCACCAGCATGTCTTTAAAGTGTTGGTGTTGGAGGAAACCTGTAGAAAACCCATGCAATCACCATGAAAATTTACAAACTCCATGCAGAAAGTTTAGTGCTGTATGTAATTTCGAAAGCAATATACAATGGTGTCACTGTGAGGAATAGTTCCCTATAAGTGGTGTCAGTGGGAGAAATGGTGCCCTATAAGTGGTGTCAGTGGGAGAAATGGTGCCCCATCATTGGTGTCAGTGGGAGTAATAGTCCCCCATAATTGGTGTCAGTGGGAGTAATGGGCCCCCATCATTGGTGTCGGTGGGAGTAATGGGCCCCCATCATTGGTGTTAGTGTGAGGAATGGTGCCCCATCATTGGCGTCAGTGTGAGGAATGGTGCCCCATCATTGGCGTCAGTGTGAGGAATGATGCCCCATCATTGGTGTTAGTGTGAGGAATGGTGCCCCATCATTGGCGTCAGTGTGAGGAATGGTGCCCCATCATTGGCGTCAGTGTGAGGAATGGTGCCCCATCATTGGTGTCAGAGGGAGGAATAGTGCCTCATCATTGGTGTTAGTGAGAAGAATAGTGCCCCAGTGGATGTGTATGTATAAATATCTACAAACCAATCATCAGTGATATACTCATAACAGTGATACAAAAGTATAAATATCAGTGTCTGAACCCAACAGACCATATACCAGTTTGTGCATCCATAAATTATCCAAAGAACATTTTTAAAAGTAGTGATAAAAAGAATTCCACCTAATAAGGGAGAAAAGTCCCACACTCCATTCCTTCTTGTGGTTTTAGGTAGAAAAGAACCCTGAAGCCCCAACCCACCTCATTGCACACATGGGACACTTACCAGATCCATATGATCATTGAGCTAAAAATAGTCATAAAGGGTAAAACATTTCCCACTCAACTGAGCAGAATAGTGACACACATCCTGGAAAGCGGGCATAGACCCCCATATAGATGTAACATGAAAATAAAGATTTAGCTAGCATAGAGAAGTAAAGTTAAAACCCTAATTTATTATCAAACAAAGTGCGCCCTCACATATGATAAATGAATAGAGCAATACCGCATTGCATGCATCCAATACACAGACATTCTTGTCACATCCAGCTTCTAACAGATTTTCGCTGTCATTGCAGAGCATGTTCCTGGAGAGCAAAGACAGGAGAACACAGACTGGTCCAACAACCGAACCTGCAAATCCGAATATTTCTCAGGTGAGCCAACATAAAGGTATACAATACGTTATATCCTCCTATTCATCTTCCCCAGGGGTTCTCAAACATTTTGTAATACCCCCTACCAAAAAAAGTCATTTTATTTACTCGTGCCGATGCTTGACCCGATACTTGGGCAGTCAGGGGTGATTGGTAGGGGGGGGGTAACGAGCACTGTTTCTTGAACCCACCCATGCTTTCAGCTGCTTTATTGAAATCTATACAGGGGGATCAGTGCTTGTGACTCCCCCTGCCACTGCACTGATCAACCCTGACTGTCCCCCATGTCCTCTTCCGTGCTCCTCCGGTCCCCCTCTCTGCTCCTCTGTGTCCTCCGTGCTCCTCCTGTCCCCCTCCGTGCTCGCCCTGTCCCCCTCCGTGCTCGCCCTGTCCCCCTCCGTGCTCGCCCTGTCCCCCTCCGTGCTCGCCCTGTCCCCCTCCGTGCTCGCCCTGTCCCCCTCCGTGCTCGCCCTGTCCCCCTCCGTGCTCGCCCTGTCCCCCTCCGTGCTCGTCCTGTTCCCCTCCGTGCTCGTCCTGTTCCCCTCCGTGCTCGTCCTGTTCCCCTCCGTGCTCGTCCTGTTCCCCCTCCGTGCTCGTCCTGTTCCCCTCCGTGCTCGTCCTGTTCCCCCTCCGTGCTCGTCCGTGCTCGTCCTGTTCCCCCTCCGTGCTCGTCCTGTTCCCCCTCCGTGCTCGTCCTGTCCCCCTCCGTGCTCCTGAGTGTCCTCAGTGCTCAGCAAGCTCAGACCGCGATCTACCAGTCACCTGGCCTCAATCTACAGGTTGCTAACCCCCCAGTGTAAATAGCAGTGTCGTCCTTCCCACTATATAAAGTGAAAAAGTAATGTGAATTGCAGGAGCGGCTGCGGATTTATCAGTTTACCTAAAGCTCCTATTTAAGCTGATGTAATCTTGATAAAAAGCTGCTGTAACCCTGACATCAAAAATTTCACTCATTTATATTAAACTGTTTTTGAGTTTCATTGTTATCATGCTTCTTGTCTCTCTAGAGATTTATCTCATTCTGATATTCTCTGTCCTTCCCTCCAGACAATGATGATGCAGGAGAGGAGGACGGCGGCTGTCTCAGGTCTCTGGACCCCGGTGCGTTCCGTCTCTTTGTTCAACAATTGGTCATTTGCAGCTGTTGGTAGTGGTGTGGGAGATTAGGTGACACAGATTGTACCCCATCCTCCACATCTAATGCCTACATGATCAAAGTACCAGGATGGGTTAGTCACCATTTAACCACTTGCCACCCAAGCCAATTCTGGCATTTCTCTCCTACATGTAAAAATCATCTTTTTTTTTTGTAATTACTCAGAACCCCCAAACATTATATATATATATATATATATATATATATATATATATATATATATATATATATATATATATATATATATATAAAAACATTTTTAGCAGAGACCCAAGGGAACAAAACAGTCGTTGCAATTTTTTATGTTACACCGTATTTGCGCAGTAATTTTTACAATTTTTTTTATCACTTTTAATCCTATTATTTGTAATCGGAATAGGGCATGACAAGTCCTCCTTATGGAAAGACCTGGGTCCCCCATCTCTCCCCTATGCTGTAATGCACGAGATCAAAAAAAATAAAAAATCTCAGGCTTTCTAGCAAAAAAAACAAAAAACAGCAGTGTTTAGATCTGCGAGAGCCCGAAGTGACGTCATGACGTCGCTTTCGGGCCTCTGAGGGTAATAGAGATGGCCGGGGATCATCTGGTCCACGGCCACCTCTATGGTAAACTGCCGCCTGTGGATTTATTCTCCAGCTCCCCGATCGCATGGGAGAGACCGGAGACATCCCCTCCCAATGCCTGTAAAAGCAAACAAGTGGCTAAACAGCGGCTAAGATGGCTTTTACACTGTAGGGAATAGCTGCAGGCATCATGCAGATCACTGCAATCAAAGTCAATGTTGTCATATGACGTCTGCTTGGGGGGAATGGTTAAAGAGCAACTCCATTTTTGTGGGGGCAAAAAAATAGGTAAACAAAAAAAAATAAAAAAATAGAACGTATACAATTGCTAGACCAGTCATATTATAATTTAATGTTATTAACAATTACTTTTTCTTTCCAATCTGCTGCGCTGTCATTTTCTGTAAATTGCAATATGGCAACCTGCAGGCATTCTATACACAGATGGTGTAGAGAATGAAAGACCCCCACAACCCCAAAAATCTAATTCCCTGCTTGTTTGATTGGCTTAGTGCAGACTTCTGGGAAAAGCAGTAAGATTAAAGTCAGATTCTGGGCATCCCCTGTAACAAATATGTAAATTTTGGTGAGATAACCCCAAAGAGAAATTACTTTTAAAAGGGATGCAGACCCTGCCACTTTGCTCATGAACCCTGCAGGTGCAGCAGCTGATTGATAATTTAAAAATCACTCCAATACAGATTCAGTTTAAATCTTTTTTTTTTTTATTAAGATTTTAAATAACAAGAAAAAACATTTATTAACCACTACAGCCCCAGAAGGATTTACTCCCTTAATGACCAGGCCATTTTTTGCGATACAGCACTGTGTCGCTTTAACTGACATTTGCAAAGTCGTACGGCGTTGCACCCATACAAAATTGATGTCCTTTTTTTCCACACAAACAGAGCTTTCTTTTGGTGGTATTTGATTACCTCTGCAGTTTTATTTTTTGCACTGACAAGACTGACAATTTTGAAAAAAAAAAAAATATATTTTTGACTTTTTGCTAGAACACATATCCCCCAAAAATATATAAAAAACAAATGTATTCATCAGTTTAGGCCAATATGTATTCTGCTACATGTTTTTGGTAAAAAAAAATTGCAATAAGCATATATTGATTGGTTTGCAGAAAAGTTATACCATCTACAAAACGGGTGAAAGGTTTAGGGACTTTTTTATTTATTTTTTTATTATTATTTTTTAATAATGGCGGCAATCTGCGATTTTGTAGTGGGACTGTGACATTGCAGCGGACAAATCTGACACGAAGTGAGACTTTTTGATGACCAGTGAGACCAATACAGTGATCAGTGCTATAAAAATGGCACTGGCAGGGAAGGGATCAACACTAGTGATCAAAGGGTTAAGTGTTCCCTAGGGAGGTGCTTTCTAACTGTCAGGGGGATGGGCTCACTGGGAGTAGAGAGAGAGATCTCTGTTCCTGATCACTAGGAACAGCTGATCTCTCCCTTTCTCTTCCTCTGTCAGAACGGGGATCCGCCTTGCTTACATAGGCAGATCCCTGTTCTGCCAATCTTCACCACGACCACCACTTCGGGTGACCTGTTGTATCTAATGCATGGACCGACGTACAGGTACGTCAGTTCACACAGCTGGGCCGTTCTGCTGCAGTATATGTGCGGTGGGCAGTCCGGAAGTGGTTAAGCAGCAAAATCGGGTACAAAATAGTACTGTCAGCATAGTCGGTATACAATAAAAGAAATTGGCGACAATAATAGATGAAGGGGTTCAGCCATGAACCTATGGAAAGTCCATAAGTAGATGAGAAACTTTATCCACGTGGTCGACCATGAAGAATCCAGCATAATACCAACTCCCATAGACATGGACACAGACAAACATCTATTTCTTCAGAATAACAAAGGGTAGGAATCTGCAACAAAGTTTGTGCAAATCCCTGGAATGTACATACCGGTACAGGGAATGGTTGTTTTTTTTTTCTTCTTCTCAACAAAAGTGGAGTTACTCTCTGTCTCCATTTCATGTGGGTCTCAGTTGTTTTTGGTTAAATATCTAATTTAGACCCCTTTCACACCAGGGCGTTTTGCAGGCGCTATAGCGTTAGAAATAGCGCCTGCAATCCGCCCGAAAGAAGCTGCACCATTGTGTGTAGTGTGAAAGCCCCTAGTGTGAAAGCTGTAGTGTGAAAGGGCTTTCACACTACAGCGGTGCGCTGGCAGGACGTCAGGGAAAAGTCCTGTCAGCAGCTTCTTTGGAGCGGTGAAGGAGCGGTGTGTTTACCGCTCCTCCACTGCTGCTCCCCATTGAAATCAATGGGGCAGCGCTGTAATACCGCCGGCAAAACGCCGCTATTGCGGTGTATTGCTGGCGGTTTTAACCCTTTCTCGGCCGCTAGCGGGGGTTAAAAGCGCCCCACTAGCGGCCGAAATGCACCGCAAATCCAGCGGTAAAACGCCGCTAAAAATAGCAGCGTTTTACCGCCCACGCTATGGGCGGTGTGGTTTGAAAGGGGTCTTGCTGTAGTCTTGCTATTAGGATGGCCTCCCTGTGGCCCTATACAAGACATTCCTTTATGAGGACCAGGGCTGGACCAAGATAAAGTTGTTGCTTGTTGGTAAAGATAACTGGAGTGAGCACACTGCACTTCTCCTTGTAGTAGGTAGGAGTTTGATGCTGAAGTCGCCCATCCTGGTTTTTTGAGTCCCAGCAGGGTGCAGGGATCTCCTTTTGTTTACAGCCGTGGCCAAAAGTTTTGAGAATGACACAAATAATCATTTTCACAAAGTCCGCTGCCTCAGTTTTTATGATGACAAGTTGCATATACTCCAGATTGTTATGAAGAGTGATCAGATGAAGTCCCTCTTTGCCATGAAAATGAACTTAATCCCATAAAAAAAAACATTCCCACCGCATTTGTGAAGAAGGCTTTAGGGCACCCATAAAAAGTCCAGCAAGTGCCAGGACTGTCCCCTACAGTTGATTTACCTGCAGATCGGGGCAACGCCAGTGCAGAGTTTGCTCAGACAGGTGTGAGGATATCGGCACGCACAATGAGGAGAAGACTTTTGGAGGATGGCCTGGTGTCAAGAAGGGCAACAAAGAAGCCACTTCTCTACAGGAAAAACACCAGGGACAGACTCATTACCTACAAAAGGTACAGGGATTGGACTGCTGAGGACTGGGGTAAAGTCATTTTCTCTGTTGAAACCCCTATTCCTATTGGTCGGGAATTGGGAAAAAAAACCTTGTCCAGAGAAGAAAAGGTGAGCGCTACCATCAGTCCTGTGTCATGCCAACTATAAAGCATGCTGAGACCATTCATGTGTGGAGTTGCTTCTCAGCCAAGGGAGTGGGCGCATTCCCAAATTTGCCTAAGAACACAGCCATGAATAAAGGATGGCACAAAAACAGCCTCCGAGAGCCTATTCACCCAACCATCCAAGAACAGTTTGGTGAGGAAAAATGCCTTTTCCAGCATGATGGAGCCCCTTGCCATAAGGCAAAAGTGATAATCTAGTGACTTGGGGAACAAAACATCAAAATTTTGGGTCCATGACCAGGAAACTCCCAAGACCTTAATCCCATTGAGAACAATACTCAAGAGGCGGATGGAAAAAAAAAAAAAATCCACAAATTCTGGCAAACCCCAAGCATTGATTATGCAAGAATGGGCTGCCTTCAGTCAGTATGTGGCCCAGAAGTTGATTGACAGCATGCCAGGGCGAATTGCGGAGGTCTTGAAAAAGAAGGGTCAACACTGCAAATATTGACTCTTTGCATAAACTTAATGTAATTGTCAATAAAAGACTTTGACACTTATGAAATGCTTGTAATTATACTTCAGTATGCCATAGTAACATCTGACAAAAAGAGCTAAAAACAATGAAGCAGCAGACTTTGTGAAAATTAATATTTGTGTCATTCTCAAAACTTTTAGACATGGCTGTAGAATCATAACAATTTTGTCATTTAAGCCATACATGGATCGAAATTCGGCCAGTTCAGCAGGGACCGGACAAGGTTCAATCCATTTCTGGGCAGGTTTGTTGTACCCAAGTCAATCCATTGATTGACTTGGTTACATCCAACCTGTCATATTTTTTACATGCAACCACTGCTGACGGCTATAGCTGATGGACGTATTCATTGTGTTCTGCGATTTTTTTAAAACATTTTTTTTCTTTCTTTTCACCCGTGGTAGGAAAGAAATTCAAATAATTTATGGACCGCCTAAGTCTTGAAACATGTTGTCTTCTATATGTGTAAGCCCTTGTACACACAGTCGGACATTCCGACGGAAAATGTCCGATCGGACCGTGTTGTCGGATAATCCGGCAGTGTGTGGGCTTCATCTGACTTTTTCTGTTGGAACGTCCGACCAACAAAGTTTGAGAGCTGGATATAGAAATTTTCCGACAACATGATCCGATCGGACTTTGGCCGATCGTTTGTAGAGAATTCTGATCGGACAAAGTGCCACGCATGCTCAGATCAAATTCCTAGACCAAAGCTATTGGCTACTAGCCTGAACGTAGTCCTGTCGTAACGAAATAACGTCATCACGTTACGAACGATCGGATTTTCCGACAACTTTGTCCGACCGTGTGTATGCAACACCATTTTCGGAAAAAATCCGACGGATTTTGTTGTCGGAATGTCCGATCGTGTGTACAAGGGCTATGACTTCTAGATCCAGGAGCCCCTGATCAATGGTAAAGTTCTCATAAAGCTAATTCTCTGGTAAGTGCATCATCCATTGCATACCTCTTGGGAACAGCCGCAATTATTACAAGCGGAATTTGCTTTTCTGGAAAAAACAAACAAAAAACTTTTCTTCCTTAACCACTTCCCGACCAGCGCACGACGATGTACGTCGACAGAATGGCACGGGCAGGCATATTGGCGTACAGGTACGTCCAATATTCGATGCCGCCCTGCCAGCGCTGGTCGGGACCCCCCTGAGTCCGGTCGCGGGACCCGCGGACTCGATCGCCGCGGGCATCCCCGCGATCGTCTCACGGAGCGGCCGAATAGAGCAAATGCTGTGTAAACAACATTTGTCTATTCTGCCTAGCAACTAGTGACGCTGATCTCTGCTCCATGTGATTGGAGCAGAGATCAGTGTACACTAAATGAAAGCCCAACCCCCCCACAGTTAGTAACACTCCCCTAGGAACACTTAACCCCTACACTGCCACCCACTGGTTAACCCTTTCACTGCCAGTGTCATTTACACAGGAATCACTGCATTTATATAGCAGTGATTACTGTATAAATGACAATGGTCCCAAAAATGTGTCAAAAATGTCAGATGGGTCCCCCACAATGTCGCAGTCACAATAAAAATCGCTGATCGCCGCCATTACTAGTAAAAAAATAAATAATAAAAAATTATTAATAAAAATGCTATAAAACTATCCCTATTTTGTAAACGCTATAACTTTTGCGCAAACCAATCAATAATCGCTTATTGCGATTTTTTTTACCAAAAATATGTAGAAGAATACGTATCGGCCTAAACTGAGGGAAAAAAATGTTTTTTTATATATTTTTGGGGGATATTTATTATAACAAAAAGTAAAAAATAATGCGTTTTTTTCAAAATTGACGCTCTATTTTTGTTTATAGCGCAAAAAATAAAAACCGCAGGGGGGATCAAATACCACCAAAAGAAAGCTCTATTTGTGGGAAAAAAAGGACGTCAATTTTGTTTGGGAGCCACGTCGCACGACCGCGCAATTGTCAGTTAAAGCGACGCAGTGCCGAATCGCAAAAAGTGGTCTGGTCTTTGACCAGCAAATTGGTTCGGTCTGAAAGTGGTTAATAATAAGTTCTTATTACCTATTGTGCCCTAGAACTTGGCAACGAAGAAACTGTGAGCGCCAGCCATGACTTGAAGCCCCTGATTAAAAGAGAAGATTGTTCTCCAGGTAATGAATTGTATTTTGCAAATGTCATTATTGATGATTATGAGAGTCACTTCTTGAAGATAACACTTCAACTTCTGTGTGTTTTATCAGTTGTCACTAAATAGCATTTACGGTAATGCTTGTAGCATTAAAGTGGAGCTTCACTCTCCCAATCGACATTGATTATCCTTAATCCTCATACTGCTAGCATTAGTAAATTGATAGCAAAGTAGATCATATTTACTTGTTGTAAGCAATTTTTTTATTTTTTTAGATTTCTTCAGGTACTTCCTGGTTTCTTGCCTAGGCAAAGGATGTCCTACAACCCAGGAGTCTTCAAGAGGGGAGGAAAGGAGGAGGGGTTTTCTTAGCTAAGCGCACTCTCCTGCATGCACGCATGCTTGAACTAAGGGCAGATAGGTTCCAGGAAGTAAATGCTTCATGAATCATTTGCCCTTACTCAAGATGGCCATGGCCAGAAATGTTAGGGGGAATTCTTTAAGGCTGCTTTCACACTGGAGTGGGCGGGCATTGATGGTAAAACGCCGCTATTTTTTTTTTTATTCCGTCAATTTTCCGGAGGTTTTTACACTGGAGAGACAGGAGAGGCTCTTTACAGGCGCTATTTTTAGCTCTGTAAAGCGCCTCAGTATGAAAGTTGCCTAATGCCGCGTACACACGACCGGACTTTTTGACGGACTAGGTTGGAAAGTCTTCCCGAGGGAGTTCCGGCGGACTTTCTGAATGAATGGACTTGGACACACATAATCACACCAAAGTCCGACGGATTCGAACGTGATGACGTAAGACCGAACTAGAATAAGGGAAGTTCATAGCCAGTAGCCAATAGCTGCCCTAGCGTCAGTTTTTGTGCGTCGGACTAGCATACAGACGAATGGATTTCCTGGTCAGGCGGAAAAATTTAAAACATGTTCTGTTTCTAAAGTCTGCCGGATTTTTGGCAAGCAAAGGTCCGATGGAGCCCACACACACGATCGAATTGTCCGAGGGACTCGTTCCGTCTGACCTTTGCTGTCAAAAAGTCTGGTCGTGTGTACGCGGCATAAGGATTCCACCCTGAATGACAACGGTCTGTGCTGCTGCAAGTAGATCCACATTATAAGCTCACCCAGGAAGGCTGAGAGCTTCTAGGTCAGGTTCATGCGCTGTGCCTCCAGCCTGTAGTGAAATAATAATCAAATATATATTGTCTTACTTTGTAGAAATGCTGCTTCGGCTTCCCTCCAGGGTTGATCACATGCCTAAAAAGTCTAGGCACTTTGTCGCATGGGGGTTTATTTACTAAAGGCAAATTGACTGTGCAGTTGCACTTTGCAAAGTACAGTTGCTGCAGAGCTTAGCAAAAGGTTTAAAGCTTCACTTTTCGAAGGAAACCCAATCACATGCAAGAAAAACAAAAAAGAAAGGCATTTTTGCTTGCACATGATTGGATGATGGAAGTCAGCTGCGCTTCACTTCAACTGCACTTTGCAGAGTGCAACTGCACAATCTACACTATATTGCCAAAAGAACACCTTTGGGATGAATTAGAGCGGACACTGGGAGCCAGGCCTTCTCGACCAACATCAGTGCCTGACCTCACAAATACGCTTCTGGAAGAATGGTCAAACATTCACATAGACACACTCCTAAACCTTGTGGACGGCCTTCCCAGAAGAGTTGAAGCTGTTATAGCTGCAAAGAGTGGGCCAACTCAATGTTGAACCCTACAGACTAGGATTCTATTAAAGTTCATGTGCATGTAAAGGCAGGTGTCCCAATACTTTTGGAAATATGTGTATATGCCTTTAGTAAATCAACCCCTATGATCTCTCCTAAAGCAGAGGCTCAAGCAACCTAAACTTCGTTCCTCGCCTTTAGTGGAGATCACATGACCAAATGACAAGGCTTTTAGACATGGGACCAGCAATGGTGAAAGCAGCGTTTTCTCCAGCAAAGGTAGCTTAGTCAGGCCTTCCTGCTACTATTTATTTTCTTAATTTATTAAATGTTATTATTTGTATCTAATTTAAAGTCTTCTTTAAAAATCTATCTTATTTTTTTTCCTCTGTGTCAGAGGTCAGCACTGGTTCGAATGCAGCAGATGACTCCCATAATGCACCCGGTCCCATGCTGTGGATAGCAGAGGATGGCACCACTTCCACTCACTGGATGCCGTGGCATGGCTATTCTTCCGACACACCCATCATGAAAAGGCAGACAGGGCGCCAAAAAAAGGTTCTTAAGCAGCCTGTTGTGCCCTCTGATACAGTTGATGTCGCATGGCACACCGCTCACAACGACACAGAGTTAGAAGAACATTCTGAAAGTAGGCTAAGGAACCTCCCAGCACTGGACTGGGTCAGCAGACAAAGACCTTCGCAGGCAACACTCTGGTGTGGCGTATGCAATATGTGTTTTTACAGCATGGCCGAGCTTAAAACTCACCAAATCACGCACAGCGAGGAAACTCTGCTGAGGTGTGAAGACTGTGCTGAGGTCTTTGATGTCAAGGGCGATCTTGAAAAGCATAAAGCCAAGGAACATGGCAAGCTACGATATCCTTGCGAGGTCTGCGGCTTGCAGTACAATTACCGCTCGCAGTACATTATTCACCAGCGAACCCACACCGGCGAGAAGCCGTTTTGTTGCAAAGAGTGCGGGCAGGCGTTCGGCCATAAATGCAGCCTGCTCATACACATGAGGAAACATTCGGGGAGCTCACTGTTTGAGTGCGGCCGGTGCGGGAAACTGCTGGACACAGAGCAGGCCTTAGAGAAACACCGCAAACTGCGGTTCTGCGTCAACTGTAAGAAATGCTTCACCCGCAGGGCGCTGAGACGCCACCTGAAAATGCACACGCCGGACGAGATGGCAAAAAAAGACTCTAGCTAAACTTCCGAAAAACTTTCCATGGTCTTACCCAAAATTTTTATTTGTTCTAAAAGCACCAGTATGCGCCTCTTTGTGGTCTTAAAATGAAGCCTCTAACTGTGGCAGCCATTCTGTTTCTCTTGGACCACATGCTAGTTGATATCATTTCCAGTAAAACTGACAGCTTGCTTCATTGTCCAAAAACCAGTGTTCAGTCAGACTGTGAATGTCAGCCACCATTGATTACACAGGTCTTTTGCTTTGTGATAGGTTCCCTTTCAAAAGTCATTGTCAGGAACCATAAACCAGGTGGAGACAGAAAGTACTGTCAAAATCACACCTTTAATGAAATAGCAAAAAATAACAGTTCAGGAACGTAGTCGAAAACTGAAGCTGGGGTTTGGATGCTAGAGCGAATAATCAGACGAGCCGGAACCAGGAAACCAGAAGTCAGCGTAGTCGAGAGCAAAATCAGGAACAGGTATCAGAAGAGAAGTCAGCCAGGCCAAGTCATACACAGGCGGGAACACCCTGGAGATCATAGACCACACAAGGGCAAGGAGGAAATGAGCTAAGCTGTGTAAATAGCAAAAAGGGGATGGCTGCAGGCTGGACTAATGAGGAAGGTAATGGTAACCAGGTGAGTCACTGTGGAAACAACCAGTGGCTGGTAATTAACCGATAGCTGAGCAGCTTCTGTGCTGTGAAAAAAAAGGGCTGCCCTTAAATAGCAAGAGCCTAGCCCTGACTGTCATTAATGTTACCCTATCACAAACCAGGGAAATTCATACTAAGCATATGATAGAAAAATATTTAAGGAGTAACCCGACTTTGGTTGAGGGAAAAAAAATCCCCTCTGGGTGATCAATATACATTGCAAGGATTTTAACCTTCTTTGTTGCAGATCCCTACCAGGTTCTGCTCTGAAAAAATAGTCGTTTGTTTTGCAATGTCCTATGCAGACAGATTTTGAATGGGAGTACCTGGTTCATTATAATCAGCTGATGCTCTGTCGGTGTTCTGCTGAAGAAAGCTGCAGTGTCGGCATCCCTTTAAAAGTAATTAGCCATTTGGGGAGTATCCCACTCAAAAAAGCAAATTCTCATTGCAGGGGATGCCTAAAATTTGACTTGTATCTTAGTGTAAACTACTGAGAAAATCACGCAAGCAGGAAATTACATTTTTTTAGATGTTTTGTACACCAATGGTATACAGAACGCCTCCTGGTTACCATGTTGCATTGAATTTTATGAAGAAATTTCAGTGTTAAAGTTTGAAATGAAAAGTTCATTTTTTTGTAAAATTTAATTACAATATGGCTTGTGCTATATTTTTTCCCCCCCAAAAGTGTAGTTACCCTTTTAAGCAAAGGTCAATTCCAGAGGAAACCACATGTCAAAGCCACCAGAAGATATATATATATATATATATATTTTTTTTTTAACCTGTGGTGGTGCACAAAAGCAAAACACTAAGTGTACACAAAAAAAGTGCATGTGAAAAACGCACAAAAAAAAAGTGCACTTAGGGGTGTAGGACCTTTCCCGACCCCTCTTGGGGTGCAAGGGTCCTGACAGGGCTAGGCTCAAACTAGGGCAAGGCTCAAACTTGGTCCACCTAGGGCCTGGTGGACCCCTCTCCTTATAGTCACCGGAAGCCAACCACTGAGTACTAGATGAGGGTCTCTCCTGAAGAGAGACTCCTGGTTCGGGGGGGGGGGGGCCTTATGGCCACACATCCTCCCCCTAGACTTTCGAGTAGGCATGAGGACCCACACAATCCATCCAAGTGAAAAAAATTACAGAAAAAAGTGCAAAGTGACAAATTGTGAGAGAAAAAAATAAATTAAATATGCCAGTGCAAGTGCATTGGTGAGGCCTTGTAGCCTGGTAACAAAAACGGCCCCAGTCTCAACCAAAAGGCCTAGCCACAGAGGAATAGTAAGGTTGCCAGACTCATAGTTAACACTAGGAGGAACCCCTGGGGCGCCACTCCAAGAGGGCACAGACACACCATAGGTTCTCTGCCTTCCCAGCCCAAGACCAGACCAGGCAACACTGGACCAGGAGGTCCATCCATTCTGAGGGAGTATTCTCCACCCACACCTTACATGATGCATGCTCATTTGGTTTCCTCAGCTATCCAAAGGGGGCTCCCCAGGACCCCCATCATACCAGCATAGGTACTGTACAGCCGGCCATTCCCTGAGAAAAGATCAGTTTTTTTTTGTTCTTTTGTGTTTTAAACTCCTGCAGTGTAGTGAAACACTCACAAAACCTAACACCTGGTGCATAAAAAAAGTGAAGCACGCAAAAAACTACACGGGATTTACACGCGGCCCTCCTCCGAAGAGGGGGGACCCTAGCACTGATCCCCCGGGGCGTAAGGCTCCTGACAGGGACTGGGATGCTCACTGGTCCACCCATCTGAAACCAGGTGGACCCCTTTCTTCGGGAGGCCTGTCAAAGCAAAACCAACCCAAGTATTAGGTGGGGCTCCCCTGAATGGGAGACCCCATGGAAGAGGGAGAACTTGACCAAAAGGCCATGTGCCCTCTTCCCTAAAAGATACAGATATAAAGGAAGCTGAAATTATAGACAAATAATAATAATATAGGCAATTAACATTGCCTATATAAGTCACAGTGAGCCTGGCCCCCTCCCATCTCCTGATCTTCACTATTGGTCAGTGAGATTGGGCACCACAGGACCTTGGAAATTAGGATCAAAGCCAGTCTTCACTTTTGTGGACTTTTTTGGAAAGGGCTTTGACGTATGCTAACAATTTCGTGACCATTTTAGGTTTGAAGTTTTATATCAGCTTATGATGTAATGCTGATTGCATGGAATTAAAATATCTGGCAGTCACTATGGAATGTGAAGGCTCCGCACACCAGCAGCTCAGTGTTTAATATCTATGAGAAGTGGCCTTGACTCCTCCTAAGACTGTGCCCGCTGACGTGTTTCGCCCCACCTTCGTCAGTAAAGTGTGGTCTTAGGAGGAGCCGAGGCTGAGGCATTTTAGACACCAGCACCCTTTCAAATAGCGGATCACTTAGAGTGGCACTAAAAGATATAATAACGGGCCTGCCGTCCATGCTAGCAATCATTTTCTGATTCTGAGCTACCAATCCATTGCAACTATGCTGAAAATTGACTGAAAGCCAGCCGTGCCGGCACTTTGGGTTAGTGTCTACCTTTCGATATGGCTTGTGTCACTCAAAATTGGTAAATGCAAAAAAAGAGCCGGTGGCAGATTGTCTTTGAAGGTTCTCAATTCATATATCCAGGTCATCAAATCGCTTGGGAAAGTGGATAGGTAGTGCTGGACTCTGGGGTTGTCCTAGTGGTATTGCTGTCCAGTAGTGTTATAATGATGTTGGTACAGGTTGGCAGCTCTTAGACTCCAGAAGATTCCCACAGTATCCTTGGTTTTTAGTGCAAAACAGTGGATCTAAGATTGAAAGGCACACCCACTACTGACGAGGCCTGTGCCTGATATCACGCTGGTAAAAATACTGTAAACGGTACCCTCTGTTCAGTCCACATGCATTGTTCCCAATCTCAAGCCCTGGGAGACATTTTTTGGACCCCTGAAACATGTTGGCTGCCTCTTTTATCTGAGTCTTTACCAGAATAAAGTTGTATCTGGACTATTCTTCTGTGAATGAATGAATGAAATATTCAATATTGAGTTATAACAGCTTCAACTCTTCTGGGAAGGCCGTCCACAATGTTTAGGAGTGTGTCTATGGGAATAATTGACCATTCTTCCAGAAACTCTCTCTCCCCAGCCTCCAGCAACTCTCCCCCGCCCACAGCCTCCAGCAACTCCCTCCCCCCCGACACTCTCTCTCCCCCAGCCTCTCCCCCCCCCCCCACAGCCTCCAGCAACTCTCTCCCCCCAGCAACTCCCTCCCCCCCGACACTCTCTCTCCCCCCAGCCTCTCCCCCCCCCCACAGCCTCCAGAAACTCTCCCCCCCCCCCCCAGTGTCTCTCTCTTTCCCCAGCAACTCTCTCTCCCCAACAGCCTCCAGAAACTCTCTCTCTCCCCCCAGCCTCCATTTTTGTGGCTCCAACTGTGCATACGCCGGCCCGGAAATCCGACGCATGCCCAGAACGAGCGAGATTTTCGGGGGCACCTACTGCGGATACGCCTGCCCGGAATCCGGTGCATGCGCAGAACGATCGAGATTTTTGCGGCTCCTACTGTGCATGCGCTGGCTTATAATCCGACGCATGCGCAGAACGATCAGGATTTTTGAGACTCCTACTGCGCATGCGCCGGCCCGGAATCCAGCACATGCGCAGAACAATCAGGATTTTTGGGGCACCTACTGCGCATGCGCCGGCCCGGAATCCGACAAATGCGCAGAACGATCGTGATTTTTGCGGCACCTACTGCACATGCGCTGGCCCAGAATTCGACGCATGCGCAGAACGATCTGGATTTTCGCGGCTCCTACTGCGCATACGCCGGCCCCGGAATCCGACGCATGCTCAGAACGATGGTGATTTTAACATCGGAAAATTCTACATAGAAATTTCCATCTATGAGATGATGATGATGTTGATCTGTCTGCTTGTCACTGACTCATGATAACGTTCTATTGGTGTCCATCCCTCCAGTCACTCATTTCTCTGTGTAAAGATCCATGGAAAGTGTATTCCTCAGTGTAACACTTCTCTCATATATGCAAAAATCTGTATATGTTGCTAGAAAATGACTTAAAACCCTCAATAAATATATATATATATATATATATATATATATATATATATATATATAATATAATTATATTTTGCAGAGGCCCTAAAGAATAAAATGGCGGTTGTGATAATTTTTTTACCTCATGTTTTTAGTAAAATATAAAAGATGACGTCACGCTGAATAAACAGATGCCTAACATGTCACACTTTAAATCTGCGCATGCACATGGAATGGCGACAAACGTAACCCCTTTACACCAACGTAACGCAAATATTCGGCCTCGCCTTGAAGGGGTTGTACCGGGGATGATATGCAGCTGCACCGTACAGTTTTTTAGAGCCTGCGGTTGGCTTTCTTGTGATAACAACTAAGCAGCCACTTGGCTGTTATTCCAAGCAGCAGGAGGGGACGTCCACATCACCTTCCGCGGCTCTCCCAGGTTCTCCCGTGCCACCAGGAGGCCCAAGCGATCAGCCGGCATGTCCGCATGCGTGCGGGAGTGACGATATCGCTGCTCTGGGCCACTCAAAGCGCCGGAGCCACGATATCCGGAAGACACCAGGGAACATGTCAACTCCCTCGGCGTGTATCGGACGAGATGTCAGGGAATCGTTGTAAGGTAAGTATTTCATAATAAGCCAGTATGCGATGCATACTAGCTCATTATGCCTTTTCCGTTACAGGTATGAAAAAAAAACAAAAAAACATTTCAGCGGGTTTACTACCGCTTTAAAGCGGGAGTTCTGCCATTTTTTTTTTTTTTAAGTCAGCAGCTACAAATACTGCAGCTGCTGACTTTTAAAATATGGACACTTACCCGTCCAGCACACCCACGATGTCGGCACCCGAAGCCGATCTGTCGGTCGACTCTCGGGTGCTGCCATCTTCGCTATGGGAATCAGGAAGTGAAGCCTTGCGGCTTCACTTCCCGATTCCATACTGCGCATGCGCGAGTCACACAGGACAGCGTAAAAATGTAAAAATAAATAAATAAGCCCTCCGTGCTTTCGTGCAGAAGCGAACGCATACGTAAGTCACGCCCTCAAATGTAAACGGTGTTCAAACCACACACGTGAGGTCTTGCCACAATCGTTAGAGCAAGAGCAATATTCTAGCACAGGACCGCCTCTGTAACTCTAAACTGAAATGTTAAAAACTTTGCCTATGGAGATTTTTAAGTACTACAGATTGTCGCCATTCCACGAGTGTGCGCAATTTTAAAGCATGACATGTTAGGTATCAATTTACTCGTTGTAACATCATCTTTCACATTATACAAAAGAATTGGGCTAACTTTAATGGGTTTTTTAAAATTTTATTTATGAAAGTGTATTTCTTCCAAAAAAATAGCATTTGAAAGACCGTTGGACTGATGCCTTGTACACACGGCCGGAAATTCAGAGAGAAAAGGTCAGATCGGATTATATTGTCGGAAAATACGATCGTGTGTGGGCTCTATCGGACTTTTTCTGTCGGAAATTCAGAGGGAAAAAATTTGAGAGCAGGATCTCAAATTTTCCACCAAAAAAATCCGATCTGACTTTTTCCGATCATTTGTAGAGCATTCCGATCGGACAAAGTGCCACGCATGCTCAGATCAAATTACGAGACCAAAACTATTGGCTACTAGCCTCAACGTAGTCCCGTCGTAACGAACAAACGTCATCACGTTCCAAACGATTGGATTTTCCGACAACTTTGTCTGACCGTGTGTATGCAACACCAGTTTAGGGCAAAATACGAATTTTGTTGTCGGAATGTCTGACTGTGTGTACAGGGCAAAATACTGTGTGACCTAAAATCCTGCAACGATCGCCATTTTATTCTCTAGGGTCTCTGGTAAAAAAAAAATGCAGAATGTTTGGGGGGTTCTAAGACATTTTCTAGCAAAAAAATACGGATTTTTACCCAGGAGGTTTACATCATAATGGATTATCAGATTAGTGCGGAGCATATAGTCTGTATACACTATCACTGTCACTTATAACTTGACTTGTCCTACCCCAACCCCCCAATTACTACAATGAATATTATGTCCCTCAATTTAGGATTGACCAGCACTTCTACATTGCAGCACTGGGGTTCTTGGTTTAAATCCCAACAGGACACTATTTGCATGAAGTTTGCATATTCTCCCTGTGCTTGAGTGAGTTTCCTCCCACATTCCAATGACATGCTGGTAGGTGAAATGGCTCCTGATTAAATTGGCCCTAGTATGTGTATGAGATAACAAGAACTGTGGATTGTAAGGTCCTTAAATTATGTGAATGTAAAGTGCTGCATACATTTTTAATGCTATATAAGTACCAATAATAAATAATAAGGCCTTGTCTACGTGTTTGGTGGTTTACCGCCCCTCTAAAAAGCGATCTTTGGTGCGTTGCTTTTCAGAGGCATTTCACAGGTGGCTGCGTTGAGGCGATATAATGTCTGTATTAACCATTAAAAGTGTGCTGCAATGGTGTGCATTACACATGGTTGTGGCGTGGCTCCAATCACCTGAATGTGTTGCATTTAGTGGCGGTGCTGCCTGCCCAATGTGACCTGTTGTAATGCATTTACATACATGTAATACATATGGTGGGGATGCTTTTCTTCAGCAGGGACAGGGAAGCTGGTCAGAGTTGATGGGAAGATGGATGGAGCCAAATACAGGACAATCTTAGAAGAAAACCTGTTGGAGTCTGCAAAAGACTTGAGACCGGGGCGGAGGTTCACCTTCCAGCAGGACAACGACCTGAAACATCCAGCCAGAGCTACAATGGGATGGTTTAGACCAGAGGTCTCCAAACTACGGGCTTCCAGTGGTTCAGGAACTACAATTCCCATCATGCCTAGTCATGCCTGTGAATGTCAGAGTTTTACAATACATCATGGGATGTGTAGTTCTGCAACAGCTGGAGGGCCGTAGTTTGAAGATCCCTGGTTTAGATCAAAGCATATTCATGTGTTAGAATGGCCCAGTCACAGTCCAGACCCAAATCCAATTGAGAATCTGTGGCAAGACTTGGAAATTGCTGTTCAAAGACGCTCTCCATCCAATCTGACAGAGCTTGAGATATTTTGTAAAGAAGAAAGGACAGAAATGTCCCTCTCTAGATGTGCAAAGCTGGTAGAGACATCCCCAAAAAGACTTGTAGCTGTAATTGCAGAGAAAGGGGGTTCTACAAAGTATTGACCCCGGGGGGCGCCATACAAGTGTAACCCCCCCCCCCCACACTTTTCACATATTTATTTGTAAAAATGTTGAAAACCATTTATCATTTTCCTTCCACTTCACAATTATGAGTCACTTTGTGTTGGTCTATCACATAAAATCCCAATAAAATAAATTTACGACTTTGGTTGTAACATGACAAAATGTGGAAAACGTCAGGGGTATGAATACTTTTTCAAGGCACTGTATTTACTCAGCGGAACATCATGTTTTACCAAACAATTGGGTATTATATTGTGTTTTTGTGCATTAAAATTCAAAAAAATGTATTTAAAAAAAAAAAGGTTGAAAACCGCTATGCAAATACTGTATGAAAAAAATCGCAAGACCCACCATTTTATTCTCAGGGTCCTCTGCTTTAAAATAAATATGTTATGTTTGGGGGCTCTAAGTAATTTTCTGGCAAAATACTGTGTTTTACATGTAAACAAAAGTGTCAGAAAAAAGCCCGGTCTTCGAGTGGTTAAAGCCGCCATTTTACATTGTAAGAACATTAGTTCATTTTTCTAATGGTCAGTGCAGTCAAATCGTCATTCTTTTTCAGCCCCAGTGATGAGAAAATTTGAAGGTGCAGGATGAAGAAAAAATTCTTGAATGGATTTCTAGCAGGTAAATCTTGAAGAACTTTGAAAGACTTTTGAATGTTCTAAGAATCTTTGTACACGTTTTCATTCAACGTTCTGCTGGTTTATATCCGGCTTTGGTTTCGCTGTCAGGCGCAGTGCTAGGAAATCCACAAGCCAAACCTGAATGCAGGAAAGAGCCGTGTGCACCAGATCTTCTCTTTTATTAGAAGGGGGTCTAGGGGGAGGTGGTGAGCCAGTAAACTAGTCCTTCCCATTCCCTCATGGAAAGTCACTCTTCACAAAACACAAGACAGTCAGTGCTCTAAAGCAGGCAGCCATTTTCCCAGAGCAAGGCAGAATGGCTACAAGAAAATGGCTGCTACAAGGACAACGTTATCTTTGTTACAGAAACCTGCAGAGCCCCCTAGCTCTGCCTGTGATTGGGTACTGCATGTCAGTGATGTCAGAGCAGGGGAGCTTCCTCCTGTAGTTCTTCACTGGGAGAAACTGAGAGTGGAGGGCGGAGCTGGAACTACAATTCCCAGAGTTCATGGTGGCTGGACTGCTGAATGCAGGAGCCAATCACAGGCTGGCTTACTCCAGACTTTGCTGCTTCCTGTCCTGAGTGCTGCAGCCAGGTGTGTGAGTGCAAATACTGCTGGTGAGACACTGATAGCATGTCTTTCATCACTATTTGTATACACTGATATCCTGTATGTGATCACTATTATTATATACTGATATCCTATGATCACTATTATTATATACTGATATGCTATGATCACTATTATTATATACATCTATATATATGATATATCTGTGGTCACTATTATTATACACTGCTATCTTGTCTGTCATCACTGAGATCCTGTCTGTGATATATATATATATATATATATATATATATCTATGATATCCTGTGATCACTATTTTTATACACTGATATCCTGTCTGTGATCACTATTATTATTATTATTCACTGATATCCTGTCTGATCAATAATATTATATACTGATATCATGTGATCACTATTATTATATACATCTATATATATATGATATATCTGTGGTCACTATTATTATACACTGATATCCTGTCTGATCAATAATATTATATACTGATATCATGTGATCACTATTATTATATACATCTATATATATATGATATATCTGTGGTCACTATTATTATACACTGATATCCTGTCTGATCAATAATATTATATACTGATATCATGTGATCACTATTATTATATACATATATATATATATATATATATATATATATATATATATATATATATATATATATATATATATATATCTGTGGTCTCTATTATTATACACTGCTATCTTGTCTGTGATCACTGAGATCCTGTCTGTGATATATATAATAGTGACTATACATATATATATATCTATGATATCCTGTGATCACTATTATTATACACTGATATCCTGTCTGTGATCACTATTATTCACTGATAGCCTGTCTGTGATCACTATTATTATTATTCACTGATATCCTGTCTGAGATCACTATTAGTATACACTGATATCCTGTGATCACTATTATTATACACCAATATCCTCTCTGTGATCACTATTATTATGCACTGATATCCTGTCTGTGATCACTATTATTATACACTGATATCATGTGATCACTATTATTATTCACTGATATCCTGTCTGTGATCACTATTATTATACACTGATATCATGTGATCACTATTATTATTCACTGATATCCTGTCTGTGATCACTATTATTATACACGGATATCCTGTGATCACTATTATTACACACTGACATCCTGTGTCTGATCACTGATATTAAACACTGATACAGTTGTGATCTTTGCACTTATTATGGTACATCTCTCCTATCAGCCATGTGTGACTTCCTGACCCTGCAGCCTTGCTGACTGTATGTGGATTGGTGGAGCCATACCATGGGGTGGGACAGGTGATGTCACAGCAGCTCACATGGTGGTTTTCTCAGGCTCTCCACCAATCCCTGCTCTCGCTGCAGTCCCCAGGCTGGTGGGCGGAGCCTGGGTTTGCTCTGTATTTTCACCTCTGGTCTCCCCTAGGGGGAGGGGTATGTTTCGTATCTCACAAGCTTTTCCTCCTTCTCTCTTCTGATAGGACGGCTTCGGTGAGCCCCCCTCCCCCAACCTCAGAAAACATGGCTTCTTCAGGCCAGGAGTATAATGATGTGCTCAGCAAATTGCTTGAAGATTTTGACCCTCCCCCCTTGGATCGGGGTACAGTATATCCAGATGAATGTGTTAGGCGGAGACGCCTTGGTGGGGGGCGCACTTGCTGTTTGGACACTCCCTTCAAATTTTAAATATTCCTTTTATTTTTATTTTTTTTAGCTGTTCATAGGCTGAATCCCTTTCTGATTAGCTACATCTATTGAAGTTCCCGGCTCCACCCACCTACAGTAACTATCATCGAGCCAATTGATGGCGCTACACTCCCCAACAAATAATTTAGGGGTCTGTGTGGGAGAGAGGAAGCCTTTATTATGGGCTTGTTGGTGGGGTGGAGACACTATAGGTAGATCCACACAAAGGATAGCGCTCCAGGCGGTCTTACGGCTCACTCAGAGGTTGCGGGTGAAAAGAAGTCTTGTCTTTAGGTATAGTTTAGGACTTTTATGGGGCAGCATCCCGAGGGCCCTTTTTTAACCACCTCAGTACCATTGTTTATAAAAAGCACTGCAGAAAACCCCACATGGGCAGCCAGTGCACCCTCTTTAAAGCCTGTGATTAAGCTGACATCAGTCAGAACAAATCACAGAAAATATGTACAGAGCCAGTCAGAGCAGCTCTGTGCTTTGTGATCACCGATAGCCAATTACATCACAAATGCAAACACTGCCAGTGTTTAGATTTGAAAGCCCTCCCCTTCCTTCTCTGCCACTGATCATTTTCCCGCTGATCTATCGGGGTCCAGTTCACACCAGAGTGCAGTACGAGAAAAGGGCGTTTTCCATGCACGTTTCCTGCACTGCGTTCAAAACGCACTACCTATAATGTCAACGGCACCCCAAATGCAGATCGCAAACACAGTGCTTTTATGAGCACTAGATTGATTTGGTACCGCTTTACCAATGCGATTTGGTGCGGTTTTTCAAAAGTAGTGCATGCACTATTTGCACGATTCTGGTGTGAGCCGGCGGCTTAAGAGAAGTATGGCCATCCGTGTCCCCATCGGACAGATTTCCCCTCACTTCCTGTCCTGGAGACAATATAAAAAAGAACAATTTTGCTCTGTAATTCCTGTATAAGCCCTCGTTCAAACACCAGTTGCGATTTGTCCTGCAAATTGGACAGTTCCAAATCGCATGACAAGTTGCACCCCATTGTCGGCAAGGGAAGCGTTCAAATTTACGTGATTCAGAAAAAGGTTCCTGCGCTACTTTATTCCGATTTCATTGCGACTTGCATAGACCTCTGGTAAACGAATTTCGCAAGCCACAATTAAATCAGAGGTGCAAATCGCACTGATCTGCGGCTTTGAAATCGCGCTGAAGTCGTGCGATTTCAAAGTCACACCAGTGTGAACAATAGCTAATAGTAAACATCAGCCCCATTGAAAATTTTCTGCAGACTATCCTCTTGTCTTTTCCCCACAGAGTCCTCACAGGAAGATGAAGCTGTGGTGACCCCTGAAATCTCTGCTGGAGAGCAGACTCAACAGACATCGGAGGCGGCGGATCCTGGAAAAGCCGTGGATGGGAACCTCAGCACCCCGAATAGTAAGGACTCTGCTTTTATAGAGATGAATCCTTTTCATATGTCCCAAGTGAGGCAGGAAGCACGCAGAACACACTGAGTATGCCATGGCAAAACAAAAAAAAATAAAAAATTTTGCAATGCGGCACATATTCCCTATGTGTTATTCCTTATAAAATTCCGCAAGTACAGAAAAATACCCATTGATGCCAGAAATCCAGTAAGCTCCAAACGTCCTGCAGTGAACGGACAGCTCGGCCTCTCCTGCATCTGAAGTTACAAGCAGTCTTGTAAATCCTTTCCAGTTCTTGGCTGTTAGACTACAGAACCCCTTCCACTGTTCATCTACAACATAAAGCAGAGGTGTTCTGTAGTCTAGCAGAGGATAACAGGGCAGGGCTGACACCACTGTTTGAAATCTCAGTGCAGCAGAGGGACGGTGTTGTCCGCTCACTACCGGAAGTTAGTAGTTCATTGGACTTATAGCAAGTCAGCAGGTATTTCTGTACTTGCAATGTGTTTAAAAGGATAAAACCTGGAGAACGTGCTTGTATTGCAAAGATGGACCGTGTACAGCCATACCCCACTTTTACGTACCCAATGGGACCAGAGCATGTATGTAAAACGAAAATGTATTTAAAGTGAAGTAATACCTTTTTTCACTTCTCAGTGCATGTACTGCATTGCAATAGGCATTTACAGGCATAAATGATTTTTTTTTTTTTTTTTTTTTTTTATTGAAAGCCTATGGCGTGCAAAACACACTCAAAAACTTCACCCGGTGCATAAAAAATGTGCACACTCATAAAGAGTGACACAAAAAAGTGCAGACGGGTACACAAGCCCTCTAAAATCAGAGGGCCTTGTCCTGAATCCCCCCGGGGCGTTAGGCTCCTGACAGGGACAAGGACACTTAAAACTTGGTCTTCCTGGCCGAAACCAGTCAGACCCAGGCATGTACTGGCCATAGGGACTATAGGGAGTTTCCCGGTGGGCCGATGGCTCAGTGGGCCGGTTTCAGTGACAGCCAGTGGCATTGCTGGGGGGGACTTTTGGGGCTATAGCCCCGAGTCAGTCTAGGAGTCCCCAACCACAGGGTCCCAGCCCACTACCTGCCCTCTTTCTGGTGACCCTGATGTAAGGAGGGGCTCTCTGGGGACCCTGATGTAAGCCGGAGGCTCTCTGGGGAACCTCATGTAAGAGAGAGGCTCTCTGTGGACCCGGATGTAAGGGGGGCTCTGCGGGGACCCAGATGTAAGGGGTTGGCTCTCTAGGGACCCTGATGTAAGGCGGATGATCTCTGGGGACTCTGATGTAAGAGGGCCTCTCTGGGGACCCTGATCTAAGGGGAAGGCTATATAGGAACCCTGATGTAAGGGGAGGCTCTCTGGGGACCCTGATGTAAGGAGGGGCTCTCCGGGGACCCTGATGTAAGGGGAGGCTCTCTGGGGAACCTCATGTAAGAGAGAGGCTCTCTGTGGACCCAGATGTAAGGTGGGCTCTGCGGGGACCCAGATGTAAGGGGTTGGCTCTCTAGGGACCCTGATGTAAGGCGGATGATCTCTGGGGACTCTGATGTAAGAGGGGCTCTCTGGGGACCCTGATCTAAGGGGAAGGCTATATAGGAACCCTGATGTAAGGGGAGGCTCTCTGGGGACCCTGATGTAAGTGGGGGGCTCTCTGGGGACCCAGATGTAAGGAGGGGCTCTCTGGGGACCCTGATGTGAGGGGGGCTTTCTAGGGGGCTTTTTTGCCCAATTGCGTACAGTTTATATACTGTTTTTTGCGTGTTTACAAAATGAAAGTGGGCCGGTCTGGATGAAGTCCAGGGCCAAATTTTTGTCCCAGTCCAGTCCTGGTCAGACCCCGTTCTTTGGAAGGTCTGCTGAAACAGACCCACCCAAATACTAGGTGAGGCTCCCCCGAAGGGAGACCCCAACCCTAAGGAAGAGGGCGAACTAAGCCAGAAGGCCATGTCCACCACCCTCCCCAGACTTTCAGCACAGGCCCTGGGATCTGTGACCCTACTCATCACAGCAAACGTGCAAAGTGACAAAACAAGACGTGACAAACACACACTGAAAATAAATAAAAAGTGGGGAAGGGATAGTGGAGAGGAGAGTGAAAAGGTGGTCATTGTGTGAAACAATGACCAGGCCCTCCGGCCAGGAATAAAAAATTCCTCTGGTCCCAGCCAAAAGGCCCGGCCCAAGAGGCAGGTGTTAAAAAAAAGCGTGTTATGGTGCAGTGACCTTGGTGCCCAAAATCAATGTGACCCTCACTCACAGTGATTCTTAGGCACCCCTGGACTGCCACTCCAGGGGCACATACTCCATAGGCTTTCAAGACCGCCCTGACCCACGGTCCGGACCACAGCAGCCCCCACCCCAGACAGGAAGGCATGGAGATCAGGAAGCTTGGTGAGAGCCCTTTGCCATCAGGCTCCCCCGTCGCTCCCATCACTCCTTCCTAATTACATTCGGGAAGTACTAACCACTCCCCCCCTCAGCATAGAGAGGAGCCAGTATTCCCTCCCAAAAAACTGTCCAGGGCTAGAACTACCCCAATCCAGGCCAGAAGGCCAGGTACTCGACCCTCTGGGTCAGACCAATACCAGCACCCATCCTCACCAGGAGCAACCTTCCATACGGCTCAGACTCGACCATGCATCAGCTTGTGGATGTGAATAAACAGCAGAACGCAGCCATTGGATCGAGATAAGTATGTATCTGTAGAAGGGGGGGTAGGTTAGTTTTGGTCAGGAAAAGGGGGCAAAAAAGGTAAATGCACTTTGCTTTAAATTTAAACTTTTCCTTTTTAAAGTGGTTGTAAACCTCAGACATGAAATATGAACAAAGCATACCCCTCTGTAGGGGGGAGGGAGCTCCAGCACGCAGCCTGTGATTGACAGCATCAGCGCTGTGCCTGCGTGAAGGGGGGTCATTCCCTTCCCTCCAATCAGCTCTCAGAGCTCTCCTCACTGAGCTCTACAGAGTGTCATTTCAGCTCTCCGCCCCCTTTTTTTCCTGACAGCTCAGACAAGCTTTATAAATTCTGCATTTTGTATTGATATAGAGAAGAGACGATTTCAGATAAACAGGTACAACTTATGTAGGAGGATTTGTTCAATCTCTGTGTATAACTTGAGATCAGTCACCCCACTGGGTATATGGAAGGGTTACAACCACTTTAGTTTCTGGTAGCAGAATCATTTTATCCCTTTTTGATAGAAAGCAAATAACAAGCTTGAAGGATCTCCAGAGATAATTCCATAAACCAGAAGATCTATAGAGCTAAAAAGGAGTATTTACACCTTTGTATGATACATTATACTGCCACACGTATTTATCAGAGCTACAATAAAATAAATACCCAGAAATCATCTCCATATTGCTGTCTGTAGTTTGGTTTTCCTCCCGTTGATCTCTCCCCTTTTGTCTATTGGCAGTTCCAACACTATATGAAAACAGCACCGTGTCATTCCTTCCCCCGGGATTCGGCATTCTTGTACCCTCTACCTACAGCAAGAGAGTCAACCGCAGGAAGAGTAAGCCAAAGAAATTAGGTAGGTGCCCAGAGAAGATGACTGTTGTTGTGTTTTTAATGTTTAAAGTGGAACTCCAGGAATGTATTTCTATTTTCTGCAAAGACACAAACCACTGCAGGGAAATCTCACCATTGTGGGAGGGGCAGAGACACTACTGCAGGAAATGTCACCATTGTGGGAGGGGCAGAGACACAAACTACTGCGGGAAATCTCATCATTGTGGGAGGGGCAGAGACACAAACTACTGCAGGAAATCTCATCATTGGGGGAGGGGCAGAGACGCAAACTACTGCAGGAAATCTCATCATTGGGGGAGGGGCAGAGACACAAACTACTGCAGGAAATCTCATCATTGGGGGAGGGACAGAGACGCAAACTACTGCAGGAAATCTCATCATTGGGGGAGGGGCAGAGACACAAACTACTGCGGGAAATCTCACCATTGTGGGAGGGGCAGAGACACTACTGCAGGAAATGTCACCATTGTGGGAGGGGCAGAGACGCAAACTACTGCAGGAAATCTCATCATTGGGGGAGGGGCAGAGACACAAACTACTGCAGGAAATCTCATCATTGGGGGAGGGACAGAGACGCAAACTACTGCAGGAAATCTCATCATTGGGGGAGGGGCAGAGACACAAACTACTGCAGGAAATCTCACCATTGTGGGAGGGGCAGAGACACTACTGCAGGAAATGTCACCATTGTGGGAGGGGCAGAGACACAAACTACTGCAGGAAATCTCACCATTGTGGGAGGGGCAGAGACACAAACTACTGCAGGAAATCTCATCATTGGGGGAGGGGCAGAGACGCAAACTACTGCAGGAAATCTCATCATTGGGGGAGGGGCAGAGACACAAACTACTGCAGGAAATCTCATCATTGGGGGAGGGACAGAGACGCAAACTACTGCAGGAAATCTCATCATTGGGGGAGGGGCAGAGACACAAACTACTGCAGGAAATCTCATCATTGGGGGAGGGGCAGAGACACAAACTACTGCAGAAAATCTCACCATTGTGGGAGGGGAAGAGACACAAACTACTGCAGGAAATCTCATCATTGGGGGAGGGGCAGAGACGCAAACTACTGCAGGAAATCTCATCATTGGGGGAGGGGCAGAGACGCAAACTACTGCAGGAAATCTCATCATTGGGGGAGGGGCAGAGACGCAAACTACTGCAGGAAATCTCATCATTGGGGGAGGGGCAGAGACGCAAACTACTGCAGGAAATCTCATCATTGGGGGAGGGGCAGAGACGCAAACTACTGCAGGAAATCTCATCATTGGGGGAGGGGCAGAGACGCAAACTACTGCAGGAAATCTCACCATTGTAGGAGGGGCAGAGACACAAACTACTGGAGGGAAATATTTCATATTATAACGTCAATAAAGAGGTAGAAATAACTGGGGGGGGGGGGGGGGAGATTGGTCTTACCAGTGCCCACACAAGTTAACATAATTGTACCATTCAGTGATTTTGTCGTGCTGGTAAGAAATATCCAGTTCAAGGTTTCTACTCTTTTTTTTAGTTGTTCCAGAAGAGGTGGATGGCAGATCCCCTTTGGATGGTAAGTAATGTATAAATCTGTTATGTATGTAAGTTTCAAGAGGAATTAAAGAACACAATATATACAGTGCTACACAGATTACAGAATGCACCACCATAACTAGCAGGTCGCAGCATCTACATCAGGGATATGCGATTAGCAGACCTCCAGCTGTTGCAGAACTACAAGTCCCATCAGGCATAGCAAGACTCTGACAGCCACAAGCATGACACCCAGAGGCAGAGGCATGATGGGACTTGTAGTTTTGCAACAGCTGGAGGTCCGCTAATTGCATATCCTTGATCTACATTAATAAGGCCCGGTTCACACTGGTGCGCCATGGAATCTGACTTGTGAGAGCACAAGCCACGTGACGTGTCAAATTAAATGTTTTCCTATGAGAACTTAACTGATGCTACACAAGTCGCTCCGACTTTAGAAAAGGTTCCTGCACTACTTTGGTCTGACTTTGTCACTGTTGTGTCCTTGTAAATTAAAGCAGTTACAGTGCCTTGATAAAGTATTCATACCCCTTGACACTTTCCACATTTTGTCATGTTACAGCCAAAAACGTAAATGTATTTTATTGGGATTTTATGTGATCGACCAACACAAAGTGTCACATAATTGTGAAGGGGAATGAAAATTATAAATGGTTTTCAACATTTTTTTTACTAATAAATATGTGAAAAATGTGTGTGTGTGGGGGGGGGGGGCATTTGTATTCAGCCCCCTTTACTCTGATACCCCTAACTAAAATCGAATGAAACCAATTGCCTTCAGAAGTCACCTAATTAGTAAATAGAGTCCACCTGTGTGTAATTTAATCTCAGTATAAATACAGCTGTTCTGTGAAGCCCTCAGACGCTTGGAGTTCAGCTTTTAGCCCCCCCCCCTTCACATTGGAACGATTTGCTGTGCGATTTGACAGGTTAAATCACATGTCAAGTTGCATTCTTTTACCAGCAATGGCAATGTTCAAATTGATGGGACGACAACTTTTTGTGGTGCCGCATCAATTTGAAAGAGTAGTACATGTACTACTTTCGGCAATTTCGGGTGCGACTTCAATAGAAGCTGCACAGATGTCTTCAAAGTTGCACCCGAAGTCGCACCGAGATGCCACTTTGAAATCCGCACTCAATGTGAACGAGGACTTAGTATGTCATAAACTATATAAAAAAGGTTGTTGTGTTTTAGGACAGGACCAAAATATATGTGGTAAAGCCTAGGGCTGAAGGAGTTTGATACTTCTGGAGTATGGTACTAATAATATCATATTTTATATTCATTTTCTTTGTATAAGGTGTGAATAGAAGATTTGTTAGCGATACGCCAAAATGTTTCCCACCCGTCTAAACTGAGTTGTAGCCACGGAGTCCCTTCCAATTTGAACATATAAGTGTTATTTACATCTATGGGTATCATGTTGAACATTTGATAAATAGGGGAGATGAAACCTTTGGTGGTAGGTCCTGCCAGTACAACGGGAAGTGAACAATTTCAGCATTTAATAACGGGTCCAATTTTCCTTCTGCGTAATGTGGATTTCCAGGGATAACGGATTTTGTTTTTCATTTAGATCTGAAGGAGGATAGTGAGGATATGCTCTTCCCTGCAGAGCCTGGGATGACCCCTTACACAGGTATCGCTCTTCAGAGAGCATTTGCTTTAACCCTGCACTAGCACACTGCGACCACTGCAAAGCACATGTGGATGAGTCCCTAATTTTGTTTTAATTATTTTTTTATAAATTTTTTTTTTTTTACTTTTTTTTTATTTCATTTTTTTTTTTTTTATTATTCATTTTATTAACTGCCCTGCCCCGGGACTTAATGAAATATCTAACCAAACCTCCGATCTCTCCCATTTGAGATATAGAAAGGAACTGAGAGTCATCAACCAGTCCCTTTCTCTGCAGCCTCAGCTGCACAGATGAATGAATGGGAAGCCTCTGAGGCCTCCTGTTCATTCATAAACCAAAGCATAGTAAACACCATACCGATCACTCATTGTGTTCATTTAGGAAAGGAAGAGTCGGTCAATATGACATATTTCCTGCACCCCCTTCTCTCCATCCTTAAATGAACCCCCTGTATGCCCTTAGCAGCTGCCAGCAGGAGAGGAGGGAAGCTGCAGGGGAGAGGGGCCACACAGGGGGCCCAGCAGCGGCTGCAAGGAGGCGCAGATACTAGAACTGATCCCCCCCCTCCTGCAGTGCAGCTTATGGGAGAAAGAGGATTAGAAGCCAGCAGTACTGCAGAGGGATCCACAAGTCACAAGTGTCAGCAATAAGGCAGTACAGCCAGTCCTCCTACTCTGCCCCCCTTTTGAACTGATGCGGCCCAGGTCCGCTGCAGGAGGGCTGGCTGTACTCACTTACCAGTGCCTCTGACCACGTGAGAGGGTGAGCATCCAAAACTACTGCAGAAAATAACAAATACCTTAAGCTGTCCATACATTGACTGAAAATTTTGATGGTTTGGCAGCGGCTGGGGGGCAAATTTCAATCAGTGTGTGGATATCCCTGCTCAACAGGAGTCAATTGTTTTATTAAAGTGGTTGTAAAGCCTTCAGTGAAAAACCTTCTGTACTTCAGCTCCCCCCAGAGCCCCCCTTTTGTCTTACCTTAGCCCGATCTGATTCAGCAATGTGCAAGAGCACAGCAGCTCCAGACGCAGTCTCTCTCCTCATTGGACAGATTGATAGCAGCAGGAGCTATTGGACTCAGCAGATGGCCCTGATCACATCATTTAAAGCGGGAGTTCCGCCGTTTTTTTTTTTTTTTTAAAAGCCAGCAGCTACAAATACTGCAGCTGCTGACTTTTAAAATAAGGACACTTACCCACCCAGCGCGCCTGCGATGTCGGCACCCGAAGCCGATCTCTCGCCATCTTGGCTATGGGAATCAGGAAGTGAAGCCTTGCGGCATTTCCCGGTTCCCTACTGCGCATGCGCGAGTCGCTCTGCGCAATAAGGATGGTCCCCGCTGTCTCTGGGATCCATGTGTTTCCCAGCAGGCAGCGGGGGACCTGCGGAAAGGGGCGTAGATTCTGCGAAAAGGGGCATAGATTCTGCGGATATCTATGCCGGAAGTGGGTGCAGATACCTGTACCGTACAGGTACCTGCACCCCCCTCCCCACTGAAAGGTGCCAATTGTGGCGCCGGAGGGGGGGAGGGTTCCAATGAGCGGAAGTTCCACTTTAGGGTGGAGCTCCGCTTTAAATACGTGGGAGTGGTAATTACACCAAATGTTATAGATTATACAGATAGGAGTATACTCCCTCTTATTATTAAATTTAGACAACAAAATAAATTATGGAGTAAACTCCCAATATCTATGGTGGGGAGGGCAAATTTGGTGAAGATGGTGTGGTTGCCACAGATGTTATAGGTATTGCATACTTGCCCCATATGGTTGATGTTACCATTAATACCATTAACGCGGTCTTTAGAGACTTTGTGTGGAGGGGAGGAAAACCCAGGATTAGATTTGAAATATAACAGCCCATTGATAAAGGGGGAATTGCGATACCTAATGTAAGATTATACTTTATTGCTTCACAATTACAACACTGGCATGGCTGGGATGCAGTGGACATGGGGGACCCTATACAGGAGATATTAGCATCCCAATTTAAAAATGACCCTTTAGTTCAATTAATAGTAACATCAGTAATAAAAATGGTTCCCTACTTTCCATTTGATTCACAGAGTATGGGAAGCAGTACGAAATGTTACTCAACATAAGGGATATACGAAACAGATACCCATATGGGATAATTACTGCCTCTATGAATTAAATAAACAATCAGAATATTTAGGGAAAAGGCGGGCATAATATTCCTGAATCAGTTATATGAAGGTGATATTTTACTTACTTTTAATGTATTGAAAGATCGATATCAGCTAACAAAATCTTTTATCAATACCTTCAAATACGTCATGCATTACAAATCCAATGCTCAAAAAGTCAATTACAATATGAACACGCTAAAATATTAACAAAGGCAACCTCAGCTGCATGTATGAAAAGAGGATTAATAGGAGATCTTTATGCTAATTTACAAATAATGGAGAATACTGAAAAACAAGAAGATATCGAGGGTTCAGATGAGGTGGACTGGACAAGTGCCCTTGAAACACTTCCTAGGACATCTCTCTCGCCGTCTCAAAGGCTATCTCAGCATTTTATTATACATAGGGCTCATTATACTCCACGAAAACTTTATGCCTGGGGAAAATATATACAACACCACTATATCTGCGATGCTCTCTATTCAATGGCTCCCCTATCCATATGCTCTGGCGATGTCCAAAGCTTCATAGTTATTGGGAAAAAGTATTTATAACCTTATACCGCGTATACACGATCGGAATTTCCGGCGGACCAGAGTCCATCGGACAATTCGATCGTGTGTGGACTCAAGCGGACTTTTTCTTCCCAAAAGTCCGGCAGACCTAGAAATAAGACTGGCTTCAAATTTGTCCGCCGGACTCGGTTTTTAGCGGACAATCCGTTCGTCTGTATGCTAGTCCGACTGAATAAAACCGACGCTAGGGCAGCTATTGGCTCCTGGCTATGAACTTCCTTATTCTACGTTCAAATCCGTCGGACTTTTGGAGTGATCGTGTGTGGCCAAATCCGTTAGTTTGAAAGTCCGGCGGACCTGAGCTGCAAAGTCCGTTGGATTGTCTGCCGGAAAGTCCGATTGTGTGTACGTCGCATTAAACTTAGTATGCGCAACTGAGATAATGAGGACGCCCAAACTGGCACTACTGGGCATAATACCTGATGGAGCATTACCAGTAGAAATGCATATTATGTGGATAAGATCCCTATATTTAGCACGTAAAGTTATTCTACAAAAATGGACATCTACTGACTCCCCAACCCATAAACAATGGGCTGAGAAACTCAAGTATATACTTAAAAGAGAAAAAAAAATGAACATACAAACATAGAGGTACACCCCAAATATTTAATAAAATATGATTACATTGGATAAAACCTACTAATGAATTATATGATGGTTTTTCTAGTAGAGAGGAGTGAAGGTAGAGGAGATAGATGGGAGTAAGGAGTAATGGTAGAAGAGAGAGGCATAGACGGTGTAAAAGAAAGTTGTTGCTGCTTGGGGGGAAATGGCTATAATTTGATGGTTTACACTGGGGGAATTCAGGGTGTACTTATAATTTTAGTATATTTATATTCATTATATGCTAAGTCACTCCGAGAGGTACAAAGTAGGTTTTGTTTATGTCTTTGTTTGTTTTTCATTGGACTTTTTACTTTAGGATATGGACTAATTCAGGGATATGCAATTAGCGGACCTCCAGCTGTTGCAGAACTACAAGTCCCATAAGGCATAGCAAGACTCTGAGAGCCACAAGAGGCAGAGGCATGATGGGACTTGTAGTTTTGCAACAGCTGGAGGTCCGCTAATTGCATATCTCTGGACTAATTTGTTACATTTGTTTATATGTTTTTGCAACAAAAAATAAAAAAAAAGTATTTGATTTAAAAAAAAAAAAGAGTAGGTAGACTTCTCTACCATCAAAGGTCTGGGAAAAAAAAGGGGGGGGGGAGAGGGGAAAAAGCGGGGAGGACAATGAGAGTAAAGTAAGGAGAGGGGGTGAAGTTGCCACCAACTGCCCTCTCCATCTTCCACTGATCAAGGCACGTAGAGGCGTGGTACGTAAAGTTGTCAACCAAGGTCCAGGGTTATATTATCCATACATGGAATTTTTTTTATATTCTTTTTTTATATAATAATGGCGGTGATCAGTAACTTTTATAGTGGGACTGTGATAGTGCGGCAAGAAATCTGACACTAAATGAAATTGACATCACCAGTGACACTAATGCATTGATTAGTGATAATACTATACTCTGTGACTGTACTAATGCCACTGTCTGAGAAGGGGTTAACATCTCAGGGTAATCAAGGAGGTTATGTACAAGTGTTAATATGTGTGACGTGTGCTGCTTTTTACTAAAAATCTATTTGTTTGCAGGTAGAAGAAACAAAGATCGTTCCCTCTGTACAGAGCCAGAGAACAAGCTGTGTTTGTCAATACAGGGCTCTGGGCTGTGATTGGCAGGTCTCAGCCATGAATCATTGGCTGGGGCCTGCTGACAAAATCCTGCTGTGTCCAATCAACAGTGGGAGACAGCGGGAATCGGTGGGAAGGGGGACAGGGCGCGCACACCCGGGAACCCGAGAGCGATGTACAGGTACGCCGCTGTGCCTGTACGAGCCACCCATCCACTGTACCAATGCAGGTGGCCCTGAAGTGGTTATGTGTTCAGGTAAATATGTGGATGTGCACAAATTATGTGAATGTTACACTGAGAAAAATTACAAGAAAATTCATGAAAAATTTTTTTTTTACTATTTATTCCCAATAAAAATCAAGGAAGTAAAACGTATCTATCCAAATTTGCTAACAAATTAAATCTGTATCTGTCCTGAAAAAAATGATGTATATTATACGTTGGGGTAGACTGCAAAACCTAGATTTAATACGTGGAACCAAGATCTTGCCAAAGCGAATAAAAAATAAATAAAAAAAATGCTCTGGCACTCCTGAGAGCCACATAATAAGCAGATTTCACCGAGCTGCTCACATGTTTGTGGGTGTGTCTGCTTCTTGAATCTGTGCCTTTCAATGTTTGACCTCTACATTTTACCTGACGCTTCTGTTTCCTCGCCTTAGGTGTGGAGGCAGCAGACGGATCGCAGAACTCCGGTACGACACACAATGACAGCTCTGTACCCTCCAAGTCCAGGAGAGCGCGCAAGAGACAGCCGGAGAAAAACTTCCAAAAGCCGTACCTTTCCTGGAAAACCGGAGACATGCCGAGCCTCATGTTTGTCGTCCCAAACGAAGAGATGGAGTCTATAGAGAGCATGAGGAAGAAGAGGAGGCAACGGAAGGAGGTGGAAATGCAGGAAATGCAGGAAATGCACTGGTGTGACATCTGCGACGACTGCTTCCCCAGCCTGGATGATCTGCAGATGCACCAGGCGACTCACATCGAGGATGAACCCGAGGAAGACTTCGACTGTGAAGAGTGTGGGAGAGTCTTCGACTCTGCCGCTGTGCTCCAGGCGCACCAGTCGAAGAGGCACGGCAAACTGCGCTACTGCTGCGACATTTGCGGGATTCAGTACAACTACCAGTCACAGTACTTCATCCATATGCGCGCTCATTCTGGTGAAAGGCTTTTCACCTGCGACGAGTGTGGCAAAGAGTTCAAGCATAGGTGCAGCCTGGTCATTCACCAGCGGAGGCACGCCGGAGTAACACCGCACCAGTGCCAGAAGTGCAGCAAAATGCTCGATACGCGATCAGCCCTGGCGAAGCATGAGAAGATGCGCTATTGCCCGGACTGCAACAAGTGCTACACCCAGCGCAGCTTCAACAAACACCTCATCAACAATTGTGTCAAACCTTAGAAGTTTTTTTTTTCAGTGTTGATGGTGGTGAAAACGTGGGACCGACCACGCAGGAATGTCGGCTCCTCCACAATGGAGGACTGTTAAGCACTTAAAGCTTTAAAGTTCAACTCCAGTTTTGTTGAGATTATGGAAACTTGTTTAGTTTACCATAATTTTTCTTTCATGACAGCTTCGCATTTCAGCCCACTGATGGATCAGATCTGCCACCTGACTCCTACAGGACAACTACCTACTAGTATAGGGGTGTCCAACTCAAATTCATCAGGGGGGGCGCATCGGCAGGATGGTTGCCCTCAAAGGGCCGGTTCCACCTGTAGGGCAGGGGTCAGGATTGCGCTACGTACAGAGTGCCAGGGTCAGGATTGCGCTACGTACAGAGTGCCGGGGTCAGGATTGAGTTACGTACAGAGTGCCGGGGTCAGGATTGAGCTACGTACAGAGTGCCGGGGTCAGGATTGAGCTACGTACAGAGTGCCGGGGTCAGGATTGCGCTACGTACAGAGTGCCGGGGTCAGGATTGCGCTACGTACAGAGTGCCGGGGTCAGGATTGCGCTACGTACAGAGTGCCGGGGTCAGGATTGCGCTACGTACAGAGTGCCGGGGTCAGGATTGCGCTACGTACAGAGTGCCGGGGTCAGGATTGCGCTACGTACAGAGTGCCGGGGTCAGGATTGCGCTACGTACAGAGTGCCGGGGTCAGGATTGCGCTACGTACAGAGTGCCGGGGTCAGGATTGCGCTACGTACAGAGTGCCGGGGTCAGGATTGCGCTACGTACAGAGTGCCGGGGTCAGGATTGCGCTACGTACAGAGTGCCGGGGTCAGGATTGCGCTACGTACAGAGTGCCGGGGTCAGGATTGCGCTACGTACAGAGTGCCGGGGTCAGGATTGCGCTACGTACAGAGTGCCGGGGTCAGGATTGCGCTACGTACAGAGTGCCGGGGTCAGGATTGCGCTACGTACAGAGTGCCGGGGTCAGGATTGCGCTACGTACAGAGTGCCGGGGTCAGGATTGCGCTACGTACAGAGTGCCGGGGTCAGGATTGCGCTACGTACAGAGTGCCGGGGTCAGGATTGCGCTACGTACAGAGTGCCGGGGTCAGGATTGCGCTACGTACAGAGTGCCGGGGTCAGGATTGCGCTACGTACAGAGTGCCGGGGTCAGGATTGTGCTACGTACAGAGTGCCGGGGTCAGGATTGCGCTACGTACAGAGTGCCGGGGTCAGGATTGCGCTACGTACAGAGTGGAGAGGTCAGGATTATGCTACATTCAGAGTGCAGGGGTCAGGATTATGCTACATTCAGAGTGCAGGGGTCAGGATTATGCTACATTCAGAGTGCAGGGGTCAGGATTGTGGTACGTACAGAGGTCAGGATTGCGCTACGTAGAGTGCAGGGGTCAGGATTGTGCTATGTACAGAGTGGAGGGGTCAGGAGTGTACCATGCAGTGTGCACTATCTCATTTCCACCCCTCGTCCTTGGTTCTGACCTCTGCACCCATCACTCTCCTCCCATCCCCCCACCTCTGCACACATCTGCCTCCACATGCTCTCTCCTACCTGGCCCAGCGTGTAAAGGCATGGTAATATAGTGTAGGTCAAATACCTATCTCCCCATTTACCTAGCCGGCAAAATATATGCCAGGTATAGACACATCCAAGCCCCAGAGGGAACCCACCATCTCACATAGGAGGCCTTCCACCAGGAGAGGTTTAATCTGGCAGGCAAGTAGGGAAAGCTGTCATAGGACTGTCCTGCAGTGAGGATAAAAATCAGCGGGTGGGGGGTGACCTCAATTTTATATACAAGTAAGGGGTGGTCTTGTATAGGTCAGGATGCAGATCTGACCAGTAAATGGGCTGACATGAGGTGTTCCCGGAATTAGTTTTTACTATTTTACTATCTGTCCAGTAAACACTAAACTAGGCCATGTGGCTGCACTTCTATCACTGGAAGTGGCTGCTTTTACTGCAAACACATAATCAGTCACAGTGTTGTATTAGCCAACATTGCACCCCCTAGATGTGCAGCACATTGTGCCAGTATCCCACCACAGGCGCAGTTGGGTAGTGAACCATTTACAGGAGCAGGGGGAAGAGGAATCCTATTTCTTTTCTTATATCAGGGGACACAGAACCATAGTACTTACTATGTGGGTTATAGGGCCACTGATAGGTGATGGACACTGGCAAGCCCTAAAGGCAAGAAGTGTACTCCCTATATAACCCCTCCCTCTACTGGGAGTCCTCCGTTTTTTCGCCAGTGTCTAAGGTGTTGGTCACGAGTAAAGATGTGTTGTGCTGAGCTCCACTGGAAGCTTCCCTGCTGGGGCTAGCCATGCTGACCGGATCCATTCTGATGTCCTTTCATGGGCTAAATGGATGGTACCCAGGCCTCGTGTCCGAAGAAACGAGGTTTCGCTTGCGAAAAACCCTGGGATCCAGTATACTTTGGTAGGCCATAACATTTTTACTGGCAGGGTGCTGTCGCAGGTCCAGGATTGTGGGTAGCCTGAGGTTCCCCTGTTCCGGAAGGTTTCCTAAAGGTCTCGGAGCCCACCGTAAAAAAAGGGAGGGGGGAGAATGCACGGCCGCTCAGCAGAGTATTTACACCCCCCCCCCCCCCCTGCCATGTCTGTTATTTTACAGGACGCCTCACACGGGAAAACACTTTCCTTTGAAAGGGAAGGAGCGGGGGGGGGCGTAATTCGCACGGGGGGGGGCAAGGCTAACGGCATCATATGCGTGGAGGAAGTGTTAAAGCGCTGTGTATGTGTAGCTGCTACTGGCTGTGGAAGGACAGAGCAGGGGGATGGCTTGTTTAGGTTAGTGACACAGGCATTTCCCTTTGACACATTATACTTTACCAGGCTAGGTTTAATAGCAGTTTACAGCGCTGGACTATAGTCTAGCAGTGTACATTCTTTTGCTGGTAGTGCCTCTGCTTTATGCTTCAGGCTATGAGTGGTAATGGGACCAGGAACTCAGCTAATGGTTCTAAAGGGGTCAATGGTTTTCACTATAAACTAAATCCATTTCCAAAAGAATGTGATCCTCCTCTGAGAGTGATGTTGCTGGTCAGATTGAGCCGTCAGGGGAAACTGTTGCATAAACACTTTAGTCCCTGTATATATCATACAAGAGGTTTTTTTTTTTCTTCTACCATTTGTAATTTGGAAAGAAGACTGATGCTATGATGTCTCTCCATAGTGGGGATAAACATAGATTCCCATCTAGTGCTCAGGACCCTCTTATTGAGGTGCAGAGGCTGGGGATCAGGTAGATCTTCCCAAACATTTGGAAGATCCTTATTTATCCTCTTCTGAGGATCCTAATATGGAAGGAGTAGCATTACAAGACAGGTTGCTTGTGTAATCCCTTACTCAACCTTTTTGCTGCCTGCAGCGCAGGCTCTTGAGGAACCCACCTCTAATTGGGTTCATTAGAACCTCCCCCAGCTGGGGATGTTTTTTTCCTGTTCACGCATGGCTAAAAAAGCTTATGTATTCTGAATGGGAACATCCGGATAAACAATATTATCCTCCCAAGAAATTCTCCACACTTTATCCTATGGAAGAGGATTTCTACGAAAGAAAATGGGGGGTTCCAGCAATTGATGCTGCAATCGCCTCGGTGAGCAAGAATCTCATGTGTCCGGTGGATAATGCACTGATTAAAGGATCCAACAGATAAAAAGCTGGAACTTCTTTCTAAAAACAATATGTCTTTAACAAGTTCAGTTGTGCAGCCGGTTCTTGCTGCAATTGGTGTATCTCAGTCCATTAAAGAACAGTATGTGGAGATACTTAAAATTCTGCCTGATCAGCAGGCCCAGCAATGGGCTGGTGTATCAGACTCACTATGTTTCACAGTAGATTCTATGAAAGACTCATTTAAGCCTCATGGCTTATGCTTGGACTAGTGCATTCTCGCAGAGTTCTGTGGCTGAAAAATTGGTCAGCCGGAAGCACCGTGTAAAAATCTCTTAGCCAGTTTTCCCTTTCATGATGAATGGCTATTTAGAGACGATCTGGATAATTACATCCAAAGGACCTCTAATGGGAAAAGCTCTCTTTTGCCAGTAAAGAAGTTCAAATATTTCTCCTTTAATCATGCTGCCTCTCCTGTGCCAGGGGCATCAGCCTCTAGGCAGTCTCGAAGGTCTCAACCATCAGGTTCAAGGGGAAGTCCCCAAGGGCAGCACCAGGCTTAGAAGAGATCTTGGGGCAGAAAGCCCACAAAGCAGGATGCTAAAGCCTCCTCGTGAAGGGGCGCTCCCGCTCGCTCGGGTGGGAGGAAGGCTCCTGCAATTCTCAAGATCTGGCAGGAACAATGTCAAGACAGATGGGTGGATTCTGCAGTTTTTCTCTAGGTTTACGACTAGAGTTCCGAGAGTTTCTGTCTCTTCGTTTTTTCTAAGGGAAAATGTTCCCAAGATTCCAGAGAAAGGGAAGTTTATCTTTCTGGCTCTGGATCATCTATTATCCCAGTCGGTGATATCAGAGGTTCCCTTGGTGGAACAGGGCACAGGGTTTGATTCAAACCTTTCACGGTTCCAGAACCAAACGGAGAGGTAAGACCCATTCTAGATCTCAAAGATCTGAATCGGCACTTAAACATCCGATCCTTTCGCACAATCCGATCGGTTGTGTCCATCCTGCAAGGAGGGGAGTTTTGGGCTTTAATCGATATCGGAGATGCATATCTCCATGTGCCAAGTTTTCCCGCTCACCCAGAAATTTCTGAGCTTTGAAATATAAAATCATCATTTCAGTTGTGGCCCTGCCATTCAGTTTAGCCACAGCACCTCCTTTAGCCAGATTAAGGGCTCAAGGCATAACGGTCCTAGCCTACTATTTAGACGATCTACCTCAGGTCTGATCGCAGAATCTCTGGATTGGATACTCAACCTAGGAAAATTCTCCTTAAAACCATCAAGGAGATTACAGTACTTAGGGCTGGTTATGGATACCGTACAGAATAAGGTATTCTTACCCCAGATGAGAATCAGTTGAATGGTCTCTTCACCCCAACATATTCCTAGCAATATGTCAGAGATGGGGTGTTCCGGACGTGGACCTGTTCGTGTCCAGATTCAACAACAAAGTCAACAACTTTGTGTCGGGAACAAGGGATCTGCTAGCAGGCGGAACAGACGCATTAGTCCACCCATGGGATCAGTTTTTTACTGATCTATACGTTTCCTCCAGTTCTGCTACTTCTGCTCCTTCTCCGCAGGATCAAGCAGGAACGAGAGGAGGTGATTCTGGTTGCCCCAGCGGGTCCCAGAAGATCTTGATTTACCAAGATCATAAAGATGGCAGTAGGAGTCCTTTGGCCTCTGCCATTACGGCCAGACCTTCTCGTACATGGTCCGGTATTCCATCCCACCTTATGGACGAAAAAATGTAACAGGTTTGACTGTTGAATCCCACTTTATAAAGGATTGTGGGTGATCTCCTTCAGGTAGTGTCTACTTTGATTAATGCCAGGAAGCTGGCTTCCAGAATAATTTACTATAGAGTCTGGAAGGCATATGTTTCTTGGTGTGGATCCAGGGGTTGGCACCCCAGGAAGTATGTCAGTGTTTCCTTTCAATGGCCTCTTGCTTCCCAATCTTGGTGTGTAGCTTATTCAGGGGGTAAAACGGATTAATCCCCCTATCAAGGCACCTCTAATCCTTGGGATTTGAATTTGGTCTTATCGGCTTTGCTGAATCAGCCATTTGAGCCTTTACGAGAAATTCCCTTGGTCCTTTTTGACAAGAAACATAATCTTTCTGATTCCCATTTCTTCTGCTAGAAGAGTATCGGAACTAGCAGCTCTGTCTTGTAAAGAGCTATGTTTGATTATGCATAAGGATGAGGTGGTTTTATGTCCTCATCCTGAATTCCAACCAAAAGTGGTAACAGGTTTTCATTTAAACCAAGATTTTATCCTTCCTTCTTTCTCCCCAGAGCCTCAATCTACAGAAGAGAAGGCACGACATTCCCTTGATGTAGTAAGAGCGATCAGAAACTATTTAAAGGCGACCGCTCAGGTTCGCAAAAAACACATGTTTTGTTTGTACTGCCAGAGGGTCCAAAATGTGGACAGGCAGCGTCAAAATCCACTATTTTCCAAATGGATTCGTCAAGTGATTGTTCAAGCTTCAGCTTAAAGAAGAAAATTCTTCCTTCTCATGTTAGAGCACACTCATCCAAGGCGATTAGTGCCTCTTGGGTGGTGCATCATCAGGCCTCTATAGCTCAGATCTGTAAGGCCGCGACTGGGTCTTCGGTTCATACATTTATTAGATTTTATCAAATCAGTATTAAAAGGTCATGAGGATATTGCCTTTGGGTGCAGTATACTGCAGGCTGCAGTACGAATCCTCTGGCCTCCTGTTTTTGTTGTCTCCCTCCCTTTAGTTGTCATTGCTATAAAACATCCCACATAGTAAGTACTATGGCTCTGTGTCCCCTGATGTAAGAAAAGAAAACAGGATTTTTAAAACAGCTTACCTGTAAAAATAATTTTCTTTGATGTACATCAGGGGACACAGGTCCCTCCCTTGGTATACACTTGTATTGCTTGGCTACAAAACTGAGGACTCCCAGTAGTGGGAGAGGTTATAAAGGGGAGTACACTTCTTGCCTTAGGGCGTGCCAGTGTCCATCACCTATCAGTGGCCCTATAACCCACATAGTAAGTACTATGGCTCTGTGTCCCCTGATGTACATCAAAGAAAATGATTTTACAGGTAAGCTGTTTTAGAAATCCTGTTTTCCAAATTATTGTTTACAAGTTTTAACTGGGGGGGCCTGACGGCAGACTGAATCTGGAGGACAAGGCTGGAGTTACCCTTTAAAGTTTGAAATTCAGAATTATTTTTCTTGGGGAATTTGTGTTCAGTGTTCAAAAGTGGGGGACCTCCACCCTACACAATGGGTCTGCTGATAAATGTCAGAACTGAACAGAGCCTGGAAATGTAGCGGGGAGGACTCCCCAAAGGTATAAGTGACTCAACTTACCAAACTCCACCTATAATGGATGTCACTTTTTGAAATGTTTCCTTGTTCTGCTGTGTCTGTTGTAGATTTCAGCTCCGGTTGCGGAATTTCATCTTTATGTAAGGTAGGCGGCTTGTTAGTAGCAGATACGTTAATCTATTTTCTACTGGTATTTTTTCTAACATTGTTCTTTATGAAGACTTGTTCGTTTTTGTATTAAAATAAAATGTTTTTCTACATCTTGGACCATCTGTGTATCTTCAGGTTTTGGGAAGAGCACCCATGAAAAATAGGTGGCACTTACCGGATGGTGTCTGAGCCATTTCATTCAGTTATCAGTCCATTTCAGACAGAGTCAGCAGTGCTTCTGAACCCGAACCTCTGGAACTAAGAACAGCTATTATTGCCCGAAGAGGATCCTAACAAGGTGAAAAGGCCAAAGTGGATTCCCTCATGAGCTGTGAACGACTTCAGCAGCATAGGTTGCAGTTCTTGCCCACTTTGTGCGTCCAAACCCCCTCCCCCACTAAAGATTCCAGGGCAGCCATCTCCTCTATCTACCCCTTGGCCCTGTCCTGGCCTGCACACTAATATGCATCATTAATCGGTCTTCCCAGATCCCCATCATGAGTGGACAATCTTCCACTGGGGCAGAACTTTGCCCATGTGGCCTTGGTGGTGAAGAGTGCAGAATGCCGTGAATGTGTGCTGCCATCTCTCAGAGCCTCTGTCAGAAACCATGATATCAGACCGAGAGAGAAGTACAGTTAAATCACAGTTGTTTAATAATAAAAGTAAAAAGAACAAACATAGTCAAAACATAGCCAATGTTCAGTAACCGAGAAGGATAGTCAGACAAACCAGCAATCAGGGATCAAAGTAGTGGAAAAGCAAGCGGGATCTGGAGCCAAAAGGGATGTCAGCAAAGCCAGTCTTTAAACAGGAACGCAGCAGATAGTTTCTTGTGATGTTGACCAAGGTGAAGGCAGCGTTCCTCGGGACTGGACAGCTTAAGTAGGCAGGACTGACGAGCAGGATCATCAACAGCTGAGTAACTGTGGAGAGAGATGGGAGATGACAATTAGCCGACAGCTGAGCGTCCAGCTCAGAGAAGGAAGGACTGTGCCCAGCCCTGACAACTTCTTCTTTAAATCTATCACCAAATCTTCTATCTACAATATCTTCTTGCTCCTCCAGCTCTGTTTCTCTCTGTTGATCCCTCCTTTTGGCTGACCATTAGTCTGAGGATTGAACCCTGTTCTAGACTCCTCCGCCTAATTCTATGTTAACCGCTTTTCTTTCTAATACAGTGAGGGACACAAAGGGGTTGATTTACTAAAGGCAAATGGTCTGTGCACTGCAAGTACAATTGCTTTAGATCTGAGGGGAGCATGCAAGGAAAATAAAAGAAAACTGCATTTTTGCTTGCACATTGGATGATAGAAATGAGCAGAGCTTCCTCCCCTCAGATCTAGAGCAACAGTGCACAGTATACAGTAGTACCTTGGATTACGAGCATAATCTATTCCAGAAGAATGCTTGTAATCCAAAGCACTCGAATATCAAAGCGAGTTTCCCCATAGGAATTAATGTAAACTCAGATAATTGGTTCCACAGCCACTGCTTGTCTATGCAGTACTGCATGTGGCCAGAGGTTGGGGGGCACTGGAGAAGCTCGGGGACGCTCAGAAACATTAGTTGACACTCAAGTGGTGTGTCTCTGAGCGGCTTCGAAAGTTTCTCAGCATCACCTGCACCTCTGGCCAAATGCGGTACTGCACACCCCAGAGGCTTGAATCCTGCTTGTATTGCGAAATGCTTGTAAACCACGTTACTTGCAATCCGAGGTTCCACTGGATTTGCCTTTAGTAAATCAACCTCCCTTTCACATCTAAGTTATACCGCCACCTACAGGAGGATTGGACGCTGACAAAAAAAAATTATTTGGGCCAGTTCAGGCCTAACGTGGCTGGACTCCTTTTTCAGCTCTGCTGTTAAAAGACCAATCTATTTTTTTGCTAGCAGACTTCTCTACATGGTTTCTAAAGCTGGTCTCTACGATTGCAGCCTTTTCTCAACCTGTTTGTGTAGTGCCATGTCCAACCCTGCTGGACTGAATTTTGCGGGACTAGCCTGGAAGAGACTTTTAGGAACTGGGTTTTGCATAAGGCACTTTCTGGACTTTGTTCCGGTAACAAGTAAACACATTTTAGGTCCAAAGCCATTGGCATTGCCTCAGCGCTTGCCCTGTGTCTGATTAATTACTTTATGAGTAGGCCAATGAGGTTGAGCAGCAGAAACGACTTCATTTATTCGGATTGCAGGGCACATATAAAATACAGCATCACCACACCACAACCATGTACAATGCACACAGTTGTGGGGTGGTTGCAGTTCCTCTCCATTCACCTGAAAGTATATTTCTAGCCGCAGCATGTGTACACCCCAGCTACTGCCTCTGCAGCTAAAGGGGGAGAAGTTGAGGATGGTAAAAACAGCTCAACTGTGTGTTTTTACTCCCCCCCCCCAACCTCCCATGTGAAGCCGCACAGATGTGAACCAAGGGCTTATTCACATGGGAGGTTGGGAGGGAGTAAAGCTGCGTGCAGGGCAGCCCATTCATTTCCATGACCTGCCCTACCCGCTGAATGCAGAGAAAGAAGTGCCTGGCCCTTTTTTTTAAATTGTGCCATGCCAAAATCACCCCGCATTTATCAATGTGGGGGGTACCATTTAGGATTAAGGGCACCCCTCAAGAGCAAAGCCAGCAGACTATTAACATGCATAAAAAAAATTGATTTGCACCAGAGATAAAACTATAATCCTGCCACTCTATAAAATTCTGGATCGCCCACATCTGGAGTATTCCGTCCCCTCCTGGTCACGATCCTCAGAAGGAGGACTCCTGGAGAGTCCAGAGAAGGGCAACAAAATGAATAAAGGACTGGAGGACCTCAACTACGAGGAACGACTACATGCACCAAGTGTAGAGAAGAGACGCTTGACAGGGGCTGTGATAACGATATACAAATACCTCAATGGTGATCCCAGCATAGGAAGAAAACTATTCTGGCTTAGGGGACACCGGGCCACACAATGAGATTGGAGGAGAAGCGGTTTAACCTCAAGCTGGGTAGGGGGTTTTTCACTGTCGGGGCAATAAGGATGTGGAACTCTCTTCCACAATCTGTGGAATCAGCGGGGGAGTATTAATAGTTTTAAAAGACTCTTAGACGTGCATCTTAAAGAGGAGGGCCGGTTTTAAAAAAAAATAATAATTTTTAAAGTCAGCAGCTGCAAACACTGTAGCTGCTGACTTTTAATAAGCACACCTACCTGTCCAGGGCGCCCGCAATGTTGTCCGCCCGAGGCTGACCCGTCCCTCAGTCTCGGGTCCCGGCGCCGCCATTTTGGCTAAGGGAAACAGGCAGTGGAGCCTTGCGGCTTCACTGCCCGTTTCCTACTGCGCATGTGCGAGTCGCGCTGTGTTCTGGGACACACAGTTCCCAGAACACAGTGCGACCCATTACCCAGAAGACGCCGCACGGAGGAGAGAAGACAGAAGATCTCCGCGGAGGAGGAAGAGGCAGATTAGGATGATGTGCCTAGCAACAGGCATTTCTGGTAAGTAAAAAAAAAAAAAAAAAATTTCATTTTTTTTTTCTGATTTTTTTCTAATTTTTTATGTATTTTTTTTTTTCAGGGTGGCCCTCCACTTTAAAGAACACAATATGGGGGGGGGGGGGCTTGAGACTGAAAATACTTTGAAGGGCGCCCCAACTTGAAAAATTTAGAGAAACTCTGAGCTAGAACATTCTGAGCCGGGTCCCTGTAATCTGCCGCAAATATATAATCACAGAAAAAAAGTGTACAATGTGTAGAAGCACAAAAAATGTGTTGTGTCTCAAAGAGATTTTGTATCCAGATTTATCAATTTAACATATTAAATGAATCCTTTAAATAATTTTTTTAGATGGTGACCCTAATGGTGTTTCTCTATTAGTAGTGGCTGCACTACACTAGCAGAAAAATACTGCAACAGCGACATCTGGTGTCCTTATGTTGGAAGTACAGATTAGAAAAGGAGCTCTGCATACAGTATATATTATTTGCAGCAGCGCCACCTGCTGCTTTTCTCCTTGTAATTACAATGACATTGCACAACAGCGCCACCTGCTGCTTTCCTCCTTGCAAGTACAATGACATGATACAACAGCGCCACCTGCTGCTTTTCTTCTTGTAACTACAACAACATGTACAACAGCGCCACCTGCTGCTTTTCTTCTTGTAACTACAACAACATGTACAACAGCGCCACCTGCTGCTTTGCTCTATGTAACTACAATGACATGATAGAACAGCGCCACCTGCTGCTTTCCTCCATGTAACTACAACAACATGTAAAACAGCGACACCTGCTGCTTTTCTCCATGTAACTACAATTACATTGTACAACAGCGCCACCTGCTGCTTTATTCCGTGTAACTACAATGACATTGCACAACAGCGTCACCTGCTGCTTTATTCCTTGTAACTACAATACATTGCACAACAGCGCCACCTGCTGCTTTATTCCGTATAACTACAATACATTGCACAACAGCGCCACCTGCGGCTTTCTCAGTGTAATTAAAAAGGACATAAGCGCAAGAGCGCCACCTGCTGTCTTTAGGCCTTACTACTGGTATGTTCCAACACAGCGCCCTCTGGTGTCATCAAGTGACTATTACATCGGCCGCGTTGTTCGGCCATTTTCTTGGAGACCAAAATCTCAGCAGTGTTGGAGACACTTTGACTTTCCTCTTTCTCTATCATGCTGGGATTATCGGACGTTATTCCCATTTTATAGGGGGGTCTAGGCTGCCTTGCTCCATCTCCCAGCATGCTGTGCGGCCAGCCCTGACTTCCTGTGCTGTGATAACAGAGATACTTCCGGTCCTGTCCTGGCTGTTGCAGGTCTGTGCTCATTGTTGTCACCAGTCATGTCAGGGGGTCCTTGTGGTTCAGTATGTTGGAGGCGGGAGGAGTGAGACTCTTTGTGGTGTTCAGCATTTTGTAGGCAGAGAAATGTTATGGAGGATGGAGGTACAATGGGGGGATGGGAAGAACTAGAAATCCCAGCATGCTTTATGGGCGTAGGGGATGCTGGGATTTGTAGTACTGGACAGCCAGAGCAACTAAGGAAGAGTTAGTTCAATTATACTAAAAGAAACTGCCAATGGAGATAATAGGGGTCTGTAGATAGATAATAATAATGTGTTTCTATCTTTGTACCTCCTGAAGCCTGACAGAAAAACCTGCCAAAGGATCTACAAAGTTATGACAGATTAATCAGCCCCCCGCCTGTATTTAACTACTTCCCACCCATTCTGGGAGAATGTACCTGTTTATCCTCCCCTAGTGCGACTCATGTCCACAGAGCCAATCACAGTTTGGGGTACTGGGCCGCTGTATCAAGTGATCACTGTGACTGATCAGAGTAATAAGATATGGTTGCATAATATTGTACTGCTGTGGCGGTGATCATGTACAATCGCTGCTCTGATAACATTGTATGTCAGTTTTGCCAGACATTGTCTCTGATCACCGCCACAGCACTGTGATGAAATGCAGCCATTGCTGCCAGTCAGTGTCTCCAATCACTCCCACACCAATGGCAGCGTCCCCGATCACCCCCGCACCAATGGCAGCGCCCTCGATCACCCCCGCACCAATGGCAGCGCCCTCGATCACCCCCGCACCAATGGCAGCGTCCCCGATCACCCCCGCACCAATGGCAGGGCCCTCGATCACCCCCGCACCAATGGCAGGGCCCTCGATCACCCCCGCACCAATGGCAGGGCCCTCGATCACCCCCGCACCAATGGCAGCGCCCTTGATCACCCCCGCACCCATGGCAGGGCCCTCGATCACCCCCGCACCCATGGCAGGGCCCTCGATCACCCCCGCACCCATGGCAGGGCCCTTGATCACCCCCGCACCAATGGCAGCGCCCTTGATCACCCCCGCACCAATGGCAGCGCCCTTGATCACCCCCGCACCAATGGCAGCGCCCTTGATCGCCCCCGCACCCATGGCAGGGCCCTCGATCGCCCCCGCACCAATGGCAGCGTCCCCGATCACCCCCGCACCAATGGCAGGGCCCTCGATCACCCCCGCACCAATGGCAGGGCCCTCGATCACCCCCGCACCAATGGCAGGGCCCTCGATTACCCCCGCACCAATGGCAGGGCCCTCGATCACCCCCGCACCAATGGCAGCGCCCTTGATCACCCCCGCACCCATGGCAGGGCCCTCGATCACCCCCGCACCCATGGCAGGGCCCTCGATCACCCCCGCACCCATGGCAGGGCCCTCGATCACCCCCGCACCAATGGCAGCGCCCTTGATCACCCCCGCACCAATGGCAGCGCCCTTGATCGCCCCCGCACCAATGGCAGCGCCCTCGATCGCCCCCGCACCCATGGCAGGGCCCTCGATCGCCCCCGCACCCATGGCAGGGCCCTCGATCGCCCCCGCACCCATGGCAGGGCCCTCGATCGCCCCCGCACCCATGGCAGGGCCCTCGATCGCCCCCGCACCCATGGCAGGGCCCTCGATCGCCCCCGCACCAATGGCAGCGCCCTCGATCACCCCCGCACCAATGGCAGCATCCCTGATCACCCCGTACTAATTGCATGTCCATGTTGTGAGTAATATCTTATTAAACTTATTTTATGTGTAAAGGAAAAAAAATATATACTTTTGCAAAATGGCAGCGTCCCCGATCACTCCCGCACCAATGGCAGCGTCCCCGATCACCCCCGCACCAATGGCAGGGCCCTCGATCACCCCCGCACCAATGGCAGGGCCCTCGATCACCCCCGCACCAATGGCAGGGCCCTCGATCACCCCCGCACCAATGGCAGGGCCCTCGATCACCCCCGCACCAATGGCAGCGCCCTCGATCACCCCCGCACCAATGGCAGCGCCCTCGATCACCCCCGCACCAATGGCAGCGCCCTCGATCACCCCCGCACCAATGGCAGCGCCCTCGATCACCCCCGCACCAATGGCAGCGCCCTTGATCACCCCCACACCAATGGCAGCATCCCTGATCACCCCCGTACTAATTGCATGTCCATGTTGTGAGTAATATCTTATTAAACTGATTTTGTGTGTAAAGGAAAAAAAATATATACTTTTGCAAAATCTTGTGGTAAAAAATGAAGTCTTCAAAAGACTTGATATTCCTCTTAAAAACTACCATGGAGTGTTTGCTTTCCAAAATGGGGTAATTTTGTGGGTGCACCAGGGCCTCCAAAATTGTAAGAGGTAGTCAGGAAATTAGATGTGTAATTTATGCCCCATAGAATGCCTGAAGGTGCTCCCTGGATTTTGGGCCTCTCTGTGTGACTAGGCTGTGAAAAATTCTCACACATGTGGTATAGTTTTTTTTGGCGTGTAACTCTAAGGCCTCTTTCACACGGGCTGGATTTTGTTTTTCTCAGCAGGGGATCCATCTTTTGAGCTGAGCGGAGAGAGGCTGGATGACAGGTCTGTGTCCGCTCTGCATAAGCAGAGCAGACACAGACCGCTCTGCTCTAAGGGCAGTTGGTTGTAAATCTGGCTGGCCAGATGGAGGGAAATTGATCCCTTTGTTTTTTTAAATCGGATCGGAGTTAGCTGGGTGTAAATGGACACAAGTTCGTTTATATCTGACTGCCCATAGAGGAGAATGGAGGGTGCAATCGTGTCCGCCGGAAAAATGGAAAGACGGACCTGAGCAGAAGTCTTGTGTGAAAGGGGCCTAAGTATGCCTATGATGTGTGTTAGAAATAGCATAAAATATTAACAACCTAATATAATAATAATTTTTAATTTTCTTTCCTGCATTTTCCAAAACTTTGTGGCAAAAATAAAATTTTCAAGACTCATTCTGCCTTTCAGAAGGTACCTTGGGGTGTTGGCTTTCCAAAATGAGGTCATATTGTGAGTGTTTCCCCAGTCCTGGCACGTCAGGGATTCAAGAAATATGAAAAATAATCAGGAAAGTAAAATCATATTGTATGCTCCTTGAAAGCTCAAAGGCGCTCCTTGGATTTTGGGCTCCTCTAGTCATCCAGGCTGTGAAAAAGTCTCCACACATGTGGTGTCCCCATACTAGGGAGGCATAGCAGAATTTTTTTGGGGTTATAATTGTGAGTGTGCCTATGCTGTGTGTGATAAATAGCCTGTTAAATTGACAACTTTAACATTTAATTTCTTTGTTTTCCCCAAAAAAATTACAACTTCATAAAACTCTCCATGCCTCTTACTAAAAACATTACATTGGACTGTCTGCTTTCCAAAAAGGGTAATTTGGGGGATATTTGTGCTGTCCTGGCATTTTAGGGCCTGAACAAATTAGATCAATACATCAGGATTGATCAATTTTCAAATATTTATACCATAGTTACATAGTTAGTAAGGTTGAATAAAGACACCAGTCCATCCAGTTCAACCTGAGAGAGTGTCTAACATTTTCCCTATCCCTGTACATCGCACACTCCTATCGGTCCCTACCCTCAAGGAGCCCACAATCCAAGTTCCCCATTTAACCTACCTGCATGTCTTTGGGGTGTGGGAGGAAACTGGAGTACCCGGAGGAAACCCACGCAGGCACAGGGAGAACATGCAAACTCCAGGCAGGTAGTGCTGTGGTTGGGATTCGAACCAGCGACCCTTTTTACTGCTAGGTGAGAGTGCTAACCACTACACCACTGTGCCGCCATAGTTTGTAGATGCTATAACTTTCCTACAGATTAAATAATATACACCGATTTGGCTTATTTTTACCAAAGAAATGTAGCAAAACTTGATTCATGAACATAAGGTGTATTTTTTGTTCTCCTTCCCAGGCCGCTGCCATGCCGAGCTGCATTGTGAAGGGCTGTAAGCACCACACTAGCATGAAGTCCTCCAACCCCCTGCTCACCATGCACGTCTTCCCACGGGAGCTCGGCCGGATTAAGCTTTGGCTTCAGCAGACCGGTGAGAACTTTGATGATATAGACGCGTTCGCTGCCAAAATTTTGGACGCGGCAAAAACAGGTAAATACCGAATCTGCTCAGCCCATTTTGATCCGGGCTGCTACACCACAGTGGGCTGCCGGTTGGTACTGAAACACGACGCCATACCAACAGTCTTCCCTGGGGTCTATCCCAAGCCATCCGCAGACTGGAAGACCTTCTCTCCACATGCCAGAAAAGCCCACATGGGCCTGGATGTCATAGGGGCGTACGCCCCGGGATTTGAAAATGTTGGCACGTCCAAGCTCGGCTTCCTGAGAAAAGACGCAGCAACGCAGACAAAGGCGGACAATGATAAGACGCGTCCAATATCCCTGAACACAAGTCTAATGGAGAGATGTAACAAACAGGAGGAGATATTTGATTCTAGCGGGCGCCTCATTGGGGTCTTCACGCCAGATTCTCACCAGAGAGATCTGAAGGTCAGACCAGGACTCTGGACTTATGATTGGTCAACCCAAATACCCGAAGAGCCTTCCAAGAAACCCCAAACAACGGAGAATAAAGAGGCCTTGTCTTCTCTAGAGAAAGTTCTGGTTAGTCGATGACATCATTGAGGATGTCCTCTGTAAGGGCATACTTTCACATGGGCATACTGATCGATACACCTGTGTGAAGGTCCGTCTTCACCCACAGGATGCGCGGGTGTTCCATGCTGGTAACCTGTTCAAATCATTGACGGGTGGCTGACTTCACAGACCAGCAGTGTTTCCCGGAGTATACATCCTTGCTGGTCTGATGCATGGATCAGGGTGCAGTCTGTCTGCTTTCTAATCCATGCATCAGTCTCACACAGATGTACATTCTGGGATGCTCTTGGAGATCCATCCAGCCGGCCGCCTATCATTGATTTGAACAGCCGGGCTGCACAGAACGCCTTTGAATCCAGCATGGGTAAAGGCAGCCTTTCACATCGGTGTATTTTTCAGGATTTCTGTGTGAACAAATCTTTACTTAGATGTTTTCTTCTCTGTGTTCCATTTCCAGACATCCTTTTACAACCCCATTTCCAAAAAAGTTGGGACGCTTCGTAAAATCTACATAAAACCAAATTCTTTCCAAATCTCATAAACCCAAATGTTTCTTGGGCCCCTCCTACACTCTCTCTACCCCTCTTCCCTGGGTCAGTTGATAATCAGTATGGATGTCACACCACTTACTGAAACTCAATCTTTCTAAAACTGATCTTGTAATATTTCCTCCTCCCCGATTCCCACTCATGACTTTACCATTGAAATCAATGGCACAACCATTGGTCCCTCCACTCATGCCAGGGTGTTCGGTCTAATCCTAGACTCTGATCTCTCCTTCAGCCCCCACCCAATCACTGGCTAAATCTTGCTGCCTTAACCAACGCATTTACAGAAAGGTGTGGGAACCACTCTCCTTCCATCGTCCAGCGGCTAATAAGCAGCTCAGATGGTTTTAGTGAAAAAGAAAATCCCCGGCTTGGAACAAACAAAAAAAAACAAAAACAGGGTTATGTGAGATAGCTTCAGCCATGACCGTGTGTGTGTGCGTGTGTGTGTATATATATATATATATATACCGTATTTGCCGGCTTATAAGATGACTGGGCGTATAAGACGACCCCCTATTTTTCCAGTGAAAACATAGGTTTTGGGCTATACTCACTGTATAAGACTACCCCCTTCTGAGGCAACACCATTAAAAAAAAAATCTTAACATCAGATTTGATTTAAACACAGTAATTTTAATGAACCATCAGAAACAGGTACAGAATGCAGTATATGATGGTTTGTTAGTGGGTACAGTATACCGTATATGATGGTACAGTATGCTTTGTTAGTATGGTAGGTACAGTATGATGGTTTGTTACTGCAAACTTGTTGTCACTTCCTCACTGGTTAACAAATTACTGTACAGTATACCGGTATTTTGTTTGTATATTTCGTAGTGATGCACCGAAATTTCGGCCGCCAAAACATATCGGCCGAAAATGCCCTTTTCGGCAATTTGCCGAAAGAGAAAAACGGCCGATAATGGAGCCGAAAATGGGGCGTGACCTGGGTGAGGGGGGGGGGCTCCGCCCCCCGCCCCTGGTGACGCCCATCATGGGGGGTGTATAGCGCAGGAGAGCCGCCTCCGCCGCCTGTTTGATCACAGCGCCGGGAACATCACAGCTTTCATTTCAATAGCTGTGTGTTCCCGGCCGCGCGCCGTCACACACAGCCCCTCCCCCTTGTCCGGGCACTTAGATAGACAGATCATCCGCAGGATTGGACGGATGATCTGTCTATCAAAGTGCCCGGACAAAGGGGAGGGGCTGTGTGTGACGGCACGCGGCCGGGAACACACAGCTATTGAAATGAAAGCTGTGATGTTCCCGGCGCTGTGATCAAACAGGCGGCGGAGGCGGCTCTCTTCCCTGCACACAGTGCACAGGCTGGCTGCAAGATGGCACACAGGCTGCAATGGGGCACACAGGCTGCAATGGGGGATGCCTCCTGTACCATGTCCCCAGTCTGACCATCTTCTGTATTCATCTTCTGTATTCATCTGCATTCATCAACAGTGCATCGCCCGCCAAGATTGGCTGAGGCGCACACTGTATGCACACAGGATCACCCGGCGGCCTCTCCACCCAGAACGGAGCACCGTACAATCACGATCGTCCGGCGGCCTGTTATCCAGCTTACTGAGGGCTTTACCAGGTATTCTTCCTCTTCACCTGGCGTATAAGACGACCCCCGGTTTTTGGCGGCGGAATTCGGGTGTAAAAGGTCGTCTTATACGCCGGCAAATACAGTATACATTATATATATATATATATATATACACACACACACACACACACACAGTTGTGCTCGTAAGTTTACATACTCCGGCAGAATTGATGATTTCTTGGCCATTTTTCAGAGAATATGAATAATAACACACAAACTTTTCTTTCACTCATGGTCAGTGATTGGCTGAAGCCAATTATTATCAATCAACTGTGTTTACTCTTTTTATATCATAATGACAACTAGGGGTGCAATGGATCGAAAAACTCTCGGATCGTTCCTCGGATCAGAATCACGGATCGGATCATTTTTCGGATCAGCAAATAATAATTGAATTTGCAAAAACCTGTGAAAATTCCACCACCATATAGTCCCCACTGTAATATCCACGTCATCTCCTCCACTGTAATATTGGCTGAGTATGGCTGGGTACGGCTGAACATGGCTCGGTACGGTTGGGTATCACAGAGTATGGCAGGGTATTGGCAGGGTATTGCAGAGTATTGGCAGAGTATGGAGGGATGGCTGTGGCTGCAATTGTCACAGAGCAGCGCTGTGGGCACTACAGATCCAGCCCACAGTGCTGCTGCCATCCGATCTCTCCCCCTCCACTGTACAGATCATTACACAGAGGGGAGAGAGGAACCGGCATCATGACATGACGCCGGTTTGTTTACAAGTGATCGCTCCATCATTTGACAGAGCGATCACATTGTAAATGGCCGCTGGGTGTACAAAGATGGCTGCCGCTCTGGAGATAGGCCTGTATAAAACAGGAAAGGGATATATTTTTTTCTTTTTACAGTATCTCACAAAAGTGAGCACCCCTCCCCCCCCTCACATTTTTGTAAATATTTCATTAATCTGTCATGTGATGATACTTTGTTACAATGTAAAGTAGTGAGTGTACAGCTTGTATAACAGTGTAAATTTGCTGTCCCCTCAAAATAACTCAACACACAGCTATTAATGTCTAAACCGTTGGCAACAAAAGTGAGTACACCCCTAAGTGAAAATGTCCAAATTGGGCCCAAAGTGTCAATATTTTGTGTGGCCGCCATTATTTTCCAGCACTGCCTTAATCCTCTTGGGCATGGAGGTCACCAGAGCTTCACAGGTTGTCACTGGAGTCCTCTTCCCCTCCTCCATGATGACATCACGGAGCTGGTGGGTGTTGGAGACCTTGCGCTCCTCCACCTTCCGTATGAGGATGTCCCACAGATGCTCAATAGGGTTTAGGTCTGGAGACATGCTTGGCCAGTCCATCACCTTTACCCTCAGCTTCTTTAGCAAGGCAGTGGTCGTCCTGGAGGTGTGTTTGGGGTGGTTATCATGTTGGAATACCGCCCTGCGGTACAGTCTCTGAAGGGAGGGGATCATGCTCTGCTTCAGTATGTCACAGTACATGTTGGCATTCATGGTTCTCTCAATGATCTGTATTCCCCAGTGCCGGTGTTGTGCCATATAGTGTCCGGCCATCATATAGCGTCCGCATGCGCAGTACGGAGCAGACAAAGCTTCGGAAAATCTCCGAAGTTGAACGGCGCCTGTGCCGTGAGTGGAGGTGGTAGCCCCACCATCCAAGGGACATAGGGTTGTGAATATTAGAGGGCCCCTCACGGGCGAGCTTCGCTCGCCACGCTTCGCTCGCCACGCTTCGCTCGCCACGCTTCGGGCTCGGCCTCGCTGCGCTCTGCTCTTTTATATTCCTACTCTATGTCCACTTGGATAGTGGGGATGGAAACTGGACTCACGACGCAGGCGCCGTTCATCCTCCGCAATTTTCGGAATCTGTGTTGCTGTGTACTGCGCATGCGCAGTACACAGCGGACACTATCGGATGGGGGACCTTATATGACAAGACACCGGCAGCACTCATGCAGCTCCAGACCATGACACTCCCACCACCATGCTTGACTGTAGGCAAGACACACTTGTCTTTGTCCTCCTCACCTGGTTGCCCCCACACACGCTTGACACCATCTGAACCAAATACGTTTAGCTTGGTCTCCTCAGACCACAGGACATGATTCCAGTAATCCATGTCCTTAGTCTGCTTGTCTTCAGCAAACTGTTTGTGGACTTTCTTGTGCATCATCTTTAGAAGAGGCTTCCTTCTGGGATGACAGCCATGCAGACCAATTTGATGCAGTGTGCAGCGTATGGTCTGAGCACTGACAGGCTGACCCCCCCTTCAACCTCTGCAGCAATGCTGGCAGCACTCATATCATCTTATTTCCCAAAGACAACCTCTGGATATGACGCTGAGCACGTGACCTCAACTTCTTTGGTGGACCATGGCGAGGCCTGTTCTGAGTGGAACCTGTCCTGTTAAACCGCTGTGTGGTCTTGGCCACCGTGCTGCAGCTCAATTTCAGGGTCTTGGCAATCTTATAGCCTAGGCCAGTGATGGCGAACCTTGGCACCTCAGATGTTTTGGAACTACATTTCCCATGATGCTCAACTACACCGCAGAGTGCGTGAGCATCATGGGAAATGCAGTTCCAAAACATCTGGGGTGCCAAGGTTCGCCATCACTGGCCTAGGCCATCTTTATGTAGAGAAACAATCCTTTTTTTCAGATCCTCAGAGAGCTCTTTGCCATGAGGTGCCATGTTGATCTTCCAGTTACCAGTAAGAGAGAGTGAGAGTGATAACACCAAATTTACCACACCTGCTCCCCATTCACACCTGAGACCTTGTAACGACACTATTTGTCACTGTTTACCGATTTGTTGGTAATATTTGATGATTTATTTATTTATATTATCTCACTAAACCTCACTTAGGTGGCGCAATTGAAGCTCTTTTTCAGTTACACTTAACCCTATATTCAGGTTTTTTTTTAGTTGCAGCACCTGGTAATGTTTTATCACCTTTCAGTGTTTTTTTTCAGGTGGCGTTTATTTACTCCAAATTTTCTTTTCACATACCTTTTGTACATTGTTGCACATTGTGTTTGATTAACGAGGTACAAATGACCTCAAATAATTATCACCGGTTAGCACAGATTTTTCCCTTTTAAACAATAATATTATAAAAACATGTATATAGAGATATTTAAAGTGACATACACATTTAATTAGTAGCTTTTTCCTATAAAGTTATTCACTGAGGTTAGGTGGTGAAATAGATACTCTTCATGTTGGATATTCGTCATTCAAAAGGTTAGCGTGAATCAAGAAGATACTGCATTATGGCCACTAGATGGAGCTGATGACCAAGGAAATGGATAATTATTTACTATGATCATCGGTGCCATCTAGTGGCCACAATGCAGTATTTTCCCGATTACCTGGAGAGAAAATAGCTTAGCAATATTTGATTTTGCCAATATTCGCATGGAATGAATTTTCATACAGTTTTAGCAGATGAATAGCTCTGCAAATTTTTAGAAATACCTCCAGAGTATACACAACTGTATTTATATATACATATTTATTATATATGGATTTTATGTAGTGATGCCTTTTTTTTGGGGTATTATTTTGTACATCCCAATTTTCTGTAAAAAAAAATAAAATAAAAGGATACAAGGCAGTCACAATATATCATATAATATATAGTGCTGTATTTTTGTTCATTTGTAGCTCTCCGTATTGAAACACATGGCGGAAGTTCCTCATACCCGCCCTCAGAAACAAAGGACCAGCCGCCTGCTAAACCGGACCGCTGAGATCATCTCCATCCTGACCGGAGAGGTGAGGGGGGGGGGGGCGGGGGATCCAGGGTTTGGGGGTATTACAAGCAATTAGCTGCACTGTCCTTTAAAAATGGACCTTCACCATGATCTAAAGCTAGCTATACACTAGCTTTTTAAATGAACATTCGCACGAAAATTTCAGTACATTCGTTTATTTGCTTAACATTTTATTAGTGTACGATCAGCTTAAGTGTAATTGCATCACCTCCCCCCACCAATGTCACTCTTGTCTAGGTAAGAATGACTATTGTGCCCCCCCCCCCCCCAGAGGGTTCTGCCAGGACCCAAAGGCTGGGCAGAGCCCACTGGCACATCTGCCCACATGCTGTACCAGTGGCGCCGAAGGAGGGGTGGCAGGGTCATTAAAGAGGGGACTGTAGTTTCCTCTTTATAGTGATCGATTTTCCACCTTATGGGAACGTAACTCCTTTTTTGGTCCACCCTAGGGTTGCCACCCATCCGGGATTCACCTGGACAGTACGGGTTTTGAATCCTATGTCCGGGGGTCAGTCCGCCTGAGCCCCAGACACAGTGCTGAGGAGTCTCCTATTATTACTATGTAATGGGATTCCCCGTGCAGGTGTCTCCCTCCCTGCCTGCACTGCCCGGCGCTCTGGCCGAGTCTCCGGCGCTGTGTTTGTGACACATGGCACGGAGTGGACACTGGTCTCTCCCCCCTCACAGCCGCCCTGCAGACACACAGCCTCGGCTCTTCCCCTCTGCCAGCCGATCATGTGACCTGTCCAGAAAACGAGAGAAACAGACACAGAGAGCCTGCCGAGCGAGATAAGGGGACACAGACAGAATGCTGGGTGAGTGCAGAGCTGAGGGTCTTCACTTTCCTGCAGTTCAGTCTGGTCTTTCCAGGGACATTCCAGGGCTGCTGGTTGAAGATTGCAGTCTAGTTCTCCCTGCAGTACCATCTCATCCTGGCATAAGTACTTCATTGTGCAGTGCCCACTCAGTAGCCTTTATCTAATATCTTTTCTTCTTTATTTGTGCATATGTTTGATTTTTTTTTTGATTTTTGTTTTTGGTAATTAAAAGTCCACTGCCCCACTGACACCGCACTCGGCCCCACTGACACTGCACTCTGCCCCACTGACACATCCACTGCCACCACACTCTGCCCCACTGACACCACACTCTGCCCCACTGACACCATCCACTGACACCATCCACTGACACCACACTCTGCCCACTGACACCGCAGTCTGCCCACTGACACCGTCCTCTGCCCACTGACACCATCCTCTGCCCTACTGACTCACAGTGTCCACTTTTAAGGTAGGCTAGGTTCATATTTTAACTCTGACATCTCTTTTATTAATCTAATCATATTTTATGGTCACACAAATGAGTTTGTTTTATTTAACCATGCCCCTTTAAGTCCACCCCCCTCCACTGTTAACACAATTTGGGCACAGCCACTGTTCGCAGCAGCTATGCGCGCCTCCTTACTACTCCTTACTACTCTCCTAGGGTAACTCAAAGGTATCCCAAGTCTACTACAATCCTATAGCATGTACTACAAAACAAATTGCAGTGCGCCGCTAAAGTGTTTGGGTTTGGCTTGGCGAAAAGGTGGCAACCCTAGTCCACCCCCTTGCTCTTACAAAAATGTGATAAAAATATTATTATTGTATTATTTTTTTCTGTGCTACGAACCAGCACTTCCTGCTTTTCATGCCAGGCCAGGCCCCACTGCCTTCTGGGATTGCCAAGTCACAGCTATCCCAGCATGCAGTGCAATGTACTGCGCATATGCCAAAAAAAATAAAAAAATCGCCAGTGCCCATATACTAGAACTGGCAACACTGTGCGCATGCAGAAAAAAACCCTCACATATGCACAGTCTCTACTAGATATTTGAGACTTGGCAGAGACTGGCAGTGCATCAGCGCATGCCCTGGAACTTTCAAGATGGCAGCACAGAAGAGGGTCAGGGGAGGGAATGGATACGGCTGTGAAGCTCTTCTTTAAATAATTTTCCCTTCCTGCTCAAGTGGCTAGGTGCCAGGGGTCTCTGGTTAGAGAGGAGGGTTGAAAGGAAAGAGAGAAAGGAGGGTTGAGAGAGGGAGTGGGTGGGGTCAGAGTGAGGGGGGGGGGAAATAGGTGGAGGATAGAGAGATGGGGGCTCCCCCTATACTACACCAGGAGACTCTCCCACCCCCCCCCCCCAAAAAAAAAAAACGACACTCCGACCTGCTCTGCCAATTGAGCTACTTCCAGGATCAGACGCTGCAGCCACCGCTGTCTCTTGCTTCCCCTTAGCTGTTAGCTTCCCTGACACTGAAGGTCAGCCCACTGCCGCCCTCTGGTGGGTGTCACTTGGGTGCAGTCAACACCCCCAGAGAGATGCCACTGCTTCTCTGCAGTCCTCGTAGGATCCTTTCTGCCTGGGGCCGGTGCTGCCCCCACTGAAAAATGGCGCCCAAGGCAAACGCCTGGTTTGCCTCGCAGTAGATACACCCCTGACTGACAGCTAGGTGACAGGCCATACAGTACTAGAGATGGGGGAGGGGGAAATGTGGAAAAAATTTACAGATTCCCTTCTGTGGTTTAATAAAAAAAAAAATTCAAGTGTCAGAATCCCAAATGCAAGGAATTTTTTTTTTTATTACAGGCAAAATATAAATGAGTAAGTCAGTCATAGGCAGAAGGACAGGGAGAAAATAAGGAACACACTCTTAATGGTAGAAAATCAGCTGTTGTTATCATAGAGTACAGTTTATTGCTCATTCATATTGATTCATGCGTCCTGTAGACATCTCTCAGGTTACAGCTTACTATGGAGGGAGTGTGATTGGTTGTAATGGGTAACACAGGCAGTTCTCTTCCGAGTCTGTTTAAACCTCCAGTCCTACTCTCATTCCTCAGGAATGGACGGTGGTGAAGAAGAACGCACACATCAGCAAGTTCTACCAGATGATTCGAGAGGTGAGCGGAGGTCACATGACCAGTCACATGTCCTGCTTCCTGTCCGCCTTGCTGACGCACAATCTGCGGCTTTCAGGTTCCCATCAAATGCGGGGACGTCGCCATGTTCTTCACGATGGAGGAGTGGGATTACATAGAGGAGCACGAGGACCTGTATAAGCCGGTGATGCTGGAGACCCCCAAGGATGGCAAAGACACAGCATCTCATACTGTCGCAGGTAAACTATGTCAATTAAAATTCATGCAGTACATGCATCTACAATTCTGCAACTGAACAGACAAGTCATAAAAGGGGCACTCCGCTCTGGAGGAAAAATTTATTAGGACGCACAAAACACCAAATCTAGCATACCCCCCTCCAGAGTTTTCATATTTTAATCCTGGCGCTGCACATGCAGACCAGACCAGCACACTGTGTGCAATCCTCTGCTGCTGTTCTGGGAACACCTAAGATACCGCAGGCCATGGGATTCCCAGCTCCATCCATCTCTGTATACCCTAGGACCACTGCATCCTGAACTGCTAGCCAATGAGCAGCCCAGTAGGAAATCACTGTCACCTCCCAACCTTCCTCAACTGCAGCCAGGGTGAGGGGCAGCATAAAATACAGCAAATTTAGGAAATGGAGGAGGCTCTTTGATTTCAGCATGGTTGCAGCACCTGCTGGAGAGTATCAACATTTCCTTCTCCAGGGTTTGGTTGGAGGTGAGCTCTCTGCAATCTCATGGCTCAGAGAGTGCTCACTCATGGGATTCCCAGCTCCACCCATCTCTGTACACTCTGGAATCACCTCATCCTGAACTGCTAGTCCATGAGCAGTCCGTAGGAAATCACTCTCACCCGCAACCTTCCCCCCACTGCAGATAGAATGAGGGGCAGCACAAAATACAACAAATCCAGGAAACAGGGATGGGGCTCTCTGATTTCAGCATGGCTGCAGCACCTGCTGGAGAGTATCTCCGTTTTCTTCACCAGGGTTTGGTTGGAGGCGAGCTCTTGGTTCCCTCTGCACTGGCCCACACCCTAGTCCGAGCTGGGGACCTCCTGTCCCCAGGGTGGAGCCTTGAACTTCTCTCAGGCCATTGAGTATGAATGTGGGTTCTTGCGTCTAGAGACTTCCAAGAGCTTTGGGAGGGCTTCTTCCTTCCCAAAGCTCTTGGAAGTCTCTTGCCCCCAGAACCCAAACCCAGGAATTACAAAACCAAAAGACCAATGCCCACCGCTTATAATATCCATTCTGGAGCCTCTCAGTCTGCATCCTAGAGAACCTGTTTCCTCTTTTTACATAGTAGTAGGGCACTGTCACAACATACACCTGCCAGAAGCCCTTTTATTGGCTTTTATGCAGTGGGGCCTCTTAGTGGCCTGGGAATCAAAAAGTGCAGGGGCCTACCCAAACAATCCTGATAATAAATACCCATATGGGCCTCTTATTTGACCTTGTGGTTGGTAAATCTAAAGGAGATTTACAATTCCATTGTGATGGGTGGCCAGCTTAGTGGAACACCAGGATTTCCCACACCCTGCCACTTGCGCGTGCCCCCCCCCCCCCCATCTTTTATTTAAATCCGTATACAAACCTTTTTTTCTTGACGTCTTTTTGCCAATAAAAGGACCTCACCACAGACTCTTCTGCTTCTTCCCGCAACAAGAGAGAGACATTTTTCCAGTACTGATTGGACTCATATAATGGCATGTGTGCACTACTCAGCCCTGGAGTACAGTGAGCACAGCCTGTGTGATGATGCGCCCCCTGGGGGTGAAAATGACAGGGCAGGGCTCACAGCAAATGGGCAGAATGACAGATTGTTTTCCTGCACTGATGAGCACTGCCAACATTGGACCGAGGAGGAAGCGAGGCTACGTGACAATTGCCACTATTACAGGAGAGGATGGGGGACAATACATGACAAAACATTTCCCTTGAATTCCACTTTAGCAGAGGATAAGAAAAGGGAAGAGCGCGAACGGAAAAATAGATATGAATTGATCAGATCACATGTCAAGAGTTACCATCATTGTCTGTTTTATCTCATCATGGGTGTGTTTTCATTGCAGGCAGCAATGAAGAAAAAACTCCCTCATCCCAGCAACAGCCAATCACCAATGCAAACCACAACGCAGGTAACACATCATCCGGGCAGACAAAAACAAAAAGGTATCTGTTGTAGATGAGAGCATCCATTACAGAAATATTTGTGGATTCTTCATACCGGAAACAACCTTTTTTTACTTAAACTTTTTGTCAGTAGTTCACTTTTACTAACATGTTACATGTAAACCTGTATTCAGGCAGGGCTCACAAGCCAGGAAATGAAGGGAAATCTCCCTTAGAAACAGATGGCAAAAAAAAAAAAAAAAAAAAAGCTTGGGTTTTAGATTTACTTTAATTTCAATCTGAGTGGTTAGTATGGATGATGTACCAACCTCCTCTGGCGCTCTGCAGTAGAGGTACCAGGCCTGAAGTCCTACCAGACTATAAATTGAATTTTTTAAATCTTATTTTCTAGGTATGAAAAGAATATTGGATATCCGCCATCCTCCAGACTGTCACAGAACTCCAAAACCAATTGGCACAGGTGAGGATGACGTGAACAGCGAGTCGCATGTTTGCACATATTATTGACAGGGAGCAGTAAATTATCGCTTCTCTGCCTTTTGGTTAAGATAAAGTGTAGTATATGTTCTTATCAGTGTCCAGTAGGGGGTGCTCTGCCATCATTTTGGCCTTATGGCTGGCTGTATAGTATTCCTGCTGGTATGCTGGGGGCCTAGTGGGAATAGCAACTGGGGGGCCTAGTGGGTAAGGTGGGGCATGGGAGAAATTCCCAGTGGAGGTTTCCAGGGGGCCAAATGCCTCCTGATTTGGCTGTGCTACCTTGCATGGTCAGGGGCTCAGAAGACAGGGAGCTTGCTGTGACAAGCGCTCCCCTGGGGGTGCTGGAGTAGCACTATGGGTTTGGGAACCCATTGTGGATAACAGCTCTAGGCCACAACACTAAAGCTTAGCACTACACTTCATGGGCTAGGCTTTTTTGTTACAAGACCCCAAGGCCAAGCCTCTGCACCAACACTTTTTTTTAAATTTTCTATTGTTTTTCTCATGTGCCACTTTGCACTTACAGTATAGGTGTGTTTTCTTCACTTAGATTGTAGGGTGTGGGTTTTCCGACCTACCCTGAAGTCTAAGGGAGGATGTGTGGCCCTTCAGTTCCTTCCTCCTCTGCCATATGGGGGGGGGGGGGGACTTACTTCAGGAGAGCTCCTCACCTAGTACTTGTTGGTTGGCTTTGGCTGATCATAAGGAGTGGGGTCTGCTAGGCCTTTTTGGCTAGGCGAGCCTTGCCCCCATCAGGAGTTTTGCACCCCGGGGGGGGTCAGGGAAGGTTCCGTCCTCTTCAGGAGGGGATCACATGACCTACCCTAAGCAGGCGCGTATCTACCATGAGGCAAACAAGGCATTTGCCCATGGCGGCATTTTTCGGGATGGGGGGTGGTGCCACCCCAGGCAGAAGGGCAGAGGTGGCTCTTTAACCTCTTTCCGTAGTTGTACCAAGTTGTACTTTCCGTAGTTGCATCACCCCAGTATAATTTTTTTTTAGAGCTGGCGGTCGGCTGTCTTGTAATAACAATCGGAGCGGCTTACTAGCCACTCGATTGCTATTATAAGCACCTTCTGCAGATCTCTTGGTCTCTCCTGCCCCACTGGAAGACCCAAGCGACCACCCGGTGCATGCGCCAGCTGGTTGGACAGCCAAGCAAAGATTGGCACCAGTTTTTAAAGATCTAAAACAAACTTTTCAGTGAAAGGCAATTTAAAAAGGCACGCGGCCAGTAAGCGGAATTCTTTTCCACAAGCAGTGGTATCAGCGGGGAGCATCGATAATTTAAAAAAACGATTAGATGGGCATCTGAACGATCACAACATACAGGGTTATATAATGTGCTCTTAACATAAACACGCACACACAGGTTGAACTGGGTTGACTTGAGTCTCTTTTCAACCTCACCTACTATGTAAAGCATTCAAAAACACAGATCTTGGTGTTTTGAAATCTTTTAAGTGCAGAGGAGAGATTTGGGGTCTTATAGACCCCCATATCTCTCCATAAAGAGGACCCATCACATGCCTATTGCTGTCACAAGAATTGTTAATACATTTTATTTATTTTTTAATTTGAAGTGCCCCCCATCTTCCCATGCTCAGGCATAAAGATGAACGTACGTGCCAGACCTGCACGTGCACGCAAACGGCGATCGTCACAGACATGTGAGGTATCACCACAGACGTCAGATCATTGGCTTCAGCTTCCCCTTCAGGCCCTGAGACAAAATTGGTATACCACAGCTGGAGTGGGACAAAATTTAGATGGATGGGGGCAGGGGCACCTGATTTTAGTCTTGCCCAGGGCAGGAAAAAACAAATGACAACATTGACCCCAAGTGCACTGGATTCGTGTGCATTCATATACACTTTTTGGTGCACTTTGTTGTTTAGATTTGTGCAGCGCAGCGCGGCCATAGACTGATCGAATTTTGGCTGGTTCGCTCAGTGGGTGGCTCTATCACCCCCCTAATGCCCAACATCCCTCAATTAAAAATTGGAGGAGCCGTGAGAACTATGTTACAAAATGACTCAGCAACTCTAGCTGTACTGTATGTAGTGTTGCAACTACTTATGCTTATTTATGAAAGTAATGTCATTAACCACTTGCTTACTAGACACTTAAACCCCCCTCCTGCCCAGACCAATTTTTAGCGCTGATGCACTTTGAATGACAATTGTGCGGCCATACAACACTGGACCCAAATGAAATTTTTATAATTTTTTTCCCACAAATAGAGCTTTCTTTTGGTGGTATTTAATTACAGCTGGGAGTTTTATTTTTTGTTAAACAAACAAAAAAAATGCAAAATAAAAAAAATATAAAAAATCATGTTTAATAGTTTGTTATAAAATTTTGCAAACATGTCATTTTTCTCCTTCATTGAAATACGCTGATGAGGCGGCACTGGTGGGCACTGATAGGCTGCACTGGTGGGCACTGATAGGCTGCACTGGTGGGCACTGTTAAGGCGGTACTGATGGGCACAGATAAGGCGGCACTGATGGGTGGCATGGATGGGCACTGATAGGTACCACTGATAGATGGGACTGATGGGCACTGATAGGTGGCACTGATGGGCACGGATATGTGGCATATGAGGTGCAGCACTGTTGTTGAGGCAGATTGTGGGCACTGATAGGTGGCACTATGGGCACTGATGGGTGGCACGTTTCCTATAATTAGGTGGCACTGGCAGGGGGCAGGTGGGCACTGATGATCTGGCCACCGGTGATCGGCTTTTTTTTTTCTCCTCGTGCTGTCAGCGCGAGGAGGAAAAATAGCCGATTACAGGCTCTGTTGTGATCACATGATCAGCTGTCATTGGCTGACAGCTGATCACGTGGTAAGGGGTCGGGATCGACCCTTTGCTCCGATCTGTGATCAGGCGAGTCTCAGACTCGCTGATCACAGGGCACGCAGGCCGCTCGTGCACGGGATGACGTCAATAGACGTCGTCCCGGGAAAGCAGGTCCACGCTGTAGCCGTCATTTGGCTATAGCGCGGATCTCAAGCGGTTAAATTCCATGTGCTCCCCTTTGTTTAACCTGCACCAAGTTCTTTTATGGATGATCACAAGGATGGAACTTGTTATGGTTACTTACCTCATTTCTGTGTATTATTTCCTTTATACTGCTTTATATTCTTTTATAATGAGAGCAAAACTGAAACCTACTACATCCAATGCTTCCCTTTTGTTCTTGATTTATTGTATGTAAAAACTCAATAAAAACCTATTGTAACTGAAAAATTGGAGGAGCCAGATGGAAAATTGTCAGCTGAAAAGCAGCTGCAAAAAAATCATATGCAGATGCTGCGTGGGTGTCTTGATAGCCAGTGGTGCCAGCTGTTAAAATACAATAGCCGCAGCTGGAGATTCATCCATCCGCATCCTGTTTAGGTTCCAAAAAAAAAAAAAAAATGCTAATGTATGAGCTTTATTCGTCATATTTTTAATGATTTTTTCCCCCAGATTGTAAAGTGTTCCGGAATGTGCCGGCCAAGCAATCCATTATTCCTAAAAGACCGAAACAGCGCAAATCCTCCCTCTCGGACTCGATCGGATGCACCAAGCCTGATTCCACCACGCGCGGTAAGATTCTGATCCTCCGCCATTGATTCACCCTTGTGCCTTTGTACATTGCTGGGCGAATGCCTCATTTCTTGTTCTTAATTCAGCAGCAAAGCAGAATTCAGTCCCTAAAGAAGGAGGCTGACGCTTTCTGCACACAGAATTCCACGGGAGATGCCCACCAGACGTACCACAGTCAGTTCACACTGCAGATCTTAAATTAGGTCTAATGCTAAAGATTAGGGAGTTGGGTTTTCATGTGGCTGCACTTTTACAATTTTTTCACTGCAAAAACTTCTTCAAACTGTGATTGAGTGGAGAAAAATGTAAAAAGTAGACATGGGGAAGAAATGACAAGACGGGAATATAAGAAGGTAAATTGTAGGAGAACCACCATTCCCAGCTTCCACGCTAAAGACTGGTCAGGTTGCAGTCACTAGGGCAGACAGGTGAAAGTCTGGGTGTTTTTTGTTTTTTTTTGATTCCAGGGTGTATTTGAAAATTAAATACCGTGCTGCAACAAGCTATTGGCCATTCATGTAAAGATTACCAGCTTCTTTCACACTGGTGGTATGCTTACCGCCCTCTGAAAAACGATCTGCAGTGGATTCCTATTTAAACGAGCAGTACAGCAGTGCCTGCCAGGCATCCAGGAGGCACCTCCTGGCACTGTTTTTTTTACTTTTTTTTTTTATATATGCATTGTAGGACCATGTTGCAACAGCAAGCCAGGCGTTTTGCTCGCAGTTGTGGTGCATCCACAATGAGCTCAATGGTTGAGTCAGATGGGGGGGCGTAAAACCATGGCTCGGCGCTTCCCTTTTTTTCTGCCCCCCTGGCGACCCGGGTGAACGAGCCCCAAGAGTGCACAATCCAAGTATTTTTCAGTACTTTGTATATACAAGAATCGATCTCTATAACATGGTAATAAACGCCATCCTTAATCTTTATAAGGTTGCATGATCAAGGCATTTAATTTTCACAAATACAGCTGCTTGGATATAAAAGGGGGTATTGCACGGTTAGAGACAAATAGACTTTAAGACCCCTTTCACACCACACCGCTGATAGTGGCGGCGGTAAAACGCAGCTATTTTTAGCGGCGTTTTACTGCCGGATTTGCGGCGCATTTCGGCCGCTAGCGGGGCGCTTTTACCCCCGCTAGCGGCCGCGAAAGGGTTAAAACCGCCGGCAATGCGCCGCAATAGCGGCGTTTTGCCGGCGGCATTACAGCGCTGCCCCATTGATTTCAATGGGCAGCAGCGGTGGAGGAGCGGTAAACACACCGCTCCTTCACCACGCCAAAGAAGCTGCTGGCAGGACTTTTTTCTGAAGTCCTGCCAGCGCACCGCTGTAGTGTGAAAGCCCTCGGGGCTTTCACACTACACACAATGGTGCAGCTTCTTTAGGGCGTTTTGCAGGCGCTATTTCTAACGCTATAGCGCCTGCAAAACGCCCTGGTGTGAAAGGGGTCTTATAGCTTGTAATATACAATCCTGATATTGACACGCTTGTTTTTGGAGAAGTGAAATTAATCAAATTGGCTGAATTATAAATATATGAGAAATGATTTTCTGCACGTCATGTGGATTTTTTTATTACAAGCTATTAAAGTGGTTGTAAACCTCAGATTTTTTTTTTTCTTTACTAAAAATAACAAACATGTTATACTTACCTGCTCTTTTTTTAATGGTTTTGCACAGAGCAGCCCTGATCCTCTTCTTCTAGGATCTCTTGTCAGGCGTTCCAGGCCCCTCCTCTTCATCGGGTGCCCCCATGAAAAGCCACTTTCCCTGGGGGCACCTGTGCGGGCTCGCTCCCCGAGTCCCGCTGCTGGGTCCACTGACACAGACAGCGGGACTCGGCTCCGCCCCCGCATCACAGGGTTTGATGGACAGCAGCGGGAGCCAATGGGCCAAGTACAGCATCACAATAGTAAAAATTAGCGAAACCCGTTCATGACATTTTGACCACTTCCCCAGGGTAGTACAGTGTCACTGTGGTGACACTGAACTACTCTGATGCCAGTATTTGAAAAAAAATATATATTTTTTTAAAAAATGTAAAGACTGTCTACTTTTCAAAAAAAGGGTCATTTGGGGGATATCTACTGTCCTGACATTTCAGGGGCCGGCCGACAGTACATCAGGATTGATCAATCACTATTCAAATAGTTCACCATAGTTTGTGGACTCTATAAGTTTACCACAGACTAAATAATATACACTGATTTGGGTTATTTTTCTAAAGAAATGTAGCAGAATACATTTTGGCCTAAATGTATGAAAAAAAAGATAATTTGTTTGCATAAACAGGAACTAAGAAAAAAATTTTTTTTTTGGGGGGGGGGGGGGGGGTTCTAAATTTTTGGTATTTTTTCATTTATATAGCAAAAAATATATAAAATTGTCAAAGTAGTGCAGTGCTGAATAGTAAAAAATGCTCTGGTTGTGAAGGGGGTAAAACCTTCCGGAAGCCAAGTGGTTAAAAGGCCCCTCAGACACAGGAGGTCGTGGATGCACGATAAAGCTGGTTAAAGTGGGGTGCCTCCTAAAAAAATAAAATAAAAAATAAAATAAAAGTCAGCAGCTACAAATACTGCAAATGCTGACTTTTAATAATCGGACACTTACCTGTCCCAGGACCCAGCGATGCGGGGGAATGAAGCCCCCCCTCGTTCCCCGTTCCGCTCGTGGCACCGTCATTCTTACTGTGGGCACCCGGCTGTGACTTTACAGCCAGGTGCACCCACTGCGCATGCGCGAGCGGCGCAGGGCGCTGTGATACGCCGCACAGTCATCTGGGACACGTGACAGGTCCCAGATGACTGTGCGGTGCGAGGGGAAGTGATATCACCAGCCCGGGCAAGAAAGAAGGCAGACTACGAGGGACCCCCTAGCAACAGGTATTTAGAGGTGAGTAAAAAAAAAAATTTTTTCCAATTTTTTTTTTTTTTTTTTAAAGAATTTTAAACTTTTAGATTTTTTGGTGGCAACACCACTTTAAGATCTTTCTCACAAAGGCTCCTTCTACAAACATGCACGATTGGGCCTATACAGGAAGGAGGATAACAGGAGAGACTGGCTGGAAATAAACAGCCCAGCTGATGGTTTACTTGGCCAGGAGACTCAGAGGGGGGCTACAGACATAAGATAAGTCACCTGACCCAACAATAGTGAGGCCAGGTGGGAGGCATTGTCTATGGTCTGTGGGAGCTTCAGCAATTTCTAGGTATCTTGTATGTAGAGTTGCACATCGCCATCCGCTAATCTTTTTCTTTTCTTTTCTTATTTAGCAGCTGAAGATGAAAAGTTCATAAAGGAAGAGGAAAACGTAACAGAAAGTTCCATCGGTGAGATTAAGCACACTCCGACATCACCAGAGACAGCACAGACAGTTCACACTGCAAGACACATTTTATATAAGAGTTATTTCGTTTTCTCACTTTGCTACACTTTTTGTAAGATTATTTCAACAATTTCTTCTCCAAATTATAAAATTCTCAGTGTCAAAAAAAAAAAAAATAGAATAAGCAGCGTACTTGGAAGAGATTGCAGTAGGGTGTATATAATGTGAAGAGCTGAACATCCTGCATGTAACAGACCCCCCCAACATACACACTACATGTAGAAAATCTGCTGTAGGCTCAGTATTAGGAGGATACAATCATCGATTTCACTCTATATTTCTGTTTTCAGGAAACATCACTACAGAGCTTCATAGCGACCCCCCTTTGAGGAAGGATCCCTCCCCAGGTAATACGCAATGCAAAATTAAACGCAACATGCTCACGTAGAGCCAAAAGTTGTTTTCCCCCCATTTTCGATGAAAATGGTTAACCACTTAAGCCCCGGACCATTTGGCTGCCCAAAGGCCAGAGCACCTTTTGCGATTCGGCACTGCGTCAATTTAACTGACAATTGAGCGGTCGTGCGACGTGGCTTCCAAACAAAATTGACGTCCTTTTTTCCCCCTACAAATAGAGCTTTCTTTTGGTGGTATTTTATCACCTCTGCGATTTTTATTTTTTGTGCTATAAACAAAAAAAATAACGACAATTTTGAAAAAAAATCATTATTCTTTTTGCTATAATATCCCCCAAAAATATATAAAAAAACATTTTTTTCCTCAGTTTAGGCCGATATGTATTCTTCTACATATCTTTGGTAAATAAATAATAATCGCAATAAGTGTTTGATTGGTTTGCGCAAGTTATAGCGTCTACAAAATAGGGGATAGTTTTATGGCATTTTTATTAATAATTCTTTTTTACTAGTAATGGCAGTGATCAGCGATTTTTTTTTTTAGCGTGACTGCAACATTATAGCGGACAGATCGGACACTTGGCGCAATTTTGGGACCATTCACATTTATACAACGATCGGTGCAATTAAAAATACATTGATTACTGTGTAAATGACACTGGCAGTGAAGGGGTTAACCACTAGGTGGCACTGAAGGGGTTACGTGTGTCCTAGGGAGTGATTCTAACTGTGGGGGGGGGGGGGGGGGAGGGGCTGTGTGTGACAACACTGATCACCGCTCCTGATTACAGGGAGCTGTTAACTGTGGGGGGGGGGGAGGGGCTGTGTGTGACAACACTGATCACCGCTCCTGATTACAGGGAGCTGTAAACAGTGTCCTGTCACTAGGCAGAACGAGGAAATGCTTGTTTATATCAGCAGTTCCCCGTTCTTCCTCTCCGTGAGATGATCTCGGGTATGCCCATGGACATCGAGTCTGTGGGACCCACACTCACAGAGGTCACGGCGGGTGCACGTGCCTGCATACCCCTTTTTAAAGGGCAACGTACAGATACATTAATCTGCCTGTATGTGCCCTTCTGCCGACATATCGGCGTGAGCCAGTCGGCAAGCGGTTAAAGTGATATTAAAAGGAAGAATTTATTTTTCCCTTAAAATAACAAACATGTTATACTTACCTGCTCTGTGTAATGGTTTTGCACAGCGCAGCCCCTATCCTCCTCTTCTGGGGTCCCCCAGTGGAGCTCCTGGCCCCTCCCTGCCAAGTGCCCCCTTGCTATGGGGGCACCCAAGCTGCTGCTCTGTGTGTCCAGTCACACACAGAGCACAGTTTGGCCCGCCCCCACTCTCTAATCATTGGCTCACTGTCTGTGATTGACAGTAGCGGAAGCTAATGTCTCAGCCAAGGAGGATGACAAGACCTGGGAGAGCCGCTGCTCTCGTGCACATCGGTGGATCGAGATTGGGCTCAGGTAAGTATTGGGGGGGGGGGGGGGATTTCTGGGGGGGCTGCTGCACACAGGTTTTTTTTTTTTTTACTTTCTTTTTCGATTGAAAAAGCCTATGGCGTGCAAAACACACCCAAAAAACTTTCACCCGGTGCCAAAAAAAAGTGCACACACAAAGAGTAACACACTAAAAACGTGCAACGGGTGTCTGATATCCTCCACTAGGAAGGACCTTACCCTGATCCCCTGGGGCGTTAGGCTCCAGCCGGGGACTGAGGTACCAGATTCATGGCCATCCAGCCGAAGCCGGACGACCGCCTTTCTCCGGAAAGGTCTGCCGAAACAGACCCACCCAGGTACTAGGGAATAGGGGCTCCCCCGAAGGGAGACCCCCCCAATGGAGGACAACCAAGCCAGAAGGCCTATGTCCACCCTCCCACAAGACTTTCAGGATAGGTCCGAGGACCGACACCCTACACATCAAAACGTGAAGTGACAAACGTGACTCACACAACACAAATAAAATTTAATAAAAAGTGGGGAAAGGGATAGTGAAGAGGAGAGTGAAAAGGTGACCATTGTGCAATACAATGGCCAGGCCCTCCGACCAGGAATCAAAAATTCCTCTGGTCCTAGCCAAAAGGCCGGGCCCTAGAGGCAGGTGTAAAAAAGCGTGTTATATAGTGACGTGACCAAGGTGCCAAATATCAAAGTGCGGAGCACAGTGAACATAAGGCACCCCTGAACTGCCACTTCAGGGGCACATCACCATAGGCTTTTCAATAGAAGCATCCCCGACCCCACCCCAGCCAGAAAGGCATGGAGATCTAGGAGCTTAGTGAGACCCTTTGCCATCAGGTCACACCCTCGCTCCCATCACTCCTACCTAATTACATTCGGGAAGTACAGGCCGTTCCCCCGGTGGGAGAAAGGGGAACAAACGTTCCCTCCTGAAAAACTGACCGGAGCTAAAGCTGCCACAATCCAAGCCAGAAGGCCAGGGTCCCCTCCCCTGGCGCCGACCAGTGGTTCTCCATCCCCATCAGAAGGCTTCCCTTTCGGCTATGAACCGCTCCGGGTCACCTTTACACCAGCAGCTTTTGCATAGTAACCGCCACCCCTGCTCCACCTCGCAGTAGAAAAGGGACTGAAGCAAGCGCCACCTCCTGGTAACTGATAAGAACAGATTTTTTTGAAAAAGCCCATGGCGTGCAAAACACACCCAAAAAACTTCCACCCGGTGCATAAAAAAAAAAGTGCACACACATAAAGAGTGACACACTAAAAAGTGCAGACGGGTGTCTGATGTCCTCCCTAGGAAGGACCATACCCTGATCCCCCAGGGTGTTAGGCTCCAGACAGGGACTGAGGTACCAGACTCGTCAGTGATCATCCAACCAAAGCCGGACTACCTCCTTTCCCCGGGAGTTCTGCCGAAACAGAACCTCCTTGGTACTAGGTACTATGGGGCTTCCCCAAAGGGAGGCCCCCCAATAGAGGGCGGACCAAGCCAGAAGGCCTATGTCCACCCTCCCACAAGACTTTCAGGATAGGTCCGAGGACCGACACCCTACTCATCAAAACGTGAAGTGACAAACGTGACTCACACAACACAAATAAAATAAATAAAAAGTGAGGAAAGGGATAGTGAAGAGGAGAGTGAAAAGTGACCATTGTGTAATACGATGGCCAGGCCCTCCGACCAGGAATCAAAAATTCCTCTGGTCCTAGCCAAAAGGCCAGGCCTTAGAGGCAGGTGTAAAAAAGCGTGTTTATGGTGACGTGACCTAGGTGCCAAATATCAAAGTGCGGAGCACAGTGAACATAAGGCACCCCTGGACTGCAACTCCAGGGGCACATCACCATGGGCTTTCCAACAGAAGCATCCCGGACCCCCAGCCCACGACAGCCCCCACCCCAGCCAGAGAGGCATGGAGATCCAGGAGCTTAGTGAGACCCTTTACCATCAGGTCACACCCTCGCTCCCATCACACCTACCTAATTACATTTGGGAAGTACAGGCCGTTCCCCCGGTGGGAGAAAGGGGAACACCCGTTCCCTCCCGAAAAACTGACCGGAGCTAAAGCTGCCACAATCCAAGCCAGAAGGCCAGGGTCCCCTCCCCTGGCGCCGACCAGTGGTTCTCCATCCCCATCAGAAGGCTTCCCTTTCGGCTACGAACCGCTCCGGGTCACCTTTACACCAGCAGGTTTTGCATAGCAACCGCCACCCCTGCGCCACCTCGCCGTAGAACAGGGACTGAAGCAAGCGCCACCTCCTGGTAACTGATAAGAACAGATTTTTCGATTGAAAAAGCCCATGGCGTGCAAAACACACCCAAAAAACTTCCACCCGGTGCATAAAAAAAGTGCACACACATAAAGAGTGACACACTTAAAAGTGCAGACGGGTGTCTGATGTCCTCCCTAGGAAGGACCATACCCTGATCCCCTGGGGCGTTAGGCTCCAGACAGGGACTGAGGTACCAGACTCATCTAGTGGTAATCCAGCCGAAGCCGGACGACCTCCTTTCCCCGGGAGGTCTGCCGAAACAGAACCTCCTAGGTACTTGGTACTATGGGGCTTCCCCGAAGGTAGGCCCCCCCAATAGAGGTTGGACCAAGCCACAGATACTACACTTGATCTTGGCCAAAAGGCTTTCATGCATTCTAAAAAAAAACTTGAGCCTTTACAACCACTTTTAGACCCCCGATTAGGTTTTCACATCGGTGGTTCATTGGGGAGATTTGCTCTCAGTGAGAGGAGATCTCTCCAATATGAGGGAAATCCTCTTTGACAGTAGTCTCCAGCAGGGCCGTCTTTAATATTGATTGGGCCCTGGGCAAACATTTTAATGGGCCCCCACCAGCTAGACTCAAAATGAGTTTACTGCAACAGATAAGGTAGCGATTGTGATTGGTTTCTAGAGGTTACTGCAAATCATTATTGCTCAGTGATTGGTTGCTAGAGGTTACTCTGCATCAAATTGCGGGTGTGGCTAAACTGCACTAGCATTGAGGGATGCACTATGTACAGAGTGCATAGTTGAAAGGTGTGCTACATACACACAGGGTTGAAGGGTGCACTATGTACAGAATGCAGCATTCAGGGGTATGCTAGGCACAGAGTGCAGGGATGCGCTATTTACAGAGTGCAGGGTTGGGGGGGGTGCTAGGTGGAGAGTGCAAGTTTGAGGGGTGCGCTATGTGCAGAATTCTGTATTGAGGGGTACGCTACTTTCAGAGTGCAGGGTTGAGGGGAACACTGTACAGAGTGCAAGGTTCATGGGTGCGCTACGTACAGAGTGCAGGGACAGGGGTGAGCTACGTACAGAGTGCAGGGACAGGGGTGAGCTACGTACAGAGTGCAGGGACAGGGGTGAGCTACGTACAGAGTGCAGGGACAGGGGTGAGCTACGTACAGAGTGCAGGGTTAAGGGGTGCACTATGTGCAGGGGGTGAGGTGGGTGCAGAGTGCAGGTGGTGAGGGGTGGGTGCAGGGAGGGGGCGAGGTGGGTGCAGAGTGCAGGGAGGGGGCGAGGTGAGTGCAGGGAGGGGGCGAGGTGAGTGCAGAGTGCAGGGAGGGGGTGGGGTGGGTGCAGAGTGCAGGGAGGGGGCGAGGGGTGGGTGCAGAGTGCAGGGAGGGGGCGAGGGGTGGGTGCAGAGTACCGGGGGTGAGGGGTGGGTGCAGAGTGCAGGTGGGTGCAGAGTGCAGGGAGGGGGTGAGGGGTGAGGGGTGAGGGGTGAGGGTTGAGTGTAGGGGGTGAGGGTTGAGTGTAGGGGGTGAGGGTTGAGTGTAGGGGGTGAGGGTTGAGTGCAGGGGGTGAGGGTTGAGTGCAGGGGGTGAGGGTTGAGTGCAGGGGGTGAGGGTTGAGTGCAGGGGGACGAGGGGTGGGTGAAGAGTGCAGGGGGGTGAGTGGTGGGTGCAGAGTGCAGGGAAGGGGTGGTGGCAGAGTGCAGGGGGTGAGGTGGGTGCAGGGTGCAGGGGGAGTGAGGGGTGGGTGCAGAGTGCAGGAAGGGGGTGCGGGGTGAGTGCAGAGTGCAGGAAGGGGGTGAGGGTTGGGTGCAGAGTGCAGGGGAGTGAGGGGTGGGGGCAGAGTGCAGGGGGTGAGGTGGGTGCAGAGTGCAGGGGGGTGAGGTGGGTGCAGGGGGGGTGAGGTGGGTGCAGGGGGGGTGAGGGGTGGGTGCAGAGTGCAGGGGGGTGAGGTGGGTGCAGGGGGTGAGGGGTGGGTGCAGAGTGCAAGGAGGGGGTGAGGTGGGTGGGTGCAGAGTGCAGGCAGGGGGTGAGGGGTGGGTGCAGGGGGTGAGGGGTGGGTGCAGGGGGTGAGGGTTGGGTGCAGAGTGCAGGGGGGTGAGGGTTGGGTGCAGAGTGCAGGGGGGTGAGGGTTGGGGGCAAAGTGCAGGGGGGTGAGGGTTGGGGGCAAAGTGCAGGGGGGTGAGGGTTGGGGGCAAAGTGCAGGGGGGTGAGGGTTGGGGGCAAAGTGCAGGGAGGGGGTGAGGTGGGTGGGTGCAGAGTGCAGGGAGGGGTTGTGGGGTGGGTGGGCAGAGTGCAGGAGTGCAGGGGTGGAGGGGTGGGTGGGCGGGCAGAGTGCAGGGAGGGGTTGCGGGGTGGGAGGGGTTGAGGGGTGGGTGGGAGGGGTTGAGGGGTGGGTGGGCGGGCAGAGTGCAGGGAGGGGTTGAGGGGTGGGTGGGCGGGCAGAGTGCAGGGAGGGGTTGAGGGGTGGGTGGGCGGGCAGAGTGCAGGGAGGGGTTGAGGGGTGGGTGCAGAGTGCAGGGAGGGGTTGAGGGGGTGGGTGCAGGGAGGGGTTGAGGGGTGGGGGCAGAGTGCAGGGAGGGGGCGAGGGGTGGGTGCAGAGTACCGGGGGTGAGGGGTGGGTGCAGAGTGCAGGTGGGTGCAGAGTGCAGGGAGGGGGTGAGGGGTGAGGGTTGAGTGTAGGGGGTGAGGGTTGAGTGTAGGGGGTGAGGGTTGAGTGCAGGGGGTGAGGGTTGAGTGCAGGGGGTGAGGGTTGAGTGCAGGGGGTGAGGGTTGAGTGCAGGGGGTGAGGGTTGAGTGCAGGGGGACGAGGGGTGGGTGAAGAGTGCAGGGGGGTGAGTGGTGGGTGCAGAGTGCAGGGAAGGGTTGGGTGCAGAGTGCAGGGGGGTGAGGGTTGGGTGCAGAGTGCAGGGGGGTGAGGGTTGGGTGCAGAGTGCAGGGGGGTGAGGGTTGGGGGCAAAGTGCAGGGGGGTGAGGGTTGGGGGCAAAGTGCAGGGGGGTGAGGGTTGGGGGCAAAGTGCAGGGGGGTGAGGGTTGGGGGCAAAGTGCAGGGAGGGGGTGAGGTGGGTGGGTGCAGAGTGCAGGGAGGGGTTGTGGGGTGGGTGGGCAGAGTGCAGGGAGGGGTGGAGGGGTTGAGGGGTGGGTGGGAGGGGTTGAGGGGTGGGTGGGCGGGCAGAGTGCAGGGAGGGGTTGAGGGGTGGGTGGGCGGGCAGAGTGCAGGGAGGGGTTGAGGGGTGGGTGGGCAGGCAGAGTGCAGGGAGGGGTTGAGGGGTGGGTGCAGAGTGCAGGGAGGGGTTGAGGGGGTGGGTGCAGGGAGGGGTTGAGGGGTGGGGGCAGAGTGCAGGGAGGGGTGGAGGGGTTGAGGGGTGGGTGGGAGGGGTTGAGGGGTGGGTGGGCGGGCAGAGTGCAGGGAGGGGTTGAGGGGTGGGTGGGCGGGCAGAGTGCAGGGAGGGGTTGAGGGGTGGGTGGGCAGGCAGAGTGCAGGGAGGGGTTGAGGGGTGGGTGCAGAGTGCAGGGAGGGGTTGAGGGGGTGGGTGCAGGGAGGGGTTGAGGGGTGGGGGCAGAGTGCAGGGAGGGGGTGAGGGGTGGGTGCAGAGTGCAGGGGGTGAGGTGGGTGCAGAGTGCAGGGGTGGGGGCAGAGTGCAGGGGGTGAGGGGTGGGTGGGGGCAGAGTGCAGAGAGGGGGTGAAGGGTGGGTGCAGAGTGCAGGTGGTGAGGGGTGGGTGCAGAGTGCAGGGAGGGGGTGAGGGGTGGTGGCAGAGTGCAGGTGGTGAGGTGGGTGCAGAGTGTAGGGATGCATGGCTCTCCTCCCCTCCTGATTCCAGTACAGAGCTCCACACTCCACTCTCCCCCCCAAGTACAAGGTAAAACTTTCCTCCCTCTGCCATCCCAGTACAGATTTTTCCTCTGTCCTAAAAGCTACTCACAGCATGTTGTCCAGTCCCCCGATGTCCGTGCAGCATGCCAGTGTGAGGTAGCTTCCCCTGTGCAGATTCCCTGCTCCCTTCCTCCTCTGCTCTCACAGAGCTTGTGTGTATCCGACACTCCCTAGAGTGGCCGCCGGGAGAGGAGCAGCGCTTCTGTTTTTCCAAGTGACATTAGCAAGTCGCCGGCAGACAGTGGGCGGATGGCTCAAAAGGTGGGCAGCGCAGGGCCCCCAACAATGACAGGGCCCTTGGCAGCTGCCCCTTTTGCCCTGCGTTAAAGACGGCCCTGGTCTCCAGAACAGGCTTCCCTGTTGGAACATTATGCCTTTAGATACACTTTAAAGTGATCCCAAACTGAAGGTATAAGGTAACAGTTTTGCTTCAAATCCATTTCCATGTCACTCTGGATGACTTCAATTAAAGATGGGATTTCAAGTCTTTTTCCAGTGTGTGGCTATCCAGAGTTTGGTCCTGCTTGTTTGCTCATAAGCGATACTGAGATTGCTTCTCAACACATTTCGTGAAACAAAGTTCATGTTATCTAACCAACTTCTGCAAGGAGACCAGATCATTAAAGTACATAGTAATAAAAACAAATATGCCCTTATAAGAGGGACAGATCGGTTACACTCTATCAAAAGTGAGTACACCCCTTACATTTTCAAGGGACAACACTGAAGAAATGGCACATTGCTACAATGTAATGTAGTGAGTGTACAGCTTGTATAAAACAGTGTAAATTGTTTGTCCCCTCACAATAACTCAACACCCAGCCAATAATGTCTAAACCGCTGGCAACAAAAGCGGTTTAGACATTAATGGCTGTGTGTTGAGTTATTTTGAGGGGACGGCAAATTGACACTGTTATACAAGCTGTACACTCACTACTTTACATTGTAGACAAGTGTCATTTCTTCAGTGTTGTCACATGAAAAGATAGAATAAAATATTTTAAAAAATTTGAGGGGTGTACTCATTTTTGTTAGATACTGTAAATAACTTGTTTACAAAGAATAAATTAGGGGTCATGCTTACACAACAAACTAAACTAAGGAAGCCTCATTTGTACATCTTCATAAGTCATTAAATTGAAGTAATCCCTCACAGGAAGGCAGGTGCAATGGCTAGGTATCGTTTTGGGAAGGAATTTGATTCTTTGATTGATTGACTAATGCACAAGTGGGGCTTCTTATGTCATATTTGTTGCATAAGTATGACCCCCCCCCCCCCGTTTCATTTTTTGTAAAAGTTATTTACATACAAGTAGAGTGTAACCGATCTGTTCCTCTTATGAGGGCACATTTCTTTTAATACTATGTGCTTTAGTGACCTGGTCTCCTTGCAGATGTTGGTTATCAGCCTAGAGGCGATTCAGTTCGCATTGTGCGCTATACAAGTATTTCATTCATTCATTAAAAAATGTTCTAACTCCTGATGAAGTGAACTTTGTTTCATGAAACGCGTTGAGAAGCAATTTTACAGTTTTTATTCACTTATCTCGGCAGTTATGTCTAGCGTAAAGTATTGTAGTGTATATCAATAGTGTCTTTCACCATTTCTCTCTCTCTCTCTATATATATATATATATATATATATATATATATACACATATACATATACACACACACACACACACACACACACACACACCAATGTGAACAATATAGTTATAAAAGGCTTATATAATCGTCTGTAATTTTCTTTGGTCTGATTCCTTAAAATACTTATGGGCATTTATTTTTGCCTTTACTACTTGCATTCCAGCATTGGATAGTTGAATGGCTAGGGGTGGGGCTTAGTGTCAGAACAGGGCAGGGCTTAGACTGAACTGGGCCAATAATCCAGGGAGGATCCACAGCAACACAGAGATTGATTTGCAAAGTATCACAGGCACTTACATCATAAAAGGTACCCAAACTTCAATGCAGTTGTAACCGCAGAAATATTTTCAAGGTCAAGACAAGGCTGAAAGTTGGGCCAAAATTCAGCTTTATCTTTTGGAGAACAAGAAGTTCAAAAATAGGCCAGATAGATACAATGTACAACTCCTCACCAGATATCAGCTCTGATGAGCATAAGTAGTATCTGAAATTTCCATAGTGTTATATAGCAGCATTGATGATCAGGAAGTATGGATTATTAGGAAAGTCAAGCCTTTCACCTACACCCCAAGTATAGCTAATACTCTGTGCATTCTCATTGGCAGCTGAGGTCCGTCATAGATGGGGCACGAGGAATGATTCCCACCAATCAGAGAGCTCCGAGCTCTGGATAGCGCAAGATGGAACCACATCGTCCCGCTTTATACCAGAAGATGACCCCAGACCCCCGGGACGGACCCACAAGACATATTCCAGGAAATCGCTGCCGCTCCAGTGTCCCCTCAACCTCTCGTCTGACAAACCCCCTGACTTGAAACCCAACGGTTCGGGATCAGGCCAGACCGGTTCAAAAAGGCCGGCGACGGGGAACCAGCACTGGTGCGAGCAGTGTAATGAGCACTTCCCTGATAGACGTCAGCTGACAGCTCACAAGAGGTTACACACAAAGAAACCAAGACGGTGACTGGGGCTGTCGCTACCCACAGCGACAAGATGGCAGGCGCCTGAACATCCTGCAATGTGATAACTGACACAAGGCCACAGATTCCAATTCTGCATCGGGAGAATTCCTATAGACTCTTCATAGCCGTCATTACACCTCAGTATACGCTCGCATTAGGACACAGACTTTTGTGTCATCTGTATTGCATTTTCTTTTGTCTATAGAACAGATATTCAGTTAATAAAATCCTTATTTGTAGTTAAAAACAAATCCGTGGTTGATACAAATTTCTTAAAAAAAAAAAATTGCCAGGACCTAAAAGGTCAAAGTCAAATCTGAGAATTTCAATTTTCGGTTTTTAAAGGATACGTTTTTATTTTTAAATAATAAAATGCAAATTTTTTGCAAGTAAAAGAAAAAAATACATTTACTATATATTTATCTTAGGAACTGTCACTGTAGATGTCTGCCCATACCTCCTATATGGGCAGGCAGTTACTTCAGTCCAGAAAGAGACAATGAACTACGAGGATACTCGCCAGCGCCCTTGTAGTTCATGGAGAACTACAAGAAGTCAGCCACAAAGGCTGACAGTACTTGCAGTCTATTCATTCGCAGGACTCTGTTAATGGATGATGTGGCTGTGTGGGCACTGGATACTGCACTGCTCTGCTGATATTATGTAAAAAAATTGTAAAAACAAATAATATATATACGTATATATATATATATATATATATATATATATATATATATATATATATATATATATATATATATATATATATATATATATATATATATATATATATATATAATTTTTTTTTTTTTACATACTTGTAAATGCAGTGTCACTATAGTGGCATTGTACTGCTATGGCAGTGATCATGTACAATGGCTAGCTGCTGTGATATTACTGTACGCCAGTGCCACCAGCCATTGTCTCTGAGCACCGCCCCAGCAGTACAATGTCATCAGGCTGAACCAGTCACAAGGTTCCTAATCATCCCAGCATTAATCACAATGTCCCCGATCACCTCCACACCAGTCACAATGTCCCCGATCACCTCCACACCAGTCACAATGTCCCCGCTCACCTCCACACCAGTCACAATGTCCCCGATCACCTCCACACCAGTCACAATGTCCCCGCTCACCTTCACACCAGTCACAATGTCCCCGCTCACCTCCACACCAGTCACAATGTCCCCGCTCACCTCCACCAGTCACAATGTCCCCGATCACCTCCACACCAGTCACAATGTCCCCGATCACCTCCACACCAGTCACAATGTCCCCGATCACCTCCACATCAGTCACAATGTCCCCGATCACCTCCACACCAGTCACAATGTCCCCGATCACCTCCACACCAGTCACAATGTCCCCGATCACCTCCACACCAGTCACAAAGTCCCCGCTCACCTCCACACCAGTCACAAAGTCCCCGCTCACCTCCACACCAGTCACAATGTCCCCGTTCACCTCCACACCAGTCACAATGTCCCCGATCACCTCCACACCAGTCACAATGTCCCCGATCACCTCCACACCAGTCACATATGTCCCTGATCACCTCCACACCTATCACAATGTCCCTGATAGACATCTGCAGGTTGTTTCTTAACTAATCGAAATTCGGCTCAATTTTGCATCTTTCGGACGTTTGGAGAGTTCACGGGATAAATGTCTGGTTAATATTGGAAGGAGGTATCCAAGTATCCAGAGACATTGTGAGCGGATCTACTCTACCATGTTAAATAATATCCTCTGTATTTAATTATTACTGGTTTTAGTAATAATTTAAAGATTTAAGCTGCGAAGGTCAGGTGCAGACCAGCACGGAGCCCACTCACACTGTGTAGCAGATGATGCAAGTCTGAAAAGGAGGGTCGCAAACGCTGGTATGTTATCATCCACAAGAAACCTTTTTGGAGACTTCTAAGACAGAATATGCTTCTGCCACGGTGTTCTGCCTGAGCAGTCTCTAATAAGGTTTCTTGTGGATGATACCAATGGTGAGTTATTACTCCCATAATAATTATACACAGTTGTCCAGAATTTTTTTTTAATATATATATATATATATATATATATATATATATATATATATATATATATTTCAAACGCTTCTAAAATGCGAACGCGGCATGTGTATGCGGCAAAACTGACATTTTAAATGTGGTTTACCATCTGTCAAGTTAAATCGTTCAGGAGAGGTCCCATGTACATGAAGCAAAAACACACATTGTGGTCCGTCTTTAGCGTGTCATTTTACATTCTCGTTTGAAATTATTGTTCGAGACTGAAAAACAGAATGTGGGGTGTGCCAGCTTGAAGCACACGGTATACATTGCTGTCATCACTAGGCGGAGGTCAACGATCAGTATGACAAGGAGGAAGTGAGTTGTTCTTTGCACTTTGTGGAGCGTGTTAAACACACCTACTGCTTGGAGTTTCAGCATTTGGTTCTCATTCCAGCTTGGTACAATGGCTTGCAGTGACTTACGAGAAGAACTAGACTGCTCTATTTGCCTGGAAATTTATACGGATCCTATAACACTAAGATGTGGACACAACTTCTGCCGCATCTGTATTGAGGACTACTTTCTGAGGACACAAGAAAAGACAGGAGTTTATAGCTGTCCTGAATGCAGAGAGGAGTTTCAAGATCGGTCTGATATGAGGAAGAACAAAACCCTGTACAACATAGCCCAGCACTTCCTGTCCATTCCTGATCAGGAGGAGACTGGGATCTACTGTACTTACTGCGACACTCCTGTCCCTGCCGTTAAGACCTGCCTGCAGTGTGAGACCTCAATGTGTGATGATCACCTGAGGAAACACAACAAATCAGTACAACACGCTTTAATTCCACCAACCAGGTCTACAAGAGATGGAAAACGCTCCATCCACAAAAAGATCCTGGCGTGTTCCCGTACTGAGGACTCTTCTTGTATCTGTGAGTCCTGCAAGCTTGGTGGAGAACATAGAGGCCACCAAGTGGAGTCACCAGATGAGGCCTCTGAGAAGGATAAGCTTAAAATAATTCTGGAGAAACTGTCTGCAAGGAGAGAAGAGACTGAGGAAAGGGTCCAAAAACTGCAGGAACGCAGGAGAGAGGTACAAGAAAAAGCAGCCAGTGTAACGGAGAGAGCTACCGACCTATTTAGAGAAATCAGGAGGCAACTGGAAGATCTCGAGAAGAGAGTTATGACTGCGATTGCCAACAAGGAATTGCAGACCTTGCGATCATTCTCTAAACTGATTCAGCAGCTGGAGGTACAGAAGGAAAAGCTGTCTAGTAAGATGAATCACATTGAAGAGATGTGTAACAACACCGACCCAATGACCATTTTACAAGAACCAAACAGACAGGAGGTCTTGGAGGACACACTTGAGGATATAGAGGCAAGAGAAGAGAAACGGATCCATGACGGAGATCTGGGTGAGAATCAGATCTTTGACACATTGACTACAGGTTTATCTGACATCATATCTGTTGTAAGACAAAAGATCTGCGCCCTGAGGGATTCAGACATCAAACTGGATATCAATACAGCTGGAAACCGAGTCGTTATCTCTGGTGACCTTAAAACCGTGTCTTGGTCAGAAGAGAACCAGGGCCGTGCAGAGACAGCAGAGAGATTTGAGTATTATCAAGTCCTGAGCACCAGGAGATGGTCTTCAGGGCAGCACCATTGGGAAGTGGAGACCAGTGACCCAGTGCGTTGGAGACTTGGGCTGTGCTATCCCAGTACAACAAGAAAGGGTGGGCAATCACTCTTTGGGAACAACGCTACCTCCTGGTGTTTACGGTGGTGTGACAACAAGCTTACGGCGATGTATAATGGTAAAGTTACCCATTTACCTTACAGGATCTCTCATCGTAAAATAAGAATACATCTGGATTATGAAGCCGGGCAGATCTCTTTTTTTGAGCCATGTGACCCAATTCGGCACCTCCACACTTTCACCACCACCTTCACTGAGCCACTCCATGCCGGGTTCTGTGTCTGGACAGGATGGGTGCGAGTCCTGAGCTAAGAAAATAGGCAAATTAGTTTTTTTTTTTTATGTTTTATGACATTTTCACCCCATGCCATTAAATACGTTTAGCAAGAAAAAAAAATCATCACAGGGGATGTTACTTAGTTCATTTTGATGTGTCCCTTGTGCTACTCTTTCCTGCTTTAGCTGAAATTAACACAAAACATCAAACCTTGTAAATACAAATTATACCAATGTTCCTTAAAGTCCCGTTAGAGGAACATTGGCTTTAGCTGAAATCTTCCTTCGAACCCCCTCCACCACCGCCGCCATAATATTCCGGTGCAGCAGATGGGTTTAAAAGAGCTGATGTATGTATGAGAGGCACTCATGCCAACTATGACTGTACAAAGCCGTACTATAGGTTCTATGAATGAAACACAGTCTATGAATAGAGGAGGAAGACCTTTTGGTCATCTTCCCATCCTCCATTCATAGAAGCTATAGTACATCTTCTACGAATGGAGGGGGTGGGTGGAAAGGGCAGGCACAATCGTACTCTTGACATGTGCCTGTCACATGTCCTTCGGCTCTTTTAACCTGCGCGGCACCTCAAGATTATAGGGGTGGGGGAATCAGAGGAGGAAGATTTCAACTAGCAGCACAAGGGGCGCAGCACATTGATTGTAAGCAGGGCTTTTTGTTCCCCTCAAAAATAGGTGCAAGAACTCAACCATGACCCCCCAAAACCCTCCTTTTCCCTCACACACCCTCCAAACCACATTAAATAGTGGTAAATTTTTACTAACAGTGGAAGGGTTTTAAAATGGCATAAAATACCAGGAGTGTATTACTTACAGAGTGCAGAGATGGTGGGGGGTAACACACAGTTTCTGGGTGCACTACACACAGGGTGCAGCGTTCAGGGGTGCACTACACACCGTGTAAAGTTCAGGGGTGCACTACACACAGGGTGCAAATTTCAGGGTTGCACTACACACAGGGTGCAAATTTCAGGGTTGCACTACACACAGGGTGCAAATTTCAGGGTTGCACTACACACAGGGTGCAAATTTCAGGGTTGCACTACACACAGGGTGCAAATTTCAGGGTTGCACTACACACAGGGTGCAGAGTTCAGCCTTCTTCCACAGCTGTTTACCTCTGCATCCCCGATCCACATCTCATTTTCACCCCTCTTCAGTCTGACCTCTGCATGCAACCCACCTTCATGTACCTCCCTGCACACTGTAGGTGGCTCTGCCTCTCTCACTTGCAGGGAAATCATCCAGTAGAGGTGTCGGAATCTGCACTGCACCACGGTCACCTGCATTCCCTTTTGTCTTCATCCTGCACTCAGTGGGAGCCACTCAGGAGCTCAGATCTGTGGGAGACAAGCTGTCACTTGTAAATACAGAAGCCAGACTTCTGTGCTTACAAGTGATAGTGGTGAGCATGGAGCAGAGGGGGCCTGAGCAAGAGGTGGTGGAACGGAGTTCCACAAAGTTCCACCTGAAAAAAAAGCCATGGCTGTAAGTAATGTCCCTTGTGCTGATTTATTTATTTATTTTTTGGCCAACCTTTGGTAGGGTGCCCACAAACACCAAGATTTGCAAGCAGCAATAACACCTGTCCTGACCAAAGATCCAGCTGATCTGATTGGATTGAGATTTAATACTGTAATGAGCAGACCTTGTGGGTGCCCACAGACTGTTAGATCTTTGGAAAGCCAGGTGATCGGTTCATAACATTTGCTACAATGACCTTTTCCTGAAACTGAGTCGTATTATAGCGACTTGCAGCCCATGTACAGAAACAACATCTTTCTCTTCTCTATGTAGCAAATGATCATTTATTATTTACACAGATCCTCCAATATGTCGTAAAATGAATTATTTCCAAACATTGGCTGTGTATGTACAATTGTAGCCACAAAATAGAGCAGAGACTGAAAAGCTGATTTTAGTTACACGATTGAAAGCTCAAAAAGGCATTTTCCTCTGCCAGTATAGCCAATATGACAGAATCTGAGATGCAAAAGATGAACTACATTGTTAATTTTAACCAAGTAGCAATTGTGTTATGCTGAACTCCATGCATATACAAATAAAAAAGACAAATTAAATTCTGTATTCCTAAATGTATCGTTTTAATTCTAGCAGTGTACCTGAATTGGGCATGGTATCACCTTATTGCAGTCTCTATACAGCAGAGCACAAACTGTCAGAGGGAGAAACATCTCTGGGGGCCAATCAGGTGTGCTCATGTACGAACAAGGGTCATGCTGATAGGATGAGGGAGCATAGTGACAAAGAAGCTTTCAATCTCATCTTTTCACAGGCTGGAGGGGGCAGGACAAGACCTTGGGATCTCCTGATTAGATACACAGGGCTTTCATGCGAGGACTAGATGGGCAAAAATACAAATCCTTTTGCAGGGGTACACCAGCCCTCTTAGGCTCCATTTACACCAATATGTATTTTCATGCTTTTTGCAGAAACTCAGGCCATTTTTTTTTTTTTAACATGGGTTCCTATGGAACACGTTCACATCAATGCATTTTTGGAATGGGTGCTTTTTTTTTTTTTTTTTTTTTGGTGCAATAGACTTCAATGGAGAAGCTGAAGAAATGCATGTAGTGTGTTTTTACCACGATTTGTGTTTTGTTAGGGAAAAAAAAACGTAAGATGAGAACGGAGGCAAAATCGGGTAAAATAAACATGGAAAGCAAACTGCATAGGTGTGAACGGAGCCTAAGGGTCATTAATTCGGGTGCAAAGAGCTGTCCACCTGGGGTTGCCGCCTCATCCCTTTATACCCTAACACATATGAATTACACAGGTTCCGTGGCTAATTAGGGTGGTAATTAAACTCACTTGGTGCCTTATCTGCATTCAATTAGCCTCAGAACCTGCGTAATCGATATGTGTTCGGGTTTAACCACTTGCCGACTGGCTCAGGCCGATATACATCGGCAAAGCGGGTCGTTCCCGTGAATAAGGTTCGATAGCAGGCGCGCGCACCTGCTGCACAGCGGAGAACCCGATTCGTGTGGCCAGCGGGCGCGATCGCATGCACGAGAGCAGGAACAGGAATTTGTGTGTGTAACGCGCAAATCCCTGTTCTGTTAGGAGAAAAGAGACATATCGTTTTTCCTACTTAGTAGGAACAAACACTATGTCTCTTCCTCTAGTCAGTCCTATACCCCCCCCAGTTAGAACAAACCCAGGGAACACACATTTAATCCTTTAATCGCCCCCTAGTGTTCAACACTTCCCTGCCAGTGAAGTAAAAAACAAAAGGTTGCGCTAACCTAAATAAATCTAACATCAAAAAATATAAATAATATAAATGTGTAATTTGAATCACGTGTTATACTGTATATATATATATATATATATATATATATATATATATATATATATATATATATATATACATACACTGAATATACCCTTGAAAGTGTCAACAAAGAAAAGAAAAAATTATTGATCCATAACAAGTAAAGTCCAAAAGAAATTATCCAAAAAACGAAGCAATCGTAAACGTCCTGTACGTAGTGCAGTATTGAGTGGCAGTTCAAATTATATAGTGACTTCCGAAGTAGTGAATGGCAATTCAAATTACAGTGATATCCGCAGAGGTAAAAGTGACTTTTGTTTAGTGAATCCCACCACCATCTGAATTTTGCGCTTACCAACTCCCTGATAATATGTGCCTGTAGCTATTGCCCAGCCAGGGCCTTTTCCTCTAGACTTTCCAGAACCGATCCAATCGTCCTGTCTATGGAAGCTCTGCTGGTTCTGTTGATCAGGACTGTAATCTCCCAAATCCTTTGCTGCCGACCAATATTGCTATATCAATTGGTAATATGGTTGTAGCTCAAAAGAGGAAAAAAAACAAAAAAAGAATAGCCATTGGTAGAACCCGATGGATATTTATTAAAAAAACAAAAAACGCTGTAGACATATAAAACAAGGATAAATAATTACAAAGTAGATAAAAAGTTGCGGCCGGCCGACTGCAATACACACGTCCGTGCTATACAATGGGACGTTACGCGCGGTGACGTCAGCACGTCGCTCCCCGACGCGTTTTGTCACAAGTTTGATGTAGTCATGGGGCACAGGTGGCGTACTAACATACCGCATTATACACAAAGACCAAACCTCGTTCTGAATCGTAAGTGGCTGGTTCTAAAAAACGCCATATTGGATAAGGGACAAACTCTGCTGCCAGAACGTGTTAATCTCCATCCAATAATGCCAAAACCAAATAACAAATATGGAAAAATGCCAATATCTTAAGGGACAAACCCCACTACTTATTGCGGGATAAATCTGGAAAACATGTAATCGTGCATCAGTCCAGGGACAAATACAATTCTCACTATTCAAACACAGAGCTAGCATCGATGTATGCACGGCAAAAGCGCTAACTGTACTACGTGTACTCGTGTTACGCAAAACAGGGATTTAAAAATAAATTACTATCACAGGCTCCCTAACCACTAAATTCCCCCCCTTACACGTACCTCATAAACTTAGGCCACTGGTTGTGTAAACTGACCTCAATCAGTAACGCCCAAGGATCTCAATATAAATTCTAGCCCATAGACGAACCGATATCGGCCATCGAAAAAGAGTCTCATCCACAACACCTAAAATGATTTTTAACCTCAGGGGAATACACTCCTGTGCATCCTTAGAATTAGATACAATCCGGAGTGTGACAAAACACTCCAAAGTGTCATCCAATAGGTATAATAAATATGACGTGATCATCGGGAGATGAACTTCACATCAAAATTGTTTTAGATCAGAAGGTGCATGAAACACAGCACCCAGTAAGGTTGCTATAAGTGACGCGCACCTAAACCGATATCCAAATCGTGATAAAATATACCAATTATGGCCAATACCAATATCTTAGATCATAAGGTGTCCTCTTAATAGCATTATGGGCCCCTGGGCCAAGTAATTCACTGGGGGCCCAGATCCCTGACGGCCATCCTCTGCTATTCATCACGTGATCAGAGCAGTGCCCATTCTGCCCACAAAAGCAGCAGCAGTAGTGAAGGTTCTTCCTTAACCCCTCCCCCAAAGCACCAGAAACGGTCGGAGGAAAGTATCATGGGGAAGATGTCATTTCAATGGTAGATTTAGTCCAGTGACGGGCTGCTGCTGTTCCCACAGCTCATGTCCTGGGCCAGCCTAGTAAAAAGCGTGACTATCCAGGCAAATCCGGGACCATTTGCAAGTCTGATGTCATGCATGATTATTATGGGGCTCCCATGCCCCTGGGAAGTACCCATGCATTAAGAGGTTGCTAGAGGTTCCTTGAGCTGCGGCTAATTGAATTTAGATTTAAAATCGTACCTGCAAAATTCCAGGACCAACACCACTCGGTAAAGTCAGCAGCCTTACACCAATTATTTTTTTAACTTTATGTAAGTGGCACTCTTTCTACTGACCAACAATATAGGGGTAATTTTTCCCATTGTTCCCTGATTAATTGGGTTTAATCAGGGTTCCTCAAGACCGGCAACCTATTTTAGGGGTTCTTCTGCAGTAAAAAAAAAAGGTTGAGAAAGGCAGATCTAGAGTTTACTTAAAATGGGAAGACAACAAAAAAAAAAAACAGTGAGCACCCATTCTGCAGATGGAAAAACCTTGTTGATGAGAATGGAGAGATGGGTTGTAGCTGACAAATAGGCTACACCGCCGTTTTGAGAGTAAAGGGAGGTTAGTCTAGTGTTCCTAATAAAGTGCCTGGTGAGTGTATAATCAACACTGGAGGGATGACTGCAGAAAGTAGGTAGGCCACATTATGGTATAGGTCATGTCACAAACGATCTGACCTTTTCTGATCTGGGTCAGGCAACTAGCATTTTCAGGCCATTGGAGACCATAAACATGATTTCAACCTGAGCAAGCCAGGCAGTGACAACTTCAAACCATCTCCATCTGAGGTCTGTGCTGCTACTGAGAAAAGTAAACGGTGGTTGTGGGACAATTATGGGATTTGTCATGGAGGTGCACTTGGCTTTTTATTAGGAGTGGCCCGCCTGTTCGCTAGTAAGTGCTGAACGACTTTTTCAGTGAGGATCGGCCATATTAATGCAGTTGGAGGAAACTACGAAGAGTAACAGATTTGTTGCAGGAGGCAATTCATCGACACATGGAGAAATATTAATATTAAATGTTTATAACTGGATTATTAGAATATATTACATCAGGGCAATAAAACTACATAAAGGTTAAAAGGGATTGTAAATTTTAATTTTATATTTTTTTTATGATGTATATATGGGTTATTGAATGTAATGTGATTGTTAGTCACAGTTGGGCAATGTGAACGTGTTAGATGTAAGTTGTAATGTTGTATGGAAAAAATATTTAATAAAGATTACTGAATTAAAAAAAAAAAAAGTGATTGTAAAGGCTTGTTTTTAAAAAATTTTTTTTTATATAAAACAACAAACATGTCATACTTACCTCAGCTCGTTTTGCACAGAGTGGCCCTGATCTTTGACTTCTAGGGTCCCCCGGGGGGTCTCGCGGCTCCTCACTTCAGATAACCCTTTAGGAGAAGTGCTGTCCCAGGGGTTACCTTGTGGGCGTGCTCCCGAGTCCAGCATTAGCATCCATAGACACGAATGGCGGACTCGGCCCCACGCTCCGGTGGCTGCACCGTTGGATTTGATTGACAGAAGCGGGAGCCATTGGCTACGCTGCTATCAATCTATCCAGTCAAGAGCCAGGACCCCACATCTCCAGCGTGGGAATTACGGGGCTCAGGTAAGCAAAACAGGGGCTGGGGGGGGCGGTGACTGTTAGACGTTTTTTTCACCTTATTGCAGAGGATGCATTAAGGTGAAAAAACATGAGGGTTTACAAACCCTTTAAAGGGGATGCATAAAACTGAGTTTTTGATAGAGTAAACTTAAACCCCTGTGCAGATTTTTTTTTTCCTTTCTGTCCTTGTATCATTGGGGAAATTTACAGAAAGTTAGAGGGAACTCTTGGGCCTCATTCTCATGAGGCGGATCCGCTCAGCAGAGTCCACCAGCTCAGCAGGAGATCTCTCCGTTGATCTCGGCTGAGTCGGCGGATGATAGGTCCGTCTCTGTTTGCTGAGCGGGGAGGGGCCTGTCAGAGCACCGCCGATTCCTACAGAGGGATCAGACAAAAATGGACAGCATGTCTGTTTTCATCAGATCTCATCCGATAGGACTGATGCCAGCGTATTGCCATACGTCTGTTTTTAGCGGATCGGATCAGAGGTCAGCAAACATGGTAACCTCTGACATCTGTCGCTCCATAGACCTGCATGGATCGTCCAATCAGGTCCACCTAAAAAACTGACAGACGGACCTGAACGGTCCATTCATGTGAAAAAGGCCTTAGGCCTCATTGTACACTCCTGCTGGTAAAACAGATGTTCAGAGGAAGTTGGATGCTTTTTTCTTCTGCCCCTGAACTCATCCAAAGCTATCTTATCAGTACATGTACGCAGGTTCATTTAATGTCGTTTTTAGGTAGTTGAGTTTAGATATCTTTTTTGGAAAGTAAAAAAATGAGTTCAGACGCTGAGTTTAGAGGCATTTCAACCGCCAAACGATTCTAAACCAGTTAACAAATATTTAGCTGCATTTAGTTTACAAGCGTTTTTCATTTTTGCCTATTTTTCAAACACTTCTAAATGCAAACCGTAGTGGATGGCTTGATGACATAACAGAATGCGTTGGACATCGAGGTTTACAAGGTTATCATTTCACTCTTGCTGCCCAATACAGACTCAGAAAAGACGAGTTATATAATACAGCTGCAGCTTTGCCCAATAAAAGGTTTATGGAAAGCTGCAGTAAGGAAAGGAAGACTATCTATAGAGAAAAGACTTACCTGTCTAGATCCCACAGCAGAGTTTCAGGTCGAGGAACATTATCTAGAGCATAATAGAGCAAAACATTTGAAATCCACCCAGAAAGTCAAAGAGAAGGCTGAGATCTGCTGGTCATCTGTGCCATACAAAAAGAACTGTGTGCCACATGAGACCTCCATGTGTGACGATTACTTAAAGTAGAATTTATGGCACCTTTGCTCTGAAGAAAGGGGCATGTCCCCTCGAAACATGTCAGCTGGTACTATCATCCATTTGAACCTGAGTAGATCTACGATGGGCCACCTTCTGGTTTCTGGGTTTATATAATGCCATCATTCACGCTGTTCTTGTGAGTATATATAATTTGTACCTTATGCTTGAGATAATGCAGTAGGCGATTATGCCATTTGCTTGTGTGTTGTAAATATATTATTTCTGTTTCCTCCATTCTAGAAATGGTTAACTTCATTGAAGCATTAACTAATTTACACACTTTTACCATTATTATTATTCAGGATTTATATGGTGCCAACAGTTTGCGCAGCCCTTTACAACGTGAGGGCAGACAGTACACTTACAATACAATTAAATACAGGAGGAATCAGAGGAACCTGCTTGGTAGAGCTTACAATCTACAGAAGTTCATAGCAAGATCTTTAATCCAGATGTAAAAAAGGTTGAGTACTTTACAAGTGAATAGCCTGTAAAAAAAAAAAAAAAAAAAAAAAAAAGAAGAAGTTCTGCTTTATCAACAAGTTTGTGAATTGATGTTTTTTCCATTTACTGAAATGTTTGCTTTTCACTATCTGGCCTAGCTGGCCCTGTCCACATATGTGTAATTGGAGTCTTGGAGTAAGTGACTGTGAAGATGTGTAAACATCTGACAGGGTCACACAGATCAGAAAAAAAAAAAAAAAAATAAATAACTGGCCCGTCTCATAATCCAGGCAAACTAATAACACTCGAAATGCTGCGGTACATGTTAATGTGGTGCCATAAATTCTATATAATTCATAATCACACATGGAGGTCTCATGTGGTACACAAATCTTTTTTTATAGCACAGATGAGCAACTGAACTGAGTGTTGGTTCTGAAAAAGAGGACATATCCCCCGAAACATGTCAACTGGTACTATCATCTATTTGAACCTTAGGAGTTCTACGATGGGGCACCTTCTGGTTCCTGGGTTTATATAATTTCATTCCACTTTCCTAAACCGTGCATTTAGTCTTCTTACATAGCAGTTCTAGGCAACCTGTGAAAGTATTTCATTAGTATTCAGCAACTAATAGTATCCAAACATTACAGATGTGCAGAAATCAGAAATGCTACTAAAAACGAAGACAATTCAAAACACAGACACACTGATCCAAACCAACTGCAAAAGCTAGGATCCATTCCCTGGCATACAGTCTGGGAGCAATCACAGTTTTGCACTTATCAAAGAAGTCAGTATCTGAGCCCTGAGAGTGTAGGCTGCAAAAACATGACCACATGGATTCAGCAGCATCTACTGTGAATGCTAGGGGGATCCCTGAGCCTAGAGACAATCCAGGGGTGTTTGTGGCCGGACCAGGAGGCTAAAAGGGTCCTATCTGGTATTCTTCACACACGACAGACGTCTTAAACACCTAAGGGTAAGAATTAGTCTGCAGAGTCCAGTTTTGGACCAATGAGGAAATCTGCCAAGTTTTCACGCCAGCAAGAAATACAGCGGGGTCAGGGCTACAAGCATGAATTCCTGCCCTGGTTAGAGTACAGCTTCCCAGTAATTCACAGCACATTAGAATACTCCTTGATGATTCATGTAAGCCACCACCATGGTACAGTCCGACAGAACCAAGGCAATGAGTAGAAGGGATTCTGTCCAGTGCCAAACTCAATGGCAAGTCTGGTCCTGTCAGGTGAATGGGATGATCCAGAGAACTGAATCCTCATGTCCCACTTTGCCAGAATGGTGAATGGCAAGTCTGAAGTAAAATTAAAGATATAGGGCTGCCTTATAGTTTCATAGTTAGTAAGGTTGAATAAAAACACCAGTCCATTCAGTTCAACCTGAGTGTCTACAATTGCCCCTATCCCTGTACATTTCACACTCACATCGGTCCCTACCCTCAAGGAGCCCACAATCCCAGGTCCCCATTCATATACTAGGGCCAATTTTGGACAGAAGCCAATTAACCTACCTGCATGTCTTTGGTTTGTGGGAGGAAACCGGAGTACCTGGAGGAAACCTGCACAGGGAGAACATGCAAACTCCAGCAGTGACCCTTCTTACTGCTAGGCGAGAGTGCTAACCACTACACCACTGTGCCACCCACTAAAGAGGACCCCATTATACGCAAGATCTTCATGCAAAATGCCAGGTCTGTTTGTCTTTGGACTGCAGAGACCAAATGCGGGAGCAAAGAAAATAACTTAAAAAAACTGGGCCGAGACTAGGGTGAGGCTCAAGTACTCGAAGTGATGAGACAGTTCCCGTGCTGTGTTCTGGAGGATTAGGGTCTTCCTCAATTCCAACAGGGTCTGCACTGTCCGAAGTATGCAAGCTGACCATGCCTTCAGAATTCTGTTGTCCAATATACCACTGCTGATGCATAGAAAGAACAGGTAATAGTGTTTTGGGAAGACCCAAGGAGTAGTAGAGAGGTCCAAGAAAAGGCCAAACTGAGAAGAGGCAACAAGCCTCCAGCAAAGACACAGGGAGAGCACCAAGAAGAAGGAAACATGCAATGTGCATTCAATGATTGACTCAGAAGCCAAAAGGTCGCTCATATGGGGGAAGCAATGACCCGCTCGTTGGATTCCATGCAGGACTTTTGTACTCAAATGGAGAATGGGGCAGATGCCCCCTTGGGAAAGGGCTACTGCATCAGGGCAGTGTGACGTTCAGCCAAACCGTAGGCGACACAGAACCCGTATCTTCAAGTCCTGGAATCAGAATAGGATGAGACTTTGTAAAGGTATACAAATGTTTTGCAAGCGAGGCAAAACCAGAAGAGTCCTGATCATTAGAGAGAAGGGTCATTTAAGATCAGGTGAGCAGGAGCAGCTGTGCAAACAATACACAGAGACTCATTACAGACAAGGATGTCACATCACAAACCACTCTGAAACAGCAGGGGATAATGGCCATATGTGACTAAGTCAGTGTAGGTTGCAATACAAACTGTTTACAATGAGAAATCACCCCAAAGGGATACCCATAAGCCCCGCAGAGAAGGAGAATTTATTCACAGTGCATGGCTGGGTCACCATCAGCCACTGAACAACAAGAGACAGTGAGACAATACCAACAAGGTCTACTCACTCCAAGTGACCAGATCACCATATACAGCGATAGACGTTACTAAGAAGGGTTTCTCACAAACCGCAGCAGAGCAGGGAGGTAAACGGCCATGTGTGACAAAGCACTATAGGACATGCTACCAACATGTATATCGTCTCTGGTCAATATGGACCCACTGGAGAATAGGAGAGGTTAAGGGCTGTATGTGAATAAGTCACCATAGACTGCTTTGGAACAGTAGATAGTGAGACATTATCAACAAAGGCTACTCACAGCCCTCTGCAGAGGAGGAAGGGGTTAACGGCCACACAAGTCACTCTAGATCAGGGGTCTCCAAACAAAGGGCCAGTTTACGGTCCTTCTGAGGGAGAAAGTCACTGTGGCCAGTAGGAGTAAAAAAGGTGGCAGTGGGAAAAAACAAACCCCCATCATTGGTGTCAGTGGGAGGAATTTTGTCCCATCATTTGTGTCATTGGGCCTCATCGTTGGTGTCATTGGGAGGCTATGTGCCCCATTGCTGTGGTCATTGGGAGGAATTGTGTTCCTTCATTGGTGTCAGTAGGGTGAATTATCCCCCATTGTTGGTATCAGTTTATGAAATAGTGCCCTAAGGGCCTGATAAAAAGAAGGAGTCACAGTTTGGAGACAACTGCTCTAGACTGCTGCATAACAGTAAACATAGTACCCATCTACATCACCAACCTCATCTGCAGATATCGCCCAAATTGTCCCCTCCGCTCCTCCCAGGACCTCCTGCTCTCTAGCTCCCTTGTTACCTCCTCCCAGGCTCGCCTTCAAGACTTCTCCAGAGCCTCTCCCATCCTCTGGAACTCCCTGCCCCAGTATATCCGATCAGCCCCTACCCTGCCCACCTTTAGGAGATCCCTGAAAACTCATTTATTCAAGGAAGCATATCCCACACCCACCTAACTGTCCCCGAGCCCCCACCATCAAATCATTCTCTGCAGCTATTTTGTACCACCACCTCCCTTTAGAATGTATACATTGTTAAGCGCTGCGTAAACTGTTGGCGCTATATAAGTCGTGTATAATAATACTAATAAATAATAATAACATAGTGACACACAAAAAAAAATAAAAAAACACACCTAACAACTGTATATAGTGAGACATTGTCAACAAGGGTTACGTCACCTACAAAGGCACATGTGGTGCCCTATATAGCAGGAGAGGGCAAAGATATTCTATGACCAAGTCACCACAGTCCGCAGCATGAAACTGTACACAGCGATGAAGTTCCCCTGGCCCAGTGCCTGTGTGCTATACAGCTGCCATGTATGGTGCCACAGTGTCCCGGAAGGGAGTCATAGCAACAGTCATAGCAGGGTGGAAAATGCCAGGGGCTATGCCAGGCTCATATGGCATTCTCCGAACGGAGCGCTGTACTGGCAGAAGCTGAACTGGGCCTCTGTACCAGGAGTACAAATATCACATAGCATGCAGAGAAAGCTCTGTGGAACTGATGAAGCCAACACTTCAAAGAAGAGGGGTCTTCCGTGCCGCACATCCAAACATGTAAGATGAAAGTCAAGAAAGACCACCTCAGCCCAGGCTCCCACCAGGCCACGCCTCCTACGCATTTCGCTCCGCCCCTCGGAGCTTAGTCATGGGGATCATGAGAGCACTTTGGCAGCCCCGGGAAAGTACAGCATAATGTACTGAACAGTAAAAATTTTGCCAATGAACAAATCATGTATCCAAACCATAGCACCATGCTCCATTAGACCCCGGAGGATAAGAGCATGGCACACCAGGTCCAGGGAGGGAAGGGCTGAAGCCTAACTCACCCCAGCAGATTATTTTCTTCCAGGAGCAGGATATGGGAGATGAGCCCCATCCTGGATTCACCCTCCTTGATGGGCATACTCCTGAAGGGGTCCTTCAGGACCATGGCCCCACCACAGGCACACTTTTGCCCCTCACCAATAAAGCACCCTGCAACCAACTCAATACAATGAACCACGTGCCAAGGCGAGCGCCCACACAGGATCCAGTGCCAAAGCAACATGGCAGGCCAGCCCCACATGTTTATCAAATTGGGATCCAGGTACAGCCTCCCAAGGTTATGCCAAGGAGTCAACCAATCCGGAAAGCTGTGGAAGGAGAGCCACAGGTTCTATAGTGCAGCTAGGAACCTGATGATTCTCAAGAGAGAAGAAAACCCAACTTCTAGTGGCAAGCATCCCTCAGTAGAGAGAAGACATCCATTACCTAAGGGCACAAGGCTAGCTAGAAGTGGGAGGAGTTACATGGGGGTGGTTACTGCAGCTCTCCTTTTGGCAGTGTCCAATCAAGCGGTGGCAGCATATAAACCAAGGTTCTTCATTTTAAAGAAAACTGTGTCCTGTGTGTCCAAGAAAGGTTTGTACACATTTTTTTTTCAGTACTTATGAGGTGTAATTGCATTATATCTGTCTGCACAATTTGGTAGCAATCTGCCCTTCTCCCTTGTAAAAGGTGCTCTGTTTGGGGTGCCTTGATTCCAATGAAGGACCAGGAGCTCTTAACCACTTGCTCACAGTAGATTTACTATGACCGAGCGGCGGCTGCAGGCTCAGCAGTGTAAAACATTGCCATCTTGCTTCCGGGTTTGGACACAGCGCGATTTTGTCAGCAGGTCCTGGCCAAAGATTTATAGCCAAGGCCTGCCGATTGGCTGTATCCAATCACACAAGACTCTGTACACAGATCAGTGATCCGGCTGTTTCTGCTCCCTGCAAAGGGCCACACATTACAGACGACAATTGTTAGGCATGCAGGAAACCCCTTGATGTTAACCCCTTCCCAGCCAGTGTCAATAGTACTGTGACGGCGTACAGTATTATATCTTATCACTGTATTAGTGTCACTATTGAGGTCAGTGTTAGTCAGTGTACCTCCCAGCAAGGGTCTGTTAGCGCCAGATTGTCCGCCACACTATAAGTCGCTGATCACTGCCATGACCAGCATGTTGTCATATCTGCGTAAATTCCGGTATATATCTCATCGGTTGCAGATGCTAGAACCTTCACACAAAACACACTTATTGGCATTTTTTTTTCCCTTTACCAAAGACATGTAGCAGAATTCATTTTGGCCTAAATTGATGAAATGTTTTTAGATTTTTTTTTTTTTTTTTTATTGGATATGTTTTATAACAGAAAGTAGAAAATAAATGATTACTATATGGCCAGCTTTAGGAACCATACTGTCCAGGTGTGCGGACAGTGAATAGCTTCAGAGGTCCTACAGGTCAAATGATAACTATCTCATGCATTTATCTAGTCCCGTTTGACGTTGGCCAACTGACATTTTCATCTGCCTTAAGGCCCGATTCACACCTATGCATAATGCTTTTTGCATATTGCAGGTGCATTTTTCAATCCATTGAAGTGTATGGAATGAAAAACCAGAAAAAAGCCCCTGACCCTTTCCATAAAATGCACAGATTTGAACTAGGAAACCATGTGAAATGGACTGTAGTGTGTTTTTGCAAATCTGAAAATGCGCTAAAAAATGCGTAGGTGTGAACCAGGCCTAATACAAAGTCTTCTGCAATTAGGTTCTGGAAAAATATTTTAGTTCATGTCAAAGCTGCATTAATATAACATTTTTATCCAATATTACATCCTGCATACCTTACTATGTTCTGCATACTCCCTGCCCTGAGCTCTGTGGCTCCTCGCAGCCTAAAAGAACAAAGCTCTGCAGGCACAGGAGGATGGAAGTGAAATATTACGGTAACTTGGGCTTTGGTCCCCATTTTTGTAAAGCCTTCTATGAATGGCTCTAGAAGGTCCGAGACTGCGTAATGCTGTCTAGTCAACAGAAGCTAGGCTAGTGACCAGCTTCTTTTGAATGGTCATGCTGGAAAACCAGCATTGCAGCATTTGATCAGTGCTCGCAGCCAATAGCAAACTGTGTAGATACCCAGATTTAGGGCAGCGGGTATAAGGAGCAGGGCATGCTCCCTGGGCAACAATGTGGGTAAGAAAAATCCAACAAACAGATTTGTCTACATTTTTTGTAATGGCCCAGTGTCTGGGGTATATACAAAATTTAAAATAAAAAAATGCTATGAACGTTAATAAGCACACAGTTAACCCTTTGATCGCCCTAGATATTAACCCTTTCCCAGCAAATTATATTCGTACAGTAAATATTTTTAGCACTGATCACTGTATTAATGTCACTGGTTCCCACAAAGTGTCAGTTAGTGTCCGCTTGTCTGCTGCAATATCACAGTCCCACTAGAAGTCACTGATTGCCACCATTACTAGTATAAAAACAAACATACCTGTAGCTGCTGACTTGAAAAAAAACCCGCCACTCATCTCTCCCACGATCTAGCAGTGTGCCAACTCCAGCTGGTTTCACCCACTGTCTTCTTCAGCAACGGCATCTTAACTATGGGCACCTGGCTGTGCATACACGAGCAGCGCTGCACATCGTAAATGTTCAAGCAGTCTTCTAGTACCCGTCACGTGTTGCAGAAGACTGCAGGGGGCGAGTGAGGGAGAATTTCAAAGCGCAACTTCCCCTTTTGGGTGGAGCTCCTTACAAAGCATCTTACATGTTAGAGGTCCAATCGAATGCTGCCTTTTATGGATGATTTGGATAATTTCTTGAATGGGAGCCCTAGTCACAGCACTGACACCTCTACTAGTCGAAACTGGACTTTTTGCAAAATGATATACTGTACTAAAATTATAAAACATGGCACATAGGACGCTTCTGTCCAGTGGGTCCCGAGACCCTGTGGATGGAGCCTTAGGCTCTGAAAGGGGTAATGGCAGGGGAAGTAAAAGCTGAAAACACGAGCACTCGACAGCTCTTCTGATTGTGGAAGCAACTCTGGCTAGCAAGATAGGAGATAGAGAAGGCGATTCTACATGCAGTATTACACAGTTTATTAGATCAGCGCAATTAATAACCCTTACAAGATGTAGGTGGTGTGTAATGGGCTCATCTGACAATAGTCCAAGATCAGGTTCCTGCTCCTGTGGCTCCGAGTCCCCTTGAGGTCCAGCAGCAATAGGAAGGATCAACGACCGATAGAAGGAGGATCTGTCATGCAGTAGTGGTGGTGGAACATACGCCGTACTCATGGACCGCACAGACTAGAAGTCATGTTTGAATGTGGGCAGCAACGCATCTTGGAAGCATGCGTACAGCGCCCATTCCTTAAACGTGTTAAAGCCCACATTCTGATGTCACTTCTTGTCTGTGCGGTCCAAAAGCACGCCGTGCGTTCCACCACCAGATGACAGAATCTCCTCCTATCAGTCACCATTCCTTCTATCGCTGCTGGGCGGCAAGAGAACGCGGAGCCACAGGGGCAGGAACCTGGTTATGGACTGTGATGGTCAGATGAGCCCGTTACACACCTACATCTTGTAAGGGTTAGCTATTGTGTTGATCTAAAAAAAACTAATACTGCACTTGGCACCTTCTCTATCTCCTATCTTACTAAAATAATAAAGAAAAGCAAAAAAAAAAAAAATAGAATGAAGAGACTCAAATACATGTCATTTCATATACATATTTATATATATATTTACACACATATATACCATGTACAAAGCTACATTCTAAACCCCCTGGGGAAGGGGGTCAATGATGGAAATAAATACTCCAATCCCTACATAAGAAAGTGATATTTCCTGTTTGCAAAATTAGCTCTTTCCAAATAACAGGCAGCTTTTCAATGATGTACTATCTATAGTCAGCTTAGGAAATATTCAAACATAAGATGGCAATGAAGGATTAAAACAGAATCAAAACATGATTAGAAGTTTAAGTGAAAAGAAAAAAAATTGTAAACACAAAATTAATACAGACAAAAAAAAAAAAAAAAAAAAAAAAAAAAAAAACTTTAGAAAAAAAAATTCCTTACAAGGAATAAAAACATTTCTGCAAGGCATCAATTCTCATCCTTCTTGTCAAAGCCATTTTTATCATCAACAGAAACATACGATGTAAAGCCCCATTTATTCAGTTATATTAAATCCTTTGGTACATTTGTAATTAGGATGGAATAACTCTAGAATTGTCTTTTTTTTTTTTTTTTTGGAGTTGTGATGTTTCCTTCACATGGAAAAGACATATATGGTACATGTGTGATGCTTCAAAGATAAAATACAACTCTCTATCCAAACATGTCATACATTGGTTCATCTTCTTTTTTTTTTTTTTATATATAAAAACATAGCCGATAAGTCTATAAGTACAATAACATTGTGAGCACATTAGCGTGTGAAATATATGTATATAAACAAGTTAGTGTTACAGTATCTCAAACTTATATAAAAGTTATTTTAATATTATATAAAATACAATTCAGCAATGCATGACTCAAGTTTTAAGAATGTACAGGTTTGACTTCTGCAAGGACAATTATTATACGAACAAAGTGCAAAAAAATCCACCCAATAGGTTTTGGCAGAAGTATTAATATGGGTTTCGAAACTGAAGAAAAGTGAATTTGAATTGTGAAGAAAAAAAAAAAAAAAAAAAAAAGGAGCTTACCCTTTTCTTTTTAAAAGTTAGTAAAACTTACCAAACAGTCATGTGAGAAAAAAAAAAAAAAAAAGTAAGTACATTCCATGAAAATTTACTTTTTCAATTTAAGTGACATTAGAGTTTCATTCAAACAGTGCCTACAGATAAAGTGATATACTTGAACAAATGACAGGTTATTCTCGTAATCTAAATCAAAATGCTAAATTGTCCAGTGAAAAAATTAAGCACAACTTTATGTTTGCCATCACTTTAAAATCGATCAAATTAGAATCCGGTGGCCTGGATTAGGGGACAATGAATAGAACCTCCATAGGGAGCATGAAGGTGGAACCTGTTTTATTTTAACCTTAAATATCTCAAATTGGGTAATCGCATCGCCAATGACGTGTCATCATGCCAAGATAATAGAGCTCTCTAAAGGCCCTCAGAAATAAAGTTGTGGATACCTACGACTCTGGCAAGGGATTTGAAAAGATTGCCAAATGATTTGAAATCCATCATCCCACTATATGTAAAATAATCTAAAATCTAAAATAATAATAAGCTACCAGTATGTCTAGGACTGACCGACCCACAAATTTCAGCCTAATGCCGCGCACACACAACCAGACTTTTTGACAGCAAAAGTCCGACGGAATGAGTCGGTCAGACAATTCGATCGTGTGTGGGCTCCATCTGAAGTTTGCTTGCCAAAAATCCGGCGGACTTTAGAAATAGAACACGTTTTACATTTTTCCACCGGACCGAAAAATCTGTTCGTGTGTATGCTAGTCCAACGGACAAAAAAACCGACGCTAGGGCAGCTATTGGCTATGAACTTCCTTATTCTAGTCCGGTCGTACATCATCACGTTCGAATCCGTCGGACTTTGATGTGATTGTGTGTGGCCAAGTCCGTTCATTCGGAAAGTCCGTCGGAACGCCGCCGATAGTCTGTCGGAAAGACCGTCTTGACCTAGTCCCTCGAAAAGTCCGGTCATGTGTATGCGGCATTAGAGCTGACCACTGGATGGCATAAAAATAGTTCTTCAAGAAGCCCAAAAAGACATAATGATGGCCGAGCTGTAGGTAGCTCCTGAATTTTATAACAATTTTGATTGTGATAAATTTGTAGGCAACGCCTGAAAAAAAAAAAAAAAGGGCACCATTTTAACCTCCATGGGAGGTGTGCCAGGAAAAAAAACCTTAGCAGCCTCATAGATCATGCACTTTTTTTTCCCTTCACCATGGGTGGAAGGAAAGAATCACTCGATTCCCCCATCAACACAGTTGGTGTTGATGGGAGAATCCTTCCTGCAACAATATTGTGTTCTGCCAGTGGGGGGCCTTCCCGGCCGGCAGAACACGGTTACTACTAATGTCTACAGCCACCGGCAGTAATCGCATGTAAAAAATCCAACAGGCTGGTGTATACCCAAGTCGATCAATGGATAGATTTGGGTACAACTAGCCTGCCCATAGATGGATCGAGTCTCAGCCAGTCCTTGCTGAATCGGCCAAGATTCAATACATCTATGGTGGTCAGCTTTTGCTGTACAAAAGAACATTAAAGGGAATGTAAAGGCAGTCTTTTTTTAGCTTAATGCATTCTGTGCATTAAGATAAAAAAGCCTTCTGTGTGCAGCAGCCTCCCTCATACTTACATGAGCCCCCTTAAGATCCAGCGATGTAAGTTTGTATCAGCTGCCTCGGACTCCCCTCCTTGTTGGCCGAGACAGCGGCACAGCACCATTGGCTGCCGCTGCTGTCAAAGTCAATCTGATAATGAGGAGAGAAAAGGGGGGGGCCGAGCTGTCCAAAAGTTGTTCAACTGGAAAGGGATTTTTCAACATGATAATAATCCAAAGTACACTAGCAAATCCACCAAATGAAGGGTTATGTATTGACCCTAGTCAATGCCCAATATGAAACATGCAGTCCACACAACATAAATTTTGAAACTGAAGGAATTTTGCATGGTTAAATTGCAGGAATTCAGCTACTTTGTAAAAACTGCAAGCATACTGAGTTAAGTCTAATGAGATGCATGTCACCTTGCAGACCCATCTCTCTTATTCAAATCTGACAGGTTTATTGTGCTTCAGGAAGATAACTTCTGGAGCTGCGAAGCTGCTATTCCGGCCCCTCCCCTTCTGCTCAATCACAGAAGCCTTTGTATTATTCACAAAATACAAAGCCTCCTATGAATGGGCAGCAGAGGGGAGGGATGGGCATAGCTGCTTTGTGCTTCTCTCCTCTCAGATCCTCTGGGAGTGCAATAAACCTGTCACATAAGTTATAGAGATAAGTCCAGGAGTTGACTTACACCTAATTGGACTTGTCTCAGTGTGCCTGCACTTTTTGCAAAGTTTCTGGATTCCTGGTATTCAGCTTTAAGTGGTCAAACATTTTGATGGCCAGAGAGAATGGCGGGCAGTTGCATAAAACTCATACAAGAATTAATTCCTGCTAAACACCAGCTTCTGAAGCTAAGGGTGTACTTAATTTTTCCACAGTTCACCATTATACCTATAAAATGTTGTTAAAATAATTGAAAACTCAAATTTTCTTTGCATTTCTATTCACATACATCACATTTTATCTGCATGAATTGTGTAAATATATGTCTTTGCCTGTTTTTATACGTTAGAGAAGTCAAATTTCCCTGGAGGGTTCTTACTTTTTCACATGACTGTTTACCCAAGATTTTTTTTTTCCTTTTTTTAATGAAATCCTTCATTTTTCAATTATTAAAAAAAAAAAAAAAAAAAAAAAAAAATCTGGGAAATGGTGTTGGAACTACGCACACTAAAAAAGGTTATCGGCTATTTTAGCAATTATAGAATACATTAAAAATTTAAAGTGCTAGTAAGTGGCAGACAACACTTTTCTGAAATAGCATGTTTGTGGTACATGGTTTTGTTCTGAAATCTAAGCCGAGGAAGAGAGGAAAGAACAATCCAGAATTCTGTTCAGAGATTTTACAAAATCGTAGCAAATCAGAATATCTGGAACATAATACTGAAGAAAAAATGAAATAAAAATAAAAAACACAAAATCAAAATTCTATTGATTTTGTCTGTAGCGCAAAATTCAGTGTTCTACAAAATTGCAGATTTGGGAAGGCGTTTTCCTACTAGAAAGCAAGCAGAAAAGTTTCTTGTGTCACACCGACAAACAATTCTGTCCTTTGAATGGCACAAGCTTTGTGCATAGGAGGATTACCAAAAATAATTGCAAATTTGAAAAAAAGTGAATATGGTTCTACGCGTATCTATATCTAGATAGTGTTTAAGGCTCAGCAAGGCAAAATGCAAAGCTTCTTTTAATATTTTAAATAAACTTATACAATAAATATCTGGAAACTTTACAGATCGGAGGTTTATCAGTCGCCGCAGTTGGGTTGCATGCTTTTTAAAATTTTGCAATAAACCTGGTTCACACCTATGCGTTTTTTTTTGGTGCTACAGTCCATTTAACATGGTTTCCTATGCGACACGTTCACATTTATGCTTTTTTTTTTTTTTTCCAGCGTCAGCGGTTTTGGAAAGGGTCAGGGAGTTTTTTTTTTTTTAAACGCAAAACGGTGCATTTTTGGTTAAAAAATACTTTAAATGGAGTTGCAGTAAAGCATGTAGTGTGCTTTTTTTTTTTTGCTGTGATTTTACCCCAATTTGCCTTTTTTAATTTGCCCAACAACAAATTGGCCCAGAAAGAAATAAAATAAAACATACAAAGAAAATGCAAAATGCATTAAAAAAAAAAAAATACAGGAAAAAAACGCATGTGCAAGAACGCAAAAAGCACTTCAGAAACAGATCAAAAGCAAATTGCATAGATGTGAACCAGGCCTTAGAGCTGAAGTTTAAACTGCTCATATTTTGCCTTCCCTTTCATTCTGTTCTAACTGTCCTATGTGGCTGCATGACCCCTGACCCTCTGTCTGGACAGTGCTGATTGGCCCTGGGCCAAAACCTCTCTAGCAATACACACCAAACTGAGCTTGTCTCCTAGCCTCTGTTCCATCAGAAAATGGTTTGGGAACAGTAAAAGAAGGGAAGGATCAGAGAAGACAGAATCAAACAGCCCTTTTACACAAAGCAGAAGATTAACCCCTTAGGTTCCACAGCGAATATAACAAGCATCCTTTCCTGTGTATAGACGGATTTTACTGTTGTGGGTTTACTAACACTTTAACCCCTTGGTGCCGACTCCTGACAGCCCTTTAAGAGGTTTGGAATGCCAAGAGGCGGGGCGGGCAGGGGCTTGTGACCATTCGACCGCTGTGATTGGCTGTCACATGATCAGAAAATTTAGATTGAGTGCTTTCCGTGAGACGTCGGTTACTGTGCCGGGAGCGTACAGGACACGCGCTCTCGGCACAGCGCTGTGGGTGTTATTGTATGCAAATATGCGGTCGATCGGTGCCAAGGCCACTGAGAGGCCGCAGATTTGCGTGCGCTCGGCGCCAAGGTGTTAAACTCAAGGCAGTCCAAAACTGCAGAGGCGGCAGCAGTTGGCCGTGTTATCCAACATATTAGATAAAGCAGTGAACGCAACATATTTTAGAAAATTTTGCTACATTTCATGTGTGGCCAAAACAATGATGCGACTTCGCAGACAGCTGCGCATGACTGTGTAGGTTTGCAGAATTGGCAACAATAAATCCTATTGCACTGTACATGCACACACACACACACACACACACACACACACACAATCATACACACACACAGCTGCAGTGGGCATTTAATAATCATCTGTAGCGCTTTGTCCCCTATATTCTGGGATTGCTAAATGTTTGCTTAAAGCTACAGCCAGCACTTCCATGAAGGTCTGTATTCATTACCCCTAGACCAGAGCTGGAGAGAGACGTTTGCTGAGCAAGATGGTATTTTACTGCCTACGACTAAAAAACATCCCTTCATATGATTGGTCTAAATACATTATAATGTAAAATCAGGTGAGGCATTTAGACAGCTTTTTAGAAAGACAAATCAAACAAGCCGACTGCCTGCCCTGACGCCACCCCCGCCCCCCCCAATTGCACTGCCTTCCCTTACCAAGTTGTATGTTAATGAATTTATTTTATTCCAATGCATCCTCATGAAAATACTTGAGGAAACCAGCAACAGAATAAATAACCAGTAATAGCAGTAGGTTTTAAAGCAATATTAGACCCAAAAACAAAAATTTAATATATTGCAGCTTACCAATCATATACGGCGGCTGCATTCGTTTTCTCTTTTTTTTTGGCTCCCCCCCCCCCCCCCCCCGTTTTTCACTTGGTGATCTGTCCAGTAACACCTGTGGTCAGAAGGAGGTGGCATTGCAACCCATGATGGGTATGAGAATAGAACTGGGTACTAACATTTATAGGTAAAGTTGATCCAGGGAAAATCTGATTACCTCTGGGGGGGATCAGGAAGGAATTTTTTCCCCTGCTGTAGCAAACTGGACCATGCTTTGCTCAGGTTTTTCACCTTCCTCTGGATCAACTGTGGGTGTAGGATTATATATATGGGATTTTACCATTTATTTATTTTGAACTAGATGGACTTGTGACTATATTAGTGAAACAACTCTGGAGAAGGGTTTTCCAAACTTTCTAAATAAAGGGCCAGATTAGTGTCCTTCAGACTTTAGGGGGGCCGGACCATGGTCAGTGCGAGTAAAAAATAGATTTACATGTCGCCTGTAGTCACTAGGAGGTGGCATTGCAACCCATAATGAGAATACGGGATAGGAATAATGCCCTATTGTTGGTGTCAGTGGGAGGAATAGTGGCCCATTGTTGGTGTCAGTGGCAGGAATAATGTCCCGTTGTAAGTGTCAGTGGGAGGAATAGTATCCTATTGTTGGTGTCAGTGGAAGGAATAGTGTCCCATTGTAAGTGTCAGTGGGAGGAATAGTGCCCCATTGTAAGTGTCAGTGGGAGGAATAGTGTCTCATTGTAAGTGTCAGCGGAAGGAATAATGTCCCATTGTAAGTGTCAGTGGGAGAAATAGTGTCCTATTGTTGGTGTCGGTGGAAGGTAAAATCCCATTGCAAGTGTCAGTGGAAGGAATAGTGCCCCATTGTAAGTGTCAGTGGAAGGAATAGTGCCCCATTGTAAGTGTCAGTGGAAGGAATAGTGCCCCATTGTTGGTGTCAGTGGAAGGAATAGTGCCCCATTGTTGGTGTCAGTGGAAGGAATAGTGCCCCATTGTTGGTGTCAGTGGAAGGAATAGTGCCCTATCGTTGAAAACAGTGGAAGGAATAGTGCCCTATCGTTGAAAACAGTGGAAGGAATAGTGCCCCATTGTAGGTGTCAGTAGATGGAATAGTGCCCCATTGTAGGTGTAGGGGGGAGGGGAGTGTTGAATATATTAGCATATTTAAAAACACTAACAAATTGAAGCCAAACTCCAGCTCACACTTTATAAGGCGTTACAGCAAACTGTTTTTTTTTCCTTTAGGGATAAAGATTTTGAATGAATATATAAAATCATATTCATTTAAATCATCCCTGCAAGTGTTAAATGGTTTGCCTCATTCATATCAACTGATACATTTTGCTGGAGAGCTTGAAAGAAAGCCTAAAAAAAACAAAACGAATGCAGCCATCGCATTTAAGAATTGGTAAGCTGCAATATAATAAAAGGTTTGCTTTTGGGTTTAATAGCGCTTTAATTTTTAGCATTTAGGCAGAAAATATTTATACCTAGAAAAATATATAAAGATTGATATTCTATGTCCTCATTATTATTAGCCTCTAAAAGATGAGTTAAAGCAGAACTCCAGGCAAAGCAATTACTATGTAAATACAAGAGCCATGTATTCTATACTAGAAACTTGGTGTGCATTTCTTGTGTATTTCTTCCTGTTTATGGTGTAGTCCAGCACAAAACTCTCTCCCTGTACAGAAGCTTGCTGTAATAAAGACTGCTCACTGCTGCTCTCTCCCTTTGTGCAGGGTGACTGGTCTGGTCTCCTTCCCCTCCTGTCGTTTTTTTCTGCAGGCAGTCTGTAGTTGGTGGTGCCTGCTAGGCCCCTCCCACAGCTTTGCTCTTACTCTCTTTGTGCTGGATTCCTGTACTGGTCTCCGCCCCCTCCTGTCGCTTTTTTTTTGCGGGGAGCCTGCCTGGTCCCTCCACAGCTCTGCTCTCTCTCCCCTTGTGCAGGATGACTGTTCTCGTCTCCTCGCCCTCCTGCCGTTTTTTTTCTGCAGGCAGTCTGTAGTGGGTGGTGCCTGCTGGGCCCCTCCCACAGCTTTGCTCTCAATCTCTCTTGGTGCTGGATTACTGTACTGGTCTCCGCCCCCTCCTGTCGCTTTTTTCTGCAGGGAGCCTGACTGGTCCCTCCCACAGCTCTGCTCTCTCTCGCCTTGTGCAGGATGACTGTTCTTGTCTCCTCGCCCTCCTGCTGTTTTTTTTTTCTGCAGGCAGCCTGTAGTGGGTGGAGCCTGCTGGGCCCCTCCTACAGCTTTTCTCTCTGCACAGGTTCTGTACAGCACAGTGATGATGCCACTATTACATTTACAAGGCAATATTCTGAGCTTGCAAAAACATAAGGTGCACAAAAAGTGGATTGATGTCCTTTTTCGGCTACCAAATACATTTAAATGAACATTTTATTAGTGGAGTTTAGATTTCAATGTAAAGATTAGAATAATGGAGCTTCGTTTTAAAACTTTTGGTAGTAGTAGTTGTGCACTTTGCGTATTCTGGCTGCCGCCAGTGGCAAGTGTCTTTTCCATATTTTATACTTAAAGTGGAAGTAAACTCCCCTATCGTTTTCAGCCAAGAAAGCTGCCATCTTTGCCTCTGTTTAATCTTCAACTGCTATGGTGCTGCACATGTGATTCGTTATGACACTAGCCATTGGATGGTTTGATAGTTTGGCTGAGAGCACAGCCAATGCGCAGTTAGCATTCCCGGCATGCCTTTTTTTTTTTTTTAACTGTTTAAATCGATGGGTTTACTACCACTTTAAAGTGAACCTGTGCTTCCACTATACAGGGCAAAGCAATACGGTCACTTTAATGGCACACCCACAGCTGTTTATAATTTGACCCTGGGAGGGAAAAGGGGAAACCCCATGTCAGATCTACATCATAGCCTGAAGTTGCCCAGATCACTAGTGCTGTCACAGGGGAGGAAGGATAAGGAGTCTTAGGATCTCCTACACCTGGAAATATTGAGGATTTCTCATCTGCCGCCATTAAAGTAAACCTGACATTTTGCTCTATTCTCTGAATGGGCCAAAGCTGCCCAAGAACAAAACCAGATAAATATATTTCCTGCTCCAGCAGCTCCATCTATACATTTACAGCCCCATTGGGTGGATCAAACACATTTTAGTCCATTAAAGTAAAAAAAAAAAAAATAAATCAAACACCTTACTCTCCAGAGGGTATAATTGCCCGACAAGTCATAAAGATAAGAGACTGCATTTTCCTCTCATCAAATATGAAATTGTGGATGGAACCTAAATAATGTACAAATATATTAGTTGTAAAAACTCGCTTTAAAAAATTTTCACAGCAATATTAAAATGCAATTTAAAAAAAAGCTGCAAAGCCCAACCGTTATAAAAACGAGGCGCATGTTAACGCTTGGATATTCTCGCACTTGCACTCACCTCCCAGCCATGAACATCGGAGCAGCCTGGGTACAATCGTTCATAAGAAACATTTAGGATCTGAACCAACATTCCACCAATCAACAACCATTTTTGTCTGAAGACCTACGCCAACAACCAGTTGTATCCAAGCTCACAGGCTGCTCTCTCTCTCTCTCTTCGTAGAGCCAACTGCTCCGCAGTATACCTCACCGCTGTAAATCAAGTTTGGTCCACTAGTTATATACCCCAATCTTATTTTGGGGGAATAAACATAAAGTCGATTACAACCTTTACGCCTACACAGCAAAAAAAAAAAAAAAAAATTACCTTGGAAAGGAAAAGAAAATGGAATTCATACAGCCAGAACGGTTACAGTAGGAGAGTTTTTTTTTTTCTTAAATACTCAACCAATATGGATCATGAAAGCCACTAACTTCATGCCACCAATCGGTTTTCAGAAAGTTTAAATTCAGGAGCAGATGTCCCGCCGTGGATATGTTAATTGTGAGACGGCAAACGCTGGCAAATCCGTGCAGAGTGCACAATGACGGAGCTTGTTAATAAGGGGTGGTCAGCAGGCATTGAACGCCAAGAAATCAGAAACTGCAGTGCAAATAAAAAAAAAAACAAAGATGGCTGAAGTGTCCACTCGGAATCCACGCCCAGAGAACGCACAAGTTTCTGCGCCAGAATGATGCATTTCAATAGGTTTGTGAAGGTTGTATATACATACAGTCGAAATGTTAAAATAGTTGATAAAATAATTCAGAGTAGAAAAAAAGATGAAAAAATACATCATGCAAAAAAAAAACAAACAAAAAAAGTCCTTCCAAGTTCCAAGGCCATTTCCTTCACTCGCTGCTGCTGTTGCACATAACCTGCCAGACGATGAGGTGGCTTCTCTCCACTTTGGCCATGGAGGGATCGAACGGCAGAGATTCTTCTAAATGTTCAGAATCGGTTGCGTCATCCCCTGAGGAGGAAAACATAAAATTCATTCTGAACCTGAATGAACATTACTGCTTCATGTTTGTACAAAAAGGTATCAGATCACATTTAATGACAGTGCCTAGGGGAAATATAGGAAGCTTTGACCTGAAAATTGCTTACGCCAACCAAACACCAATCGATGGATATGGCAAGGTGAAGCAATTTAGCTACAGAATTAAAATTGCAGGGTTCAACTAATCTTGAAATGCCCCAAGGGTCTCCCACCCCTCCAACAATGGTGAGATTCCCCCCTAAAAATGTGCATCTCTGCCTCTCCCACAAAGATGAGATTTCGCTCCAGTAGTTTGTGTCTCTGCCCCTCCCACCATGATGAGATTTCTCAACAGTAGTTTGTGTCTCTGCCCCTCCCACAATGGTGAGATTTCCATTCAGTAGTTTGTGTCTCTGCCCCTCCCACAACGATGAGATTTCCCTCCAGTAGTTTGCGTCTCTGCCCCTCCCACCATGATGAGATTTCTCAACAGTAGTTTGTCTCTCTGCCCCTCCCACAATGGTGAGATTTCCATCCAGTAGTTTGCGTCTCTGCCCCTCCCACCATGATGAGATTTCTCAACAGTAGTTTGTGTCTATGCCACTGCCAAAATGGTGGTTTCCACACAGTAGTCTGCGTCTCTGCCCCTCCCACGTTGGTGAGGTTTTCCTGCAGTAGGTTGTCTATGCCCCTCCTGGAACTGGGGTGTCACCCTCTCCGATCTGTTACATGTTTAATAGAAACTGTGTACCATGAAGGGAATGTGACACCATAATGTAGCTTAGTAATAGCCGTGGCAGCTGGGTAAAAGCAGAGATATCACTGGTGGAGACTTCCGCATATGTAAGATTGCATGCGGTTAAATTTTCCAGCAACTATACAAAATTAAACCCCAATACAATTGGGAACAATAGAAATAATGGTGCAATGAGATATATAGCGATCACACCTAATTTGACACAGTACATCTAATGATCAGCACCCCCAGTAACCTCCAGAAGAAGCCAATAGAAGGGTCTATAACATAAATCCATCATCTTACAATGACACTGGAATCGGTCTCTTACCCATCCTAAAATCGATATACCCCTCTCCTCCGCTCATCACCAACATAGACTTTTGGGGCAGGTTACTCAGCTCCTGTTGTGCGGCGGCACTTTTCTCTCCGGCTGCATCTGGCGTGCCACCACTGGACGGGCAAATCACCTGACCTAGTGAAATAACGCATCAGCAGCTTTTCATTTTTATCAACTTAAACTGTTTCATGTGTTCTTTAAATTCTATTTTACTTCCAAAAAGAAAAATTGGTCCTAAACCCAAATGATTCGCATGACGACAAAATTCCATAAGCAGAGGTCACCTTCAGTAAGGATGGCAAGAAGTTTTCTACAATTACATTTACTGTAAAATTTGAGATGCTTTCACCCCCGAGTCCCCGTCCTTTAATGTGATGATGGGCTATCTTTACTGTTTGGTAGGCCAGCGTTTATCAACCTTTTTAAACACGAATGCCGGGTAGACACTATTCATTTTTTTCTTTGGTCGGATCTGTTGTACTAACAACATGAGGTTAGCTCAGCGATATCCCCTGCTGAGCTGTTGTGTTCTGACGATTTTTTATTCAGTGCACTTCTACTGCTAATAAGATCTATGTCCACAACTCAATGTGTTACAAGTAATAAGCTGGGATATCAGTGGTGTCAGTGGAAAGAATAGTGCCCCAACATTGGTATCAGTGGAAGGAATAGTACCGAATCAGTGGGAGGAATAGTACCGAATCAGTGGGAGGAATAGTACCGCATCAGTGGGAGGAATAGTACCGCATCAGTGGGAGGAATAGTACCGCATCAGTGGGAGGAATAGTACCGCATCAGTGGGAGGAATAGCGCCCCACCATTGGCATCAGTGGGAGGAATAGCGCCCCACCATTGGCATCAGTGGGAGGAATAGCGCCCCACCATTGGCATCAGTGGGAGGAATAGCGCCCCACCATTGGCATCAGTGGGAGGAATAGCGCCCCACCATTGGCATCAGTGGGAGGAATAGCGCCCCACCATTGGCATCAGTGGGAGGAATAGCGCCCCACCATTGGCATCAGTGGGAGGAATAGCGCCCCACCATTGGCATCAGTGGGAGGAATAGCGCCCCACCATTGGCATCAGTGGGAGGAATAGCGCCCCACCATTGGCATCAGTGGGAGGAATAGCGCCCCACCATTGGCATCAGTGGGAGGAATAGCGCCCCACCATTGGCATCAGTGGGAGGAATAGCGCCCCACCATTGGCATCAGTGGGAGGAATAGCGCCCCACCATTGGCATCAGTGGGAGGAATAGCGCCCCACCATTGGCATCAGTGGGAGGAATAGCGCCCCACCATTGGCATCAGTGGGAGGAATAGCGCCCCACCATTGGCATCAGTGGGAGGAATAGCGCCCCACCATTGGCATCAGTGGGAGGATTAGCGCCCCACCATTGGCATCAGTGGGAGGATTAGCGCCCCACCATTGGCATCAGTGGGAGGATTAGCGCCCCACCATTGGCATCAGTGGGAGGATTAGCGCCCCACCATTGGCATCAGTGGGAGGATTAGCGCCCCACCATTGGCATCAGTGGGAGGATTAGCGCCCCACCATTGGCATCAGTGGGAGGATTAGCGCCCCACCATTGGCATCAGTGGGAGGATTAGCGCCCCACCATTGGCATCAGTGGGAGGATTAGCGCCCCACCATTGGCATTAGTGGGAGGATTAGCGCCCCACCATTGGCATCAGTGGGAGGAATAGCGCCCCACCATTGGCATCAGTGGGAGGAATAGCGCCCCACCATTGGCATCAGTGGGAGGAATAGTATTCCATCACTGGTGGGGAATTATGCCTCACTAATGGAGTCCGTGGGAGTAATGGTGCCTCATAGCAGAAGGTGTAGTCCCACGGTGGCAAGAGAAAGGTAAGCAACGGCCCACATCTGGCCAATGGGTCAAAGTTTGGAGACCACAGCTGTAGGTAAATAAAGCCAAGTTTGTCTTTTACAGTAAAAGTGGAGATCGTCATAGGAATTCAGCTGTCCAATCTCCAGATTGTATCATTCTGATAAATTTTTTGGTGAAAGTCATCCCCTTTTATACAATTTTTCATTATGTCTGTGTGAATTTCCCACACTTTCACAAGTCTACATTAAAGAATCACGTAATAAATCAGAGACAATATTAAATGGACATGCCTAAATGCTCAATGATACACAAGCTATTTTCTCATCTATTAAAATGTCTCTTCCCTTCTGATTTGTGATCAATAGGATTTATAAAATTGGTGGTCACCAACATTATAATTCCCAGAATCCTTTTTTTCTGTTCCAGTAAATGGCTTATTGCCTTCCCTTGTTGTTCTCGGACAACCGATTTGGCACTGGCTAATTATTACATTCAGAGGCATGCTGGGAGTAGAAGGGGTTATACCTAGACACCCCCCCCCCCCCATGTCCAAATCTTTTTTGTAGGCGGCAGTATAACCCAAGCATCTCTATTTAATGCAACACTTTCAAGGTCTGTAGTTCTCTTGGGGGGGGGGGGGGGATTTATGTCATTGCTACAAAATTTAATTTTGCACTTTAAAATGCAATATGTCCATTGAAATTGTGCCACCAACAATCCCCTCCCCCACCCAAGAGTCTAACATTCCAAATTACCTGGTACTGCAACAAAGAACTTGACAGCATCGCGGTGACCGTGGAAACATAGCTGTGCATGTGCCATAGAACAGTATGGTATGAACGTCCCGGGGGTCACCTTATCGCTGTTCTCATCACCGTAGACTCGGATCACGCTTCCTGGACGATTCCCGGAGCCAGGTAAGGCTTTGTTGGCTTGAGATTGGAAGATAAAAACGAACAGAGGTGCAATAACCATACACACAGCGGTAACAAGCACATAGGAAAATGGTCATTTAGGAAGCGCAACTAAAAAGGGGGATACAAATCGGTTTAGTATTCCAAGCACCTGCCTGAACTATTAGAAGAACATGCGAAGATGCTGCAGGAAGAGAGGAATGCGATGTGTTTTTTGTTCATCTAGCACTAATATATGCTTAAGGTGCCTTACTGTGTTTTATAAATGCTGCCTAGAACCTAATAACCAGATCACTACAGGATTGGTTGAACTAGATGGACTTGGGTCTTTTTTTCAACCAGAATATGTAAGGATCAATGTTGGCAATTTGTTATTGCTTCCCAGCAACTGACTTGTCACAGTCTAATCTGCCTCGATCAGACATATGCTATAATGCAATGGAAGTTGCTCAAAATTATGTAATAAGCTGGGACAGCTACTTTTTAATGGTTTGGGCAGCCTTACCAGTTCTGCTTGCATTTATTAAGAGCCCTGAACATACCAGTCCATCAGCTGCTGGTCATTTGATTGCTGGGATGGATTAAGGCCTAGAGATGAAATACCTTTCCTGGAGTAAAGGCTGTCTCAGGTTTCCTTCAGTGCAGACCTCCTGCATGAAGGTGTCAGCTTTTATCAATGATGAAGAGCCAGATTGCAGTTTATATTGGTCTTCCCTCCCCATACAGAAATCTTGTGGCCAAGTACACACCAAAAGGGATTAGTGCGCACACTGTTAAAGTGATTTTGAAAAGAAAGAATTAAAAAAAAAAAAAAAAAAAATTTTTTTATCTTTACTTGGGTACAATGGTTGGGTACAATGGTTGGGTACAATGGTTGGGTACAATGGTTTTGCACAGAGCAGCCCCGATTTTCTCCTTTTTGGGTCCCCCACACCTCTTGCTATGGGGCTCACTGTGTGTGTCTATTCACAGAGTGCAGCTCAGGCCAGCCCCTGCTCTCTAATTGGCTCACTGGCTGTGATTGACAGTAGCAGGAGCCAATGGCTCCCACTGCTGTGTGAGCCAATGAGGAGAGAGAGAGAGAGAGAGAGAGAGAGAGAGACCTGCGAGTGCTGCTGCTCTCATGCACATCACTGGATCGAGATGGCCCCAGATAATGCATTAAGGTAAAAAAAAAAACATTGAACTTTTAGAACCATTTTAATGTCAAGGAATCCAGAGAAGTATAATGAGCTGGCAAAAAGAACAAGCTGCATACAAAAGAAAACCACCCACTAGAGGACCTGATGCATTTCACTCCCTACACGGGATGCATTGGACCAGTGGCGTATGCTCAGATCGTCTAACATGTGACCAAGTAGCTCAGCTTTTCACCAGCAGTGAAGGGACCACCGGGGCAGTTTTCTCCAGAAAAGGTACATTAGCCTTCACTTTCTATTTCCCCATTCCAGCAAGAAATACAGGTATGTTTTAAAGGGAACTGACAGCTATTGTAAATTGATTTGATTGGCTACTTCATACTCGCTTGCATTCCCTGACTTTAGGCTAGTTGCATGAAAAAAAACTGTCAGCTTCAGGTCAGAGTTGCTGTACTAACCATGGGAGGTTAGTTCAGCAACCTCCCCCACTGAGCTGTTGTGTTCTGACATGGGGACACCCCGACCCCGCTAGAACACTCTGATCAGCATGCTCTGCCATTGGCTGAAAGCGCTGATCGGGTGTCTGCTGGTTTTCCAGCATGCATGGTCAGCTGCTGGTTTTCCAGCATGTACAACCTGCTTCTGTCGGACAGGCCGACATACACACACAGGCCTAATGTCAGCAATTTTATTTTATTTTTTTAACGCCCATTGTCTCCTGACATTCGGCCCGTGTGTAAGGGGCTTTAAAAAGCAACTGTCTGCTCACATGCTGGGTAAAGGCTTAAAGCAGAACTATGGGCAAAACTGTTTTTTGAATTTTGGATAGAGGAAAAGCAGGGTTATAACCACTATCAGATTTTATTTTCTCACCACCTCTGTCCCATTACGGAGATTTTCATTCACTTCCTGTCCCATAGCCAAAACAGGAAGTGAGGAAATCCCTGCAAATTAAGGGTATTTCTTTGGGACACCCAGGTGAGCAGTGCTAGTTTCCCCATTGGAAGATTTCTCCCCTATTACTTTTCTAAGGACAACCCAAAATTAGTAATTTTCTTTCACGTGCAATGATAATGGTAAACAGAAAAAATAGAGAACGTAATCTCCTTAATGGGGGTACAGACCGCAATAAAAACCTGAGGGATGCTAACCCCTTTACACTCTAACCAAAATGAGAAAAACTTTCTTGCCTTTAGTTATACTTTAAAAAGTTTATGTCTGGGGGGAAAAAAAAAAAAAAAAAAAAAAAACAGTAGTACATTTTTTGGTAGCAGAGCTTTTAAAAATATACAACATGCGGAAATATGCATGTATTGCTGAGATGTATGCTTTTTTTTTTTTTGTTGCCCAGACATACACTTTAGGAGACTTAATATCTCATCAAGCACTCCTTTTTATCACCGGCATGTTTTCACCCTATCACCTGCTAGATTTACAAGACACATCTATTAGAATGAGAAGGCCATGGAAAGACAGACAGGTCCAGGAGGAGAGCATTGCGTGGGAAGGAGAAGCTCCAGAGTGGATGACACGATGTGGTGACCAGCGCAGAGGGAGCGACTGTAAGATTAGCTGCGACACATGAGAGGAGGCTAATCTGTTGAGCCGTTTAGTATTACAGTAGACTACAGCCAACAAGGGCTCCGGAGAAAACACATACAAAAAAAGGAGTGAATCTACACAGCCAGGACAAAAGTGGCTACTGAGAATAAAGCCTGAAGGGAGAACTTGTTGACTGTTGGCACTTACCCCTCAACCCAAGTAACCGGCCCTGGTGCAGTATAATGGCTACAAGTAAGAGAGTAAGGGGAGGGTAATGGACAGGGGTGACAGTGAAGAACAAGTTCTTGAGAACCTGGTAGGCAAAGTCTAATCAACACTTGTCTCTGGTACTTTGTGCCTAAGAATTCCCCTCCACCCTATGCCCTTATCAGGACTAGCACACCTATTATTTGTATCTTTCAGAATTGGCAAGTCGCTAACACTCAACATACCCTATATCATTAACAGTGCAGAAGATGCTTCAGAGAGAAGAGCTCCACCACCAAGTGTAGGAAACCAAAAGTCATTCCAATATGGTTTTATCAGAAGTTTAAAGCTGAACTCCAAGAAGGATAAATAGTGTTTAAATACAAAAGTCATGTATTCTTACTTGAATCTTGATGTGCATTTTTTTTTTTTTTTTTTCAGATCTGTGCAGTAATCAAGTGTGAAACTTTGCCTTTGTGCAGGACCTTCCTGAAATAAAGACCGGTAATTGCTGCTCTCTCCCTTGGTGTAGGTGACTGGTCTTGTATCTGCCCCCCTCCTATACTTTTCTGCAGGAATACTGTAGTTGATGAACCAACCATAGCTCTGCTCTCTGTATAGCGACGATCTCACTCCTACATTAACAAGGTAATAACTGGGTTCTGTAAAGGCATTTGGTGCACACAAAGCAATTTTTCATCCTTCAGGATTATAGAGTGATATATTTAAATGAAAGTTCAGCTTTAATGTGTCAACACATCTTTTCTCTGGAGTCTGACATATTGTGGACCACCTACTGCACAGATCTTACTCTGGTTTATTAGACAGACAGTCTCATTACACAAATCTACTAACTACATGAATAGTCATCAAGCAAACCTTCAACTTTCCTAAATTCAGTCAAAATAGTACAGTTTGAAAGCCCCTCCAAACCTCTATCAGTCAGATCAACGTGTGATCAAAAAGACAGGTGCAAGAAAGACAGTAGACTTCAACAAAATGGCGGCCATCTGCAGACACTGACTCCCTGTTGCATGTAATGAGATGGATAAAAAAGATGGCTTCAGCTTCTTTTCCTCCACCTGTAGAGAGAACTCCTCAGAAGAGTTTTGCTCTTTTCACGGCTTAATCGTAGAGTCTTGAAAAGGGGCAAAACGCATTTGAGGAGCTACATGTGGAGGAAGAAGGAGCCAAAGCCATCTTTTACCCATCTCATTACATGTATGCAACAGGGAATCAGTGTCTATGTGCGGACAGCCACCATTTTGATGACATTTCCTTAATTCAGGATTACAAAGTTTTAAAACAGCATTGTCCAAGGTTCATCAAAACCTATTCTTCCATAACCTTCCGCAATGTCGGCACTAAATACACTTAGATATATTTCAGAACTGAATTACGTTTGATGTTTTATTTGAGGAAACAATGTCACCTCAGATCTTGTCTAAAGAATTTGAAGCAGGTAATGTAGTGTTCTGACGCTATAGCCATCTGTATATTTCACCACCTATCCCATCCATACTTACTTTCAGTCAGGGGTATGGAGATAATGACACCATTCCCGGTCCCCACCCACAGCCGATTACAAGATACCATCAAGGCCGTTATCCTAACAAAGGAGAATCCCAGCTTTCCAGTGCCTAAAAAAAAGAAATAAAAACATAACTAGTCAAAGTGACTAACCAAAAGCAGAATGTCAGGCAAAAAAATAAAAATCAATACACAAGTTAAGAGTAAAAATAGAAGCAGCATTTGCTGCAATACACTCGTTTCATCTAGAGCTACCACTGTGGTGCTCCTTTCTGCCATGACATGTTGCAATCTTCCATGTGGAATAATGACCCGCATAAATCAACACACTTCCTTTTAGCACATTTGCCCTGGGGATGAAACATCATGGCATCTCATAATCACTATGGGATTCGTTTTTTGTATTCTGCAAAAAAAAAAAAAAAACCTGGTTGATCCTGCCGTTTCCCCCTCCTGTCCATGTGTCCCCACTGCAGTTGGGAATTTTGCAAAGCAGTGTTGGCAGCTAGTGCACAAGCTCAGTTTTATTATACTTAAGCATTTTCTCCCTATCACATCTGAGCAGTCCATATGACTATAGAGTCACATATGTGGGTGTATACATAGTGATAAATGACAGCCCACTTCCTCCTCAATGTCCACTAATCAGCTGAAAACAATTGGGTGGGATTTTACATTCTGATTAATGGAGGCTTCACCTACATGTTATTCTAAGGCACAGGCTGGAGGGGTGTGACATTGTGTATGTATACAATAATAAATTATAATTTTTATATATATATATATATATATATATATATATATATATATATATATATATATATATATATATATATATATATATATACACACACACACACACACACATACATATACATACATACATACACACATTGCATGACAATTTAAAAACTGTTTATCGATATTAATTGTTTATTTTTACTCTGTATTCCAATGGCTTTTTTTTTTGTTTGGTTTTAGTTTTTTTTTTAAACATGTGACAGGTAGCAGAAGACTAGAAGCTCCTCCTGCCACTGTTTCCCTACAGACAGGCTGGGAAAGAGCTGGGTCATATAACAGTTGTATATTGATTTTGAAAAAAGTTACTTAGATTTTTTTTTTCTAATTAAAATTATTACAGTGCCGTCAACCACATATGGTAAGAGAAAGGACACTGTCAATTATACAGTGTGTGTTTAGCATTACTTTAAGTCCAATCCTGGCAGTATATACACATTGTCACACTAATTCTCCACACCGTTTCTCCTGTGGCTGCCCACGCAAATACCTGGTGCTGGTTGATGTTGAAGCTTGATTGTGGGGATGCAAACATTGTCTTAAGGGGACCCACTCTGCTAGCAGAACACTTAACTCTATGTTTCCATGATTTTCATAAAATGTAATACCCTCAAAATCAAACACCATTAAAAGATTAAATAATTTTTTTTTTTTTCTAGAGTGAAAAACTCACCCAGCATTTTGCTCACATAGGGCTCAATGTCCACATCCTGCAGATGTTGGTAGGTATGCGCATGGTACAACCGTAACGTTGAGTCGAGCCGGATGGAAACCCAAACGCCATCGCCGATCCAAGCCAGCTGTCTCACTTGGCTCTCTTTCCTCGGATGAGCATCAAAAGATTTCTGGACACATGGAAAAATGTATATGTATTCCAATCATAGGATAAGATCAGAGGACACAGACAGTACAGAAAACAGCAGAATCTGAGTACTGGATGACATAATCTGAGGAATGGATCAGAGAACATGGACAGGGAACAGAGTGTAAGAAGCGGCTTACACATTTCAGAGAAATGATCAGAGAACATGGGAACAGGAAAGAACAGTCTGAGAATCGGATCACATAATCCAAAGAACGGTTCAGAAAACATCAACAGGTAAACCTCTCTGCTCACCTCAATTTTCATCGTCTTTGGATTCACAATGTAGATTTTGTTCCTGTATCCGCACCAGACCTTTTCATGGACTACTGTCATACATCGGATAGAGTGGTGAGGACGGCCAAAATCGAGGAGATGATAGTTGGATAGATCCCACTGGCCATCTATTAAAAAACAAAACAAAACAAAAAAAACTTAAAAAAGTTAAGCTGGTAAATAGAACAAATTCTAACAACTGCTGGCCATGTGCACAAAAATGTAACACTTAACACGTCCAGCTCACTTACACAGCAGTAGGAACAAGGAAATCAATCTTCGGATGAGGGGTCAGAAGTTGACATCTAATGGATGCTACTGATCACTGTGTATTGTCTTCTGAGCCACAAAAATAGTAAAATAAAGTCTGGGTGACAAAACCTCCCCAGTTCCACCACCCATGAACTATTGTTTACGGATATCCAATGCACCCTCATAATGAACACAACAGGGGTATGGACCCAGAAACTTAGTGCAGGGATGGTGGGAACCCCTCATAATAGGTACAGCAGGTTTTCAGGCTTTGAGAACCCAGAGCAGGAATGTTGGAAGACCTTCCATGGCCACAAAAGGTGTGAAGACAGAGGTCTTAACAGGGTGGGATCTCCAACACAGAAGCCTGTAGGTCCAGGCTACAATTATCCCTTTTACATTAAACAATTTCTTGCTTTACTGGCTCTAATTTTGCAGAAAACATTTTTACCATTTGCAAAAAATGTTATACGAGAACTATTTATGCTCAAGAAGGGCGAAAAAAATGTGGGGCAAAAGCTGCCCCTTTTCTTCTATTAAAAGAGAAGTTTGGCATTTTTTTTTCACCAAGAATCATAATTGCCTAAGTGGATGCAGAATCAGCCCGGCATCTGAGTCGAAAGACTGAGAACTAAGTAAAAGACCACTGATCACTCGGTTCTCAGAGCTCTGTGAGCAGAGAGCTGGTGAATGACTGTCACAGTCACCGGCTCTCTCTGCTCTGCCCCCCTGAGAGACTGAGCCAGGTGCCAGTCCAGGGTAGGTTGTGGGCAGATCCCGACCATACTGTTACAATCTTGCCGCAGCCTGGACTGGCTCTGTGGCTTTAGCCCGCTGTCTGCTGAAAACTGGTCCACAGGAGAAGTACAGCCAAACAAGCTTTGGCTGTACTTCTCCTTCAAGTACATTTCTACTGTGGTTAAAGGTTCTGCTAATCAAGCTGGGTACACATGAGCTGTAAATTGCCCGAAAACTGTAGATTCAGCAGAAACTGGCCAACTTTCGGACCGTGTGTACAGCTGTCTGTTCTGCAGAAGCTGATCTTATGACCAGCTACTGTCCAACGACCACACTTAAAAATAAAACAGCTTCCGATCAGCGCTGGCAGGCAATGGCTGCAGGCGCTAATCCGTGTGCTCTGGCAGGTGGGCAATCCCCCGTCATAACACAATAGCACAATAGGGGGAGATCACCACACTAATGAGTCTTTTTTAGTACGGCAATGTCAGCTTCTTTCTTGTTCAACGTGTTGGTTAAATAACAAAAATAATTTGTGTGCATCCAGCTTTACGGACTGCACTTCCCTTCTGCACATCATACTCACCGACTCCTCGATGGAAGATCGCCAGCGTCCCATCAGCTAGTGCAACCAATACAATCCCCTTCAAATGGCTGAAATACAGAAAGAAAAAATAATCAGCCGAGAGAAGATTTGTAACAAGAAACAGAATGATACGACACCAAGAATTCACAAATATTATAAGAGGAGGAAAAACTAGTTGAGATAATTCACTTGAATAAATCTCCATTCATCACAATGAAGACCTGGCTGCTCTTGTAGGAGTTCATCTCACACTGAAGATGATAGGGAGCAGGTTTCCAGAATGACTCTGCATAATGCGCCATTTTCCGGTACAAACCATACTTACACAATACTGAGAATGGAATCTTTCAGTTTTATCTGGAGCAGACACTTCTTCCACTGGGCGACAGACGAATGTACGTACAGGCTGAAACAGAGATACCAGTCATTCAGAGCAATGGATTTATATAACAGCACCAGCGAGGACAGCGCAGTGGGTGGAGACAACTTACTGTCCGTTTTGTGCTCCCAGCCACATTGTCGGCAGCAGGCTGTTCATCTTTTGGGCTTCCTCTCGCATCAGGTCCTGCTCGCTGGGAAGAGTCGCCACTCCGTCTCTGTACAGGTCCGACTCATTGCTGCAGCAGAGGAAAAAGCCAACAGTTACTATGAATTAAAAGAATGTGATTGCACAGGATGTCCTGGCTGGAGCTCTCCTCCATCACATCTACCAACACTTTTTGGGTGACGGTATAGAGGCCTTGTACTGCATATCTGCAAGAGATACCTCTGCTGCTGGAGCGCCAAACATTCTCCAATACCTTCTGCTGTTTCCTCCACATCAGTCTTTCAGTGCTGCTACTTTTTTATACAGAATTAACCCGACTAACTGGATGATTCCACTTGGATAATAGACTACAAACATCAATGTAGACCAAAAAGAACAGCCGAGGTTAGGATCAAACAAAAAAATTACTTTATTAAAATAAGCAGCACACTTACACTGAAGTTAGCATGAAACAGAATGGGTAGGGAACGGCAATTAGACAGCTGTCATCCTCGCTTGCAGCGGAGAACGCCGCCGCTAATATCCATACCTTGAGCCGACTGGTTCCCCATCATCCTTGGTCTCTGTTTGCTCAATGATGCCTACAGCCTCCCACTGATTAAAGCTGCTTGGTCTCAGGTGTTCCCTATCCCTGTTCATGCCAACTTCAATGTAAAGTAACTTTTTATTTGATACGGACCTCATCGCCCTGCTGTTCGTTTTCTTCTAAATTGAGGTGATCCTACCCAGATCTTCTGCGGGAGCTGCAAAGGTTCCAGTCTCAGTCCCTTCTCCTGCTTAGCCATCCATCCAGCGATTACTCTCATCTATCTCAGTTGCCTCATCCATTCCTCTACCCTGTTTATGGTCTATAGATACAGATGAAGGTCCCAAAAGGACCAAGTTTTTCTGCACTTCTCCTAGGAGCACCCTATGTACTGTGTATGAATACAAACATAACTCTTCTTACCACTACGAGTCAGAATATGAGTTGGGGAACTTCCGTGTTTTTTGTGACATTTACTTTCTGATGTGCTGCTTGTTTCACACACACACACACACAGATCTGGTGTTTGACCAACAGACAGATTGGCATTGGGAGAGAAAACTAACAAAGATCAATTACTGTGCAGAAATGTCAAGGGGTCCATTTAAAGCCTAACCCTATGCTTAAAGTGATACCAAACACACACACTGTTTAATTTACATTATCGCTTCTCTGTCTATATATGGATGATGTCACTATTTTAACTGCTTCAGCCCCGGAAGATTTTTTTACCCCTTTCCTGACCAGAGCACTTTTTAAAATTTGCATCCTTTTTTTCCCCACAAATAGAGCTTTTTTTTGTGGTATTTGATCATCTCTGCACTTTTTTTTATAGCTAAACTAAGCAAACTAAGCAAAAACTAAGACAATTTTGGAGGAAAAAAAATAATATTTTTTACTTTTTGCTATAATTATCCCCAAAAGTTTGTTTTAAAAAACAAACTTTCTTCATCAGTTTAGGCCAATATATATTCTTCTACATATTTTTTTATTTTTTTTTACCAAAAAGTCATGGCGGTGATCTGCGATTTTTAGCAGTACTGCGACATAGCGACGGACAGATCAGAGACTTTTGACACTTTTTTGAGACCACTGGCATTTATACAGCGATTGGTGCTATAAAAATGCAATGATTACTGTGTAAATGTCACTGGCAGGGAAGAGGTTATAACACTAGGGGGCAATCAAGGGGTTAAACACGTGTTCCTTCAGCATGTTCTAACTGTAGGGGATGTGAGCAACTAGGAGAGGAGCCATATCGTTTTTCCTTCGTAGGAAGAAACTATATGGCTCCTCTCCTCTGAAAGCACAGGGATTTGTGTGCTTACACACACACAAATTCCTGTGTTCGTGGACGCGATCTGGCATGGCCGGCGGCGATCGTGCCTGCCAGCCACACGTATTGGGTCCCCCGTCGTGCAGAGCGCATGTGCCCCTTTGGCAGTGCACACCCTCTGGTGGCCAAAAATGTGTAGGACGTACCAGTGCAGGATTTCGCCCAGGAGAGCCATTGTGTCGCAGTATATCTGCGTGACACAGTTGGCAAGTGGTTAATTTAAAAGAAACGTCCAAGTACCTTTTTCCTAATCGATATACAGCTGTCACATGACCCAGCTATTTCCCAGCCTGTCTGTAGGGAAACAGCAGCAGGAGGAGCTTCTAGTATTCTGCTGCTAGTTACATGTTCAAAATAAACAAAAAAAACAGCCTTTGGAATACAGAGCGAAAATAATTGATATCAATTGTTTAAAATTGTCGTACAAATATATATTTGAAATCAAATCTTTATTATTTTTGGCAATAACATGGTGTGGGTGGATTTCTGCCAGTCACAGGCTGTGTCACTCCCCTTCAGCCCGTGTCTTAGAATAACAGGGAGGTGAAGCATCCATCAATCAAAATGTAATATCTCCTCCCCCATTGTGTTTAGATGGTTAGTGGGCATGGAGGAGGAGAGTCTACACACAGGTAATGTAGCTTGCCCAATAAGTGTTGGGTTGTTGGTGCAGTAAATAGTTTATTTGGACTGGTTTGGGCAAAACTATTTGTGATTGCTTTTCTAGACCAAGACAAGGCACAGAGTCTCTCGGATTGGCTACGTGCCATTTTGCTTGCGATCTGCCCTTGTCTAATGGCATTGCGATCACATGCATTGTGCACGCGCTCTAAAACAAAGACATTATTAAATATGAGGTCAGAGTGCTTCTGACTGGTTGTTTAAGTACAATGGTCAATTAGGAGATGGATAAGATTCTGCTAACAATTTAGTTCAACATAAAAATATTTATTTCCCTTCACACGTGAGATAGACGCTAAGCTGTAGTTAGCTTTAGGACTAAAATGTGAATCTGATGATGTGTAGACAGCACAGATGACTCACCTGGGCTGGCAGCCGGAGTCGTCAGTTGTGTTCTGTACACCTAGAGGGTCTGTGAAGACGTGTTCTGTATAGATCCCGGCCTGAATATCTGCCACGTCATCTGTGCTGACGTCTCCCACCTCTGTGGCCTCCGTGGCTTCCTCCGCTGTGGGCACATTATCATCCAGCTCAGCATTGGTGGACTCGAGATCTGCCATCACAATAGAATAAGACTAGGTAACGGTGGGGAACTGAGTGCACAAAGTCTATACCTTTCTGATTGTGTGCAATAATCCTCCAACTGCCCACCAAATCTGATTGGCTGCATCAAGGAGCTAAACCAATAGTCGCCGCATCTCACCTGGATTGCACTCGGCGTCGGTGGAGAGAACACTGCCGGTTTGTGGCGAGAGGGGCTCAGATTCCTCCACAGAGGTAACCGTAACTCTGATGCCCCCCAATGGCTGCTCCGAGGAAGAGGTACTGCTTACTAGGCTCTCTGATAAGGAAGATTTGTCCGCCTGCCCAGAGTCTGCATCTAGTTTGGTGACATCTCCTGTAGGGTAGTCCGTTTCCATAACTCCTGGAATAAAAACAGGATATGTTTAAAGGATATTATGTACTATCATGAAAAACCATGAATTGACCCCACAGGCCAGATATGTACAGAAAGGCGCTGGCTGACCCAGGACAGGGAGGCGCTGTCTGGCCCAGGACAGGGAAGCGGAAAGGTACTTGATGCAGAACAGAATCACTTTATTCAGGGACACCATCAACTTACAGAAATCAATCCTACCTGGTACACTGGCGATGCACAGTACGTGCGAGTTGCAAACTATAAAAGTATCCAACACATTTCCAGGTTCGTTGGCGTCAAGGATGATGACCTTGGTGGAGGAATGTGTACTGGTGCAGATCCACACCAGACTGGACAATTCATCTTGGTGCCTTAACTCTTTTTGCTGGACCTAAACGGTTACAATAACATGCTGATCAGGTGATTGAACACAGAGCTGTAGAAAACACAGGAGCAGCTGCATGCAATCCGTCAAGGACAAGGTGGGGGACCACAAAACATCATTCTGTTCCCCGATGACAGTTACAATTTATCTCCAGCCAAGACATTTTTCTCAATTTTGGATAATGCTGAGAAATCCAAAACTTTACAGTTGTCACAAGATCCGGAACAGAGGTTACATTTCCTGAAGACGTCAACGGTTCTGGTGACAACTGTAAGAGGGGATTTCCCTTGCTTTGAAAAAGATTTCCTCTTGCTTCCTGTTGGTCTGTAACAGGAAGTCAAGGAAAACCTATCTTATGGGACACAGACAGAACGTTTCAGTAAAAAAAAAAAAAAAAAAGCAGATTTTCCTTCTATTTACAATTATGTTGTGTCTCTTATTTAAATATGGACAGGACAGAGTGAGCCTTCCAGTAGGAACTGTCCTCATCACTCTTTATATTCCTACGTGTTAAGGAATGAGACGTTTGTCTGCCCTCAAAACTCTGCAAAACATTTCTATTAGTAACAGGTGAGGATCTCTAAAATCCTAAGTAGCAGTAAAGCTGTGATACCATTACTATAAACTGGGCAAGTTAAAGTGATTCTAAAAAGGTTTCATTTTTTTTTTCTCTAAAATAACAAACGTCATACCTGTTCTGTGCAATTGTTTTGCAGAGCTGCTGGCTCCTCCTTCCTTCGAGCACCCCCTCCCCCCCAAACAAGCTGCTTGTACTCCTGTGGGCTGTTTATTTGCTCTGTGCAATTGTTTAGCACAGGGCAACCCTGATCACCTTCTTCTGGGGTATTCCGCTGGCACTTCTGGCTCTTCTTGGCTTTGAGAACCCTCCGCCCCCAACAAGCCAATTGATCGAGGTTCTCCCATAGCAGAGAGAGAGAGAGAGAGAGAGCGAACGAGCGAGAGAGAGAGAGAGCGAGAGCCAACGAGCGAGAGAGAGCGAGAGCCAACGAGCGAGAGAGAGCGAGAGCCAACGAGCGAGAGAGAGCGAGAGCCAACGAGCGAGAGAGAGAGAGAGCCAACGAGCGAGAGAGAGAGAGAGCCAACGAGCGAGAGAGAGAGAGAGCCAACGAGCGAGAGAGAGAGAGAGCCAACGAGCGAGAGAGAGAGAGAGCCAACGAGCGAGAGAGAGAGAGAGCCAACGAGCGAGAGAGAGAGAGCGCCAACGAGCGAGAGAGAGAGAGCGCCAACGAGCGAGAGAGAGAGCGCCAACGAGCGAGAGAGAGAGAGAGCGCCAACGAGCGAGAGAGAGAGAGAGCGCCAACGAGCGAGAGAGAGAGAGAGCGCCAACGAGCGAGAGAGAGAGAGAGCGCCAACGAGCGAGAGAGAGAGAGCGCCAACGAGCGAGAGAGAGAGAGAGCGCCAACGAGCGAGAGAGAGAGAGAGCGCCAACGAGCGAGAGAGAGAGAGAGCGCCAACGAGCGAGAGAGAGAGAGAGCGCCAACGAGCGAGAGAGAGAGAGAGCGCCAACGAGCGAGAGAGAGAGAGAGCGCCAACGAGCGAGAGAGAGAGAGAGCGCCAACGAGCGAAAGAGAGAGAGAGCGCCAACGAGCGAGAGAGAGAGAGAGCGCCAACGAGCGAGAGAGAGAGAGAGCGCCAACGAGCGAGAGAGAGAGAGAGCGCCAACGAGCGAGAGAGAGAGAGAGCGCCAACGAGCGAGAGAGAGAGAGAGCGCCAACGAGCGAGAGAGAGAGAGAGCGCCAACGAGCGAGAGAGAGAGAGAGCGCCAACGAGCGAGAGAGAGAGAGAGCGCCAACGAGCGAGAGAGAGAGAGAGCGCCAACGAGCGAGAGAGAGAGAGAGCGCCAACGAGCGAGAGAGAGAGAGAGCGCCAACGAGCGAGAGAGAGAGAGAGCGCCAACGAGCGAGAGAGAGAGAGAGCGCCAACGAGCGAGAGAGAGAGAGCCAACGAGCGAGAGAGAGAGAGAGCCAACGAGCGAGAGAGAGAGAGAGCCAACGAGCGAGAGAGAGAGAGAGCCAACGAGCGAGAGAGAGAGCCAACGAGCGAGAGAGAGAGAGAGAGAGCCAACGAGCGAGAGAGAGAGAGAGCCAACGAGCGAGAGAGAGAGAGAGCCAACGAGCGAGAGAGAGCCAACGAGCGAGAGAGAGAGAGCCAACGAGCGAGAGAGAGAGAGCCAACGAGCGAGAGAGAGCCAACGAGCGAGAGAGAGAGAGAGCCAACGAGCGAGAGAGAGCCAACGAGCGAGAGAGAGAGAGAGCCAACGAGCGAGAGAGAGAGAGAGCCAACGAGCGAGAGAGAGAGAGAGCCAACGAGCGAGAGAGAGAGAGAGCCAACGAGCGAGAGAGAGAGAGAGCCAACGAGCGAGAGAGAGAGAGAGCCAACGAGCGAGAGAGAGAGAGCCAACGAGCGAGAGAGAGAGCCAACGAGCAAGAGAGAGAGCCAACGAGCAAGAGAGAGAGCCAACGAGCAAGAGAGAGAGCCAACGAGCGAGAGAGAGAGCCAACGAGCGAGAGAGAGAGCCAACGAGCGAGAGAGAGAGCCAACGAGCGAGAGAGAGAGCCAACGAGCGAGAGAGAGAGCCAACGAGCGAGAGAGAGAGAGAGAGCCAACGAGCGAGAGAGAGAGAGAGAGAGCCAACGAGCGAGAGAGAGAGAGAGAGCCAACAAGCGAGAGAGAGAGAGAGAGAGCCAACGAGCGAGAGAGAGAGAGAGAGCCAACGAGCGAGAGAGAGCCAACGAGCGAGAGAGAGCCAACGAGCGAGAGAGAGCCAACGAGCGAGAGAGAGCCAACGAGCGAGAGAGAGAGAGCCAACGAGCGAGAGAGAGAGAGCCAACGAGCGAGAGAGAGAGAGCCAACGAGCGAGAGAGAGAGAGCCAACGAGCGAGAGAGAGAGAGCCAACGAGCGAGAGAGAGAGAGCGAGAGAGAGAGAGCGAGAGAGAGCGAGCGAGAGCGAACGAGCGAGAGCGAACGAGAGAGAGCGAACGAGAGAGAGCGAACGAGAGAGAGCGAACGAGAGAGAGCGAACGAGAGAGAGCGAACGAGAGAGAGCGAACGAGCGAGAGAGAGAGCGAACGAGCGAGAGAGAGCGAACGAGCGAGCGAGAGAGGGGGGGAGGGGAGGCGCGCCACAGCACTGCACAAAGGTTTCTTACATTAATGCATTAGGTTAAAAACCTTTACAATCACTAATTATTGCACCTGTCACTGTATAAACAAGGGACAAAAAAAAAAGATGGCCTGCTATTAACAGCTGAGGACATCCTACAAAACAAGGCAGACGCTACAACATGACAACCCAGATGTTATATTATGACAATAGGCCAGATATTATAATTTGCCTATTTTGGGGGGTAACTCACCTTCAACTCTTGTTCTAGTTTCTCTAAACTGCTCTGGGACTCACTACGCGGCTTCTGGTCATCCACATCAGAGCCCGGGAGGTCGCTATAGAACACACTGGCTCCAATAATTGAGCCGCCATCTCTAGTCTTCCCGCCAGAAAGGTTGACACCGACCGCACACCAAAGCTGGGAAGGGGACACAGAACATCTGTCACAGACAGCGCCGAAATAACACACACCGACCTCAATCTGAAGGAAGCCGATCTGTTACCTTCATCGAAGTGTCCTTCTCATCCAGTGGCCTCAGGTATACTGGAACCGGCAAATTCTTCATCTTGCCTTCAGCTTGTCCGCCATTGGCAAGCTACGATCGATGGTGTAACAGAAGAAAAACATGCAGTGTTACAATGAAAAGAAGGAGAAAAAAAATTAAACACACACACACACAGTATCTCACAAAAGTGAGTACACCCCTCACATTTTAGTAAACATTTTATTATATCTTTTCATGCGACACTGAAGAAATTATACTTTGCTACAATGTAAAGTAGTGAGTGTACAGCTTGTATAACAGTGTAAATTTGCTGTCCCCTCAAAATAACTCAACACACAGCCATTAATGTCTAAACCGCTGGCAACAAGAGTACACCCCCGAAGTGAAAATGTCCAAATTGGGCCCAAAGTGTCAATATTTTGTGTGGCTATTATTTTCTAGCACTGCCTTAACCCTCTCGGGCATGGAGGTCACCAGAGCTTCACAGGTTACCACTGGAGTCCTCTTCCCCTCCTCCATGATGACATCACGGAGCTGGTGGATGTTAGAGACCTTGCGTTCCTAACTTCCTATTGAGCATCTTTGGGACATCCTCAAACAGGGTTAGGTCTGGAGACATGCTTGACCAGTCCATTGCCTTTAACCTCAGCTTCTTTAGCAAGGCAGTGGTCATTATGTTGGAATCCTGCCCTGCGGCAAAATCTCAGAGTCTCTCTGCGTCTCTCAGTATGTCCATTCATGATTCTCCCAATGAACTGTAGCTCCCCAGTGCCGGCAGCATACATGCAGCCCCAGACCATGACACTCCCACCACCATGCTTCTCTTAGTCTCTTCAGACCACAGGACATGGTTCCAGTAATCCATGTCCTTAGTCTGCTTGTCTTTAGCAAAGTGTTTGTGGGCTTTCTTGTACATCATCTTTACAAAGGCTTCCTTCTGGGGCAACAGGCATGCAGACCAATTTGATGCAGTGTGCGGCGTATGGTCTGAGCACTGACAGGCTGACCCCCCACACCTTCAACTTCTGTAGCAACACTGGCAGCACTCATATGTCTATTTCCCAAAGACAACCTCTGGATATGATGCTGAGCATGTGCACTCAACTTCTTTGGTTGACCATGACGAGGCCTGTTCCGAGTGGAACAGGTCCTGTTAAACCGCTGTATGGTCTTGCTGCAGCTCAGTTTCAGGGTCTTGGCAATCTTCTTATAGCCTAGGCCATCCTTATGTAGAGAAACAATTCTTTTTTTCAGATCCTCATAGAGCTCTTTGCCATGTTGAACTTCCATTGACCAGTATGAGATAGTGAGAGTGATGAGCACCAAATTTAACACACCTGCTCCCCATTCACACCTGGGACCTTGTAACACTAACGATTCACTTGACACCGGGGAGGGAAAATGTCCAATTGGGCCCAATTTGGACATTTTCACTTAGGGGTGTACTCACTTTTGTAGCAAAGTGTCATCACGTGAAAAGATATAATAAAATATTTACTAAAATGTGAGGGGTGTACTCAATTTTGTGAGATACTGTGTGTGATATATATATGATTGGGTTAGATTATACACACACCGGTTTGTACTTCTGAGGAAGACTCCAGCCGAACGCCTGAACACGGCCATCTTCCTTCTGGACGTGCGCTTTCATTTGGCGGTACTGCTCTCTCTTCTGTTCTCTCCGCGAGGCCACAGCTGCTTCATTACTGTCCAATGATGAGTAATAAGACATAAAATGTGAATTATACACGGTTCTGCCAACTGAAACAAGATTATAGAAGTACTCATGGGCAATCCCTAAAAGGATGCGGTAAGAACAGAAATAGCGGAGCTACAATATTTTTAACAATTTTTGGAGGTGCTGCACCAGGTTGTTATCTTGATCCATTTATTACTTGGAGAAGTAACTAACCTGGAACAAGCCTGTGCATATCAAGGATTAGACCACATACACACTATTAGATTTTCTGTAGATTTTTGTCTTCAGATTTACCAAAATCATATAATATGAGGTCAAACCTTAGGAGTTTCAATTTGTATTGAATCAGGCAGGCCCTTGCACCACATGGTTTTGGTAAATCTGAAGACAAAAATCTGCAGAAAATCTAATCGTGTGTATGGGGTCTTAAGCTGGCCATAAATAGATTTCTTTTTTAGACCCAGCCAAAAAAAAAAAAAAAAAAAAAAAAAAAAAAAAAAAAAAAAAACGAACAAAACAGACCTCCATCCACACAATCGAGAACATCAATATATGGGTTGAAAAGTGTCTGGTCCTTGCTGAATCAACCAATTTTCAATCAGTTTATACCATTTTTATTTTTTACAAGTACGAGTACCGATACTTTATTTTTATTACTCGCCGATACCAATTACCGATACCTACCGCAACTGTTTTGTTTTCACTTCAGCTGTCAGCAACGGTACAAAGCATTGAAAAGTTATTTACAAATTAAATAAATTGATTTTTTTTGTTGTTAAAAAAAAAAAAAAAAAAAAAAAAAAACACTGCTGGCTGCTTTTTGACAGCTCCAATAACCAGACTTCTTTAACACTTCAGCTGCCAACAGGGGAGACCCGCTGACAGCTCAAAGAACCGAGCCTGAAAGTATCGGTTTCAGGCATCATGCATTTGCACGAGTACCGATACTTGTGCAAATACTCGGTATGGGCGCTACCCTAGTTTATGGCCAGCTTAAGGATAACAGACCAGTATTTCCATTTTAACATATCCACTTTAAAGGATCAATGAAGATGTCTCTAATTCTCAACAATCTGGCAGGGTGCAATAAAATAGAAGTAAACTCCCATGTATGAATTTTACCTATAGATAAGCCTATATTAAGGCTTACCCATAAGTAAGGTAAATATTTCTTAAACGTGCACCGTTTAGGAGATATTTTAGATGCAGCTGGTGACGCCACAGGCGCACATGCACAGAAAGAATAGCATGCGCATGCAGTTTCTTCTGAGACCCATGCCGTAAACAGGAACATCATCGGCAGCTCAGCCATTCATATCGCCGAAGCCTGCGAACCCAAAAAGAAGACCAGGGGAAGATGGAAACGCCTTCAGCGGTGACAGTGCACCCACTGGAGGGCTTTGTTTTCAGGCAAGTCTGTCATAATGTGCTAGTATGCAATGCATACTAGCACATTATGACAGACTGCTCAGGGCCCGATTTTTTTTTTCATTTAATGCGATTTACTACAGCATTTAGTAACAGTGCAAAAAGTCTGCTGGTGTGTTTGTAAAACTACCATACTTGCAGCTTATTAAAAACTGATTTTTTCCCCAAAAAAACACAAGCATTAACACAAAACTCACTCATCACTAAGAAAGTCGAAGGCTTTGGACTTGTCGCTGGGGAGTTTGGCTAAGGCACTGCTCTTCTTCTTGATGGAGGGGGTGATGTGTGAGGTTGGGGCGTTGTATCGAACGTTGACAGGCAGGTCGGGTTTCTTAGTAGCAGTGCCGGAAGGGCTGAACAGGCGGCTGAAACTAAACAGGAGAAAAACAGATTCTGTTATAACAATACCCCTATCAACACAGAAGAGGCCTTTCACTGCAGAAAATCGGACGGAAAACAAAATCTAGTTCTGCCCGACTGCAGAATTCTCCAGAACGAGTTTCATCAGTGTAAGAAACAGCTTCAGAAACATGAAAGAGCCGTACTTCACTGCGCGCCAAGCTCATACATGCTGTCAAACACAACAGAGCTGGGGAGGAGGCATGTCAACCTGTGAGGTTACAGGCTAATTATGAGAGTACAACACCACAATGAATCAGCATTGAGTCCTGTAGGTAAACTGGCCACACTAGTACTGATCAGTTTCCATGCTTCGTGTGGTCAGGAAACTTAAAGTGGCTACGCACGAAGGTAAAAACCTTCTGCCCCCCCTAATACTTATCCGAGCCTCCTCTCGACCCAGCAATGTCTAAAAGAACCTTGGCTCCCAAGAGACTCAGACCCATTGGCTCCCGCTGCTGTTAATCACAGTCAGTGAGCCAATAAGGAGAAGGAGGGGGCGGGTCTGAGCTGCAGCTCCCTGTGTGAATGGACACACAGAGCTGTGGCTTGGGAACAAGCTGCTTGCTGTGGGGGGCAGCAGGGAGAGCCGAGGAGTACCAGTGGGGGACCCGAGAAGAGGAGGATCCAGGCTGCTCTGTGCAAAACCATTACACAGAGAAGGCAAGTATAAATGTTTGGTATTTTAATGTAAAAAAAAATAAAAAAAATAAAAAAAAAAAGAGTTTAGTAAAACTTTAATAAAGCAAAGGGGACTGCTAAAATGACCAGATATTCATTGTACATTAAACACACCATATAAAACAAGTGCAAACTATGATGTGCATTAAGAGAGGTAGAGGAACCTAGTACAAAAGAAAATAAATTAACTCCACTTTTGTTAGGAAAAAAAAAATCTCCACTGGGTGATCAATTTACATTGCAAGGATTTTAAAAAGGTTGTTGCAGATTACTAGCGGCTTCTGTTTTCCGAAGTTCAACTATGTCCTTGGAAGAATTCCGAATAGGGGTGTTGATGTTCATTCTGATCAGCTGAATCATTTGCAGTTTACACTGCAGTGCCTGCATCCCTTTTTGAAGTGATTAGAGTGCTTCTAGACCCAAAACTTATTTTTTTACCTTAAAACTTCAACAAGTTGTTCCCCCCAACTCCCCTCCCTAAATACTTAATGGATTACTGTATCGATCCAGCTCTGTGCCCACCTGCAGCAGCAATGGTTCTTTCTCCCCTCGCACAGGCAAAGCAGCGGGAGCCATTGGTTCCCGCTGCTGTCAATCAAATGCTGTGAGGAGGGAGCAGCTCTGAAGCCAGACCACAATTGTGCCAGCATAGGAAGTGCCACACACACACACACACGAGAAGGAGCTAAGATTGCCCATGGGTGACCCCAGTGGAGGAGGTTCTGGGACAGTCTGTGCAATTGTATTGCACAGAGTAGGTAAGTAGAACGCGTTTCATATTTAAAAACAAAAAACAAATAGCCTTTACAACCACTTTAACCCTTAGTATCTCACCAAAAATTAAATTTTTGTTGCATAGGATGCCTAGAATTTCACTTGTGTCATGGTGCAGACTGCTGGGAAAATCAGTGAGCCAATCACACAAGCACTACTACTTATTTGCGATCTTTTCTTCCCACAAAAGTGGAGTTACCCTTTAAGGGTCACATACACTTCACAATGAATCAGCCATTATTATGCACGATCTACAGTAATACACAGAGAATGGGCCAGCATATAAGGGCTCCTGTCTTTAAAAATTATCAGCACAGGCCAAAAAAAAAAAAAAAAACATAACCAAGTCAAGGAAAGTTATAGGCCAATCTTGACAGTTTACCATAAGAAAAATTCTTAACCGTATTCTGAAGATCATCACCAGTTCATAATCATAATCATCCTGAAAATGAACTGCAATTTGCATTCTTTAACATCTTTAATGTCTTTCTCCAACTTACAATTGCCAGATGCTGGACCTCTTCTTTTCTTGCATGGCCGGATTCTCTCTGGATGCTCTGAAGGAAAAGGCAAACTTTTCTGAATTACTAGGAAGGTGTCAGTTTATTAGTGAGTGTAGTACATTTAGAGTTAAAATTTACATTCACCATTTCAACATTACCAAACTATACCTTGTAGAATATAGGATTTACATATTTTTTTATTATTATTCTTGTTATAGAAGTTATCAAGATGTTATCAAAAGACCTTACAAGACCTTTATTTTTTTCATCTCCCTGTGAGGTGTACGCATACCTTATCATTTCCGTCCAGCGGACTGCCTCCTGCAGCTCCATTAGTCTCTCCTTATACTGATTCCTCTCCATTAGAACCCGCGCCATCTCCACCCGTGTGAATCGCTTTCGCTGAGCTGTGGGTACGTCGCTCTTCAGCAAAGAATATAAAATTGGTCAGAAACAGGGACACAACACAGACACTGATTACAGTAACTGGATTCAATTCCAAAATGTTTTAGTCACTTGCAAACTCATTTAAAATCTTCTTCCTATTCCAATTTTGGGAGAATAACAAATTCATGTTAAACATGTTTTGTTACAATTCTCCTAAACACATGAGGTACAAATCAAGCTGGTTTAGAGATCAGTATAGAAAAGCAAATATAAGGAAACAAAAAAATAAATAAAAAATGATAAAAAGGATTACTAAATACGACTTACAGTCTAATGTTAAAAAGTTGTAAACCCCGTTACACCACTTTTACCTACAGGTAAGCCTATAATAAGGCTTACCTGTAGGTACTGTAAATATCTTCTAAACTTTTACAGTTTAGGAGATATTCAGTATATGCGATGTGGTTGACGTCATCGGCACATGCGCAGTGAAGAAACTGCTTGCTCGTGCCGTTTCTTCAGGACTTGTGCCGTGACCGTCGGCTCCCTGCGTGGGAGTGACGTAATCGTGGCTCTGGCCAATTACAGCACTGGAGCCGCAAACCCGAAAGTAATTCTGGTGGAAGATGTAGGCCGTGTACGCGGAGTGCCGATGCCAATTCATGGCATCGTTCTGAGACAAGTATCTGATAATGAGCTAGTATGCGATGCATACTTACTCATTATGCCTTTGTCTTGCAGGGTTCGTTCCCCCCCCCCTTTTTTTCTTCCAATTGCTGGGTCCCTTTACAGACCCCCCCCCCCCCCCCCCATGTTTTCTAGGTTGGGCATTACAGAATGTGTTTAACTTACATCCTCCTCATCTTTCGATTTCTGTCTTGCCTCCTCTGCTTCCGCCCTCGCCCTGGAACAAAAGAATGAAAGAATGAAAAAATTATTCCTAACTGTTTGCACAGACCAGTTTACATATTTCAATCCATGCATCACGCTTTCTGTGTGCTGTCCATTGTATCATTTGCATAGACCTTTGAGGGGTGTTAAAAATGTCCCTCAAACACCTTCTTTCAATGCCAGTGCATAGATCTTAGAGGCTTAGTGTCGTATAGAAAAATTGCTTTTTTATTTGAGAAGTCGGTTCATGAACTAAACAGTAAGCAGTAGGTTATTTCAATGAGAGCTTCAACAATATGGCAGAAAAGTGGCAGAAACTAACTTTTTCAGCTCCTCCTCCAGCTCCTTGTTCTTCTCCTCTAGCTTCTGTTTGGTCTGTTTGATGGAGGCCAGCTCACCCTGCAAGACATCCTTCTCGCACATCAGCTCATCCAGCTTGGCAATCAGGTCGTTCTTTACCACATTCAGCGCATTCCTGGAATAGATGATATGATGAAGATGGACAAAACATTGGGGGTATGTGTGGGAGGTCAAGAGACTCCAGACAGTTGCTATTTCAAGGCAAAGTTAGAGTTCTCTTGTAGGAGAAACCCCATTACCCACCAATACCTTCCTACCTTGCTTAATATCGGATGTTCTAGCATTACATCCTGGGAGCAGGTCACATGCTCGACCATACTCTGAAGCAACATGTATTTAGCGAGGGCACTGATGGAGGGGGGTGATGAGAGTACCAGTGGGTTGGATGGTGGGGCTCTTCACACAAGGTAATCTGTCACTGCCCTTAAAAAGCAAATGGATCTATTCCATTTATCCAGCATAACAAATCTCTATCCTGGTGCATTAGTCATCTCCTGGGACACAGGTCTTCTAACAGTAAAAACATGTCACACACTGTACAGAAGAAAAAGGAATAATAAAAAGGGGAACGTACTTTGTTTCCAGGAGCTGTGTGTTCTCCAAGATAAGATTTTCCACCTCTCGCCCCATTCCTGAAAGGCAAGATTGATAAAGTGTAGTTGCCATCGCAATCATTACCCAATCATCACATCACAGTAGTCAGATGCCCACCGCTGGCTGCTGCAGTTTTTGGGACCTTATGTTTAATCAATTCCCGCTTGCCCCCTCGTTTCTTTACCCACTTCCAGCCCGGGCCAGTGCTGCCATATCTCTCCTACATGTAAAAATCATCATTGTTTTCTGAAAAATGACTCAGAACTTCCAAATATATATATATTTAGCAAAGACCCTAGAGAATAAAATGACGGTCGTTGCAATTTGCGTCACACGGTATTTGCATAGAAATTTTTCAAATGCAATTTTTTGTAAAAATACCCTTTACAGAATTTCAATGCAAAAAAAAAAAAAAACATTACACTATATATATATATATATATATATACACATACATATATACACACACACACACATATATACACACACACACACATACACATATATATATATATATATATATATATATATATATATATATATATATATATATATATATATATATATATATATATATATATATATATATATACACACACACACACACACACAAATATATATATATATTATTTGGTAAAGTGAAAAAGAATATGTTACGCTGAGTAAATAGAGATCGAACATGTTGCGCTTTAAAATTGCAAACACTCGTGGAACGGCCCCAAAATTCAGTACATAAAAATCTCTGTAGGCGATGCTTTAAAAAACTTTTACAGGTTACCAGTTTAGGGTTACAGAGGAGGTCCAGCTCTAAAATTATTTCTTTCTATCACTATGTTTGCGGCAATATTTCCCGAGTGTGGTGCGGATGCCGTTTACATATGTGGCCGCAACCTATGTATGCGTTCACTTCTTCATGTGAGGGGACAGGGGCGCTTCTTTAAATTATTATTTTATCTTTACATTTTTTTTGGATCACTTTTATTCCCATTAGAAGAAATGTAAACATTCCTTGCAATACACGCACACACACCCCTACACACCTTTTTTTATATTTATACAAAAATGTTTTGCCTTTCGTTTCTATTTTACATTGAATGAGTTGTTTTACAAGGTAAGGGATCACATATACTTGAAGGGCCATGGTGACAGGTTCCCATTAAACCCAATTATTACAAACTAAGCCACCCAACCCAAGGCACAGAACATTACACAGGAGAGGATCTTTATTATGGCCATACCTAACAGGTCAGCCCCTTCATCCACGTCTCCGATGAGGTCCGTCCCCGCGGACGACAATTCCTCGAATAGGGAATCAGTGTTGCGGTCGAAGGCTTTGTTCTCTATACCTTTGGTGGGAGTACTGAGAGAAAAAAGGAGATTATCTATAACAGGCCAAATATCCTGATATTAGTCTTTAGGCTGCTGGACTAATAAAACTTGACATCAGCTACTTTCAGTTTAGGTACAAGTGTAAAAATAAAACATTCCAATGGTTATCACACAAATCTCTAAAGCAGCAGCATTGTTCTCATGAATACCTGTTCTTCTGAGTTGTGGTAGTTACTAAAGCAGAAATAAAGCAGTCTGGTGGCAAATAAATGACAAATCCCACATTTCAAAGTTCCCAAAATCATTCTGAAATGTCCAATTCAAAAGCATGTTTGGCTTTCCATGCACAGACTGTAGGCCACACAACCCTTGCCAAAGCTGGAGCTATGCTGGTATCGGTCCCAAAGGCAGACTTCCTTGATCCATGCTTCTGACCACCACACTGGACATCACCAGCAAATACTGCACACGACCAGTAATATAGATAAGTCTCGCTTCGGAGCAAATGTTGCTTCTGGACTGAAAGTCACATTGGGGGGGAACTGCAAGCAGCCATGCCACAAGAGCAAGCTTTGTGCGGTTGTGGCGGGATCTGCTCTGTGGCACTACGAGGGTGGGCGAGAAAGCTACTGACTGCATGTGCATTGCTCCACCACATAAACTGGGCAACAGGCAATAAACGTTATGATTTGGAGGACAGAAAATATGCTTGTACTGAATGTGAGGGGCATTTACATATAGGAAAATGTTTGAAAAACATGTACAAAAAGTGAATGAATTATTATTATTTATTTATTTTAAATATCACTAGCTAAACCCTGGGGTCATTTATAGCCCCAAGATGATGCTACACGACATACAAAAATCAAAACTAATGATAAAGAGGTCACTACAGTCAATAAAGCAGAGCTCCACTCAAAAGAGGAAGCTCTACTTGTCCCCCCCCCCCCCCTCCCCGTGCTGCCACATTTTTTTTTGGGGGGGGGGGGGAGCCAGTACATGGTTTTGACAGGCACCAACTTCCACTTCCAGCACAATTGAGCCAGATGTTCGCACCCCTTCCCCTATAGGCAGTCCATTCACAAAGCACAGCGTGCTTCCCACATGCACAGTAGGGAATCCAGCTGTGAAGCTGTGCTAGTTTCCCTTAGTCAAGATGGCGGCGCTAGCACACGATAGCCGATTGAAAAATTGGCTCGGATGAGGAAACTGCTGGATTCCTAGACTGGAAAGTGCACCAATATTAAAAGTCAGCATCTGGAGTATCTGTTGAAGATTTATATATATATATATATATATATATATATATATATATATATATATATATATATATATATATATATATATATATATGGCTAGCAGCTTCAGCCACAGGCAATAAATCACATTAAAAAAATCCAACAGACTGGTTTTAGAATCTCAGCTAGTTCATGCTGAAACGGCCATCCCATCTATGGGAGGCTTTTAGAGCTCAGTCTGAAAACACCCCAACCGCCAACAAGCTATACCAGAGATTTTCAACCTAGGTTCCAGATGTTGCTAGGGTTTCCTTGAGCTATGGCGGATTCAAATTCCATCCGATGATGCACCTGCATAGTCCCAGGACCAACATAGTCCCAGGACCAACACAGTGCAAGGACCACATACCAACCAGCAAAGTCAGTGGTATGACACAAACAACAACCTTTTTAGCTGTCAGTGAAGAAGTTCTAACCACTTCTGTAAGAGAAGCATTCTTCTCTTTGACCTCCAATGTAAAAAGGTATTTTGCATTTGATACCCCCCAATAAATTACTTAGTTTTAGTAAGGGGTCCTCGAGACTTTAAAGTAGTTTTAGGGGTTCCTCTTAAATAAAAATGTTGAGAAAGACCACTCTATATAGTCTTTAAAGGTGAGGCTTTACCTGGTCATGTTATGGGATTTTGGATCCTTGTCCATGTCCAGCTCTGGAGTAGACTCGATAATAGACTGAACCTCCGACTTCTCCTCATTGTCGTTGGTGTCTGAAGAAAAAACACACACTATAATGGAATTTTTATAGATACACATTTCTGGTATAGAACCTGACTTGTGCAGAAAATTACATTTTTGGAGGCTTTGTATACACCAACGTGTGCAGAATGCCTCCAGGTTGACATATTGTATTGAATGTTAGAGAAAAATTACAGAGCTGTAGATTAAAAAGGTAATTAAGTAACATTAAATAATGTGGCTCGTGTAGCAATTGTAAAAGCTATCATTTAAAAAAAAAAAAAAACATTTATGAAAGTTAAAAGGATGAGACCTACACTCTAATCTGTGCGCGTCCGAGTTATTTTATTGGATCATTTGTGGTGGTTCTTCCATGCATGGCCCACGGGCGCCACCCCCCACCATCCATGCGGCCCACTAATCTGCATGCGGTCAGACGCATGGATTCCAATGGGGGCTTTTTTTTTTTTAGCATGTGATTAGAGCCTGAGGCTCTAATAGGCTTCAAAAAAGGATGGGCTTGGGGCGCAGAGCACTGTGCCCTGAGCCCACCCAGTTGTGTGACAATAGCAAATTAATATTTGCTATTGTCACACTGATGCTCCTCCTGGCCAATCAGCAAATGCGTCCTGAGGCCAGTCACCCAATTGGCCGCCTGTGAGGAGGAGGAAGGAGACGCGCGGGGAAGCTGCCGCCCAGAGGACCACTGCCCTACCTAGATGGTGTAAGTGCGGGTGAACCGACCAACCGATGGTGCGAGGTGTGGGTGACCCGACCAATGAGGGGAGTGTGTCAACCCCCCCCCCCCCCCCCCAAAAAAAAAAGGATGATACCACCAGCCACCACTGTATACAGTCATAGTATCTCCACCCACAGAAACCAACGGCACGACGAGTTTCAACACAAATCCTTCTGATCAAGCTACATCTATGGTGACAGGAGTTGGGGGGAGTTGGTTTCTCTGGGTGGAGATATTATTAAGGACGATCTAATGAAGTAACTTATAGGAGTACAGTAGTCCTCATCCATTCACTTTATAAACCAGGACAGGCTTTTTGGACTCGTAAACTAGCTATTGTATTAGATCTCTGGACTCTGTGTGCAGGTTCCAAAAGTCTGTCCTGGCTTATCAAATGGAAGTGAAAGGATGAGAACCACACTCCAAACTGCGTTACATTATTGTATAATCCATGATAGATATAAAGCCATAGTATCTCCACCAAAACCAACGCGTTTCACCACAAATCCTTCTGACCATGCTACATTTGTGATGAAACACATTGAGGTGTTGGTTTCTCTCGGTGGAGATACTAAGGCTGTTTGCTGATTATGGATGATCTAATAAAGTAACTCAGAAGAGTACAGTTTGGAGTGTGGTTCTCATCCTTTAACTTAAATTTGATAAGCCAGGATGGGCTTTTTGAACCTGCACCGGTCAGTAGATCGAATAGAAGAGCTAGTCTACAATGGTGCATTGGGTTTGAATGTTGCTAATTTTATTTGCTATATATTTTTTTCCCATGAAAAAGTGGAGTTAACCTTTAAGGAGGGAAAACAATCTTATTAAAAGCAAGGCCAAACAAGAGGTGTTATGCTGTTGAGGGTGGATTTTTGTTCATAAAACACCACCAAAATGGCAGACAGATAAACTGGAGAGGACACAACTTATAATAAATACACATACATCAGCCTGTATTAGATGCGGTCAAGGAAGGTTTTGCTTTTATTTATGCTTACCATGATCCAACCTGAGAAAGAGCACCTGAGCTCAGACTGATAATTTTTTTTTTTTAAACAGTGAGCTTAAACGCCACGAGTTAAGTCTAAGGAGGTACAGAACATCTCCTAGACTTATCACTATTTACATCTGACAGTTTTATTACACTCCTGGAAGACAGATGCATCAGGTCTAAGCATCTTCAACATTAGAGTCAGTACAGCTGCTATGCCTGGCATTCCCCTCCTCCTGCCCAATCACAGAAGCCTTTGTATTATGTGAACTCATTCACAAAATACAAAGGCTTCTCTGAATGAGCAGCAGAGGGGGAGGCGCAAGCATAACTGCTCTGTGTGCCTCTCTATCCTCTCACAGCCCCCAAGTGTATGTTCCAGCAAAGCCATAAACCTGTCAGATATAAATAATAGAGATAAGTTCAGGATATGCAATGTGCCTCCTTGGACTTAACTCATACTCAGCATAATGAGTCTTCACTTTTTATAAAGTGGCTGAATTCCGCAAATTCAGCTTTAAACAAACTGTTCACGTTAAACATTGAACAGTGATCTATTTTCCTGCCATGAGAGAGCAGCTAATCTGCAGAACAGTATCTGGAGACCCTCAAACTAACTGCCTCAGTCCAGCCCTGGGGCGATAACTAACCTAGGTTTGCATTGCATCATGAAGGTATTTAATTTGTCCTATTTCAGATTTGCCCATCTATGAGAGGTGCTGTGGACATACACAGAAGAGAAAATGCAGATATCTGCCCATGTTCAAGCAAGAGGTCGCCATAAAAACGTCCACTTCATATGAAGGTTTGTTGCCCATTTCTTCACATGGTATTGGGGCTAAATAATGCTACAAGAGGCAAAATACTACTCCGCAAACTTCTTGAATATATTACTTTGACTTTACGATTTGTCCCCAGATCGAGCTAGTGATGAATAATCCCGCTCACCGTCAGAAGTCAGAACATAAACTCAGCCCGTTGTCTGTCTGGGAAACCTTTGTCTGCTCAGCAGGAAACGCAGCCCATAAAAACGCAGAGCCTCCTCTCCGCAGTATCCATTACAAAGACGTAAATCGATACCTTCTGCAAACGCCGCAATCCATTAGAGGAAGGAGAGCATAAATAAATCAGCCGGTAATTGCACCAAAAAATGCCACAAGAAGGCATGACTTCTACATCCGCCATGACCTTGAGGTTCTCACGGTGCTATAGCGCAGTGTCTCAGAGTACATAATACCACTGGAGGTCATTTACTGCGATAAATAAAAGTTTAGATAAGAATTTCTTATTTTTTGTAGGGCTGTAGCCTGTGTTTGGAAAGGTGCAGTGTTACCTCTTCCCCCCGCTGTACACTGCCAACGCCGTATAGAAGAACCGGGAACCTCAATACACACATGCTGCAATTTGGTCACATTCCTCTGGACGCAACTCATTCTCATATACACTCACCGGCCACTTTATTAGGTTGGACCCCCTTTTGCCTTCATTCTTCATGGCATAGATACAAGGTGTTGGAAACATTTCTCAGATTTTGGTCCATAGTGACATGATAGCATCAACTACATGATGCTGATTTGTTGCACATCCATGATGCCAATCTCTGTTCCACCACATCCCAAAGGTGCTCTTTGGGATGAGATCTGGCACGTGTGGAAGCCATTGGAGTACAGTGACCTCATTGTCCAGTGGTGAAAGGTTTGCACATGGTGCATTATCCTGCTGGAAGGAGCCATCAGAAGATGGGGACACTGTAGTCATAAAGGGATGGACATGGTCAGCAACAATATTCAGGTAGGCTGTGGTGTTTAAACAATGCTCAATTGGTACTAAGGGGCCCAAAGTGTACCAAGAAAATATCCCCCACACCATTACACCACCAGCCTGAACCGGTGACACAAGGCAGGATGGATCCATGCTTTCATGTTTACACCGAATTCTGACCACACCAGCTGAACGTCGGAGCTGAAAGCGAAACTCAGACCAGGCAACGTTTTTCCAGTCTTCTATTATCCAATTTTGGTGATCTGTGCGAACTGTAGCCTCAGTTTCCTGTGCTTAGCTGACAAGAGTGGCACCCGGTGTGGTCTTCTGCTTCTGTAGCCCATTTGCTTCAAGGTTCGATGTGTTATGCATTCAGAGATGGTATTCTGCATGCCTTGGTTGTAATGAGTGGTTATTTTAGTTACTGTTGCCTTTCTATTATCTCAAACCAGTCTGCCCATTCGCCTCTAAAATCAATAAGGCGTTTTCCTCCACACAACAGCCGGTCACTGGATACTTTCTCTTTTTCCCACCATTCTCTGTTAACCCGAGAGATAATTGTGTGTAAAAATCCCAGTAGATCAGCAGTTTTTGAAATACTCAGACCAGCCTGTCTGTCACCAACAACCATGCCATGTTCAAAGTCGCTTAAATCCCCATTATCCCCCATTCTGATGCTCGGTTTGAACTTCCGCAAATCGTCTTCAACACGTCTAGATGCCTAAATGCATTGAATTGCTGGCATGCGATTGGCTGATTAGCAATTTGTGTTATCAAGCAACTGAACAGGTGTAACTCATAAAGTGGCATTTAAGTGTATGTCAATGTACTATGTGTACTCCTGGACTCTAACCTTTCCCTTCAGCTACAAGCCAAATAAAAGTCAAAAACTTTACATCCTCAGCGTTGTAACATTTCCAAAAATATGCCCCTTCTTAATTGGCACCACCATACCACTAAATTTCTTTATTATCGCTCACCTCGACTATTGCAACTCCTCCCTTAGGCTATCCTCCTTTGAGTCTTACCAACTGCTCGTCGTCTGCTGCCTCTCTAAGCAAATCCCTACCATTGGCTTCAGATAAAATAATAAAGCAGGTTACACCAGCCAATGAGTTGAATAATAAAAAATAAAAAAAACCACCACACACACACACACACACACACACACACACACGCAGAGTGACTCCAAAGGCTCTGTCTTATCGGGAGACGGATTGAGGACAGTCGAAGAAGGGGAGGATCAGAAAAGACAGGATCAAAAAGCCTTTTTTGCACAATGTAGAGGATTAACCCCTTAGGTTCCACAGTGAGTATAAAAAGCATGCTTTACTGCATACACAGACTGACTTTACTGTTGTGGGTTTACTAACATTTTAAATTACTGTATAACTTGTTATGCATAGAGTGGAGAAGGATTACAATTATGGTCAGGTTTTTTTTATTCCTGTCTGTGCTCTCGTTATGGAGATTCACACCATTTTCCCTGTTTACCACGTTTATAGAAGGTATAAGTAAAATAAAATGCAAGAAAATGCGACATTGAGTTGTAGTGAAAAATGGATAAGAGGGGGAAACTTCTGATGGGGACACTAATTCTGATGACACCCCAGGATCCTCCCAATTTGGAGGGATTTCCACTCACTTCCTGTTTTGGCTTTAGGACAGGAAGTGGAGAGAAATCTTCCAAATGGGACACAGAAAAAAATAAAATACGTTTTGCCTTTAGCTCTACTTTAATGGCTCAAAGGTTTATCCTTACAGGTCACGTGACTACAAATCAGCAGTATCATGTTTCAGGTACTAGAGATTATGGGAAACAAGGCAAGCAGAGAAGCATTGTTTGCTCCTGGAGTTTTACCCTCCTGCAGGACAGACACGAATTTGCACAGCGCCCTGTTTCAGCTACTAGAGATGATGGGAAACATAGAGTTGGTCATATCTATCCTCCAGTGGGACAGTCCCAGCAGTTTAGGGAAAAGGACTAACAACTTGCCTGTAGAGGCAGAAGTCATCTCCTGGTTGACCTGGACATCCTTATTTTTCTTATTCTTCTGTACATTGTTGTTCTGAAGGTTGGCCCTCATGATCACTTCATCCTTCTGGTCTTTGGACGTTGCGTGCACCATGTTGTCAGCTTCAGAGCTCCCGGTTTTGCTCCCAGTTTGGCTGAGAGTCAAAAGCTCATCCTGAGAAATCAGAAGTAGGACAGTCTGATAACTATATAATGGGGTTGATTTTACAAAAGGCAAATAGACTGTACATGTTGCAAGTGCAGTTGCTCCAGAGCTTAATAAAATGAGGGGAAGCACTGCTGACTTCCATTATTCAATCACGTAAAAGCCAAAATGCTGTTTTTTTTTTCCTTGCATGTGATACCAGCATGCATTCACCAGATATAAATCTGCCTTCTTAAAACACAATTCCTCTATGCTATCAAAGAAGTCTACTTTGTCACGCTCATTAATACTCTGTGTCCTCTAGTCCTCGTTGTCTCTTCTCTAATAACCCTCTACTTTCTCCACCACCATCTCCAACCATTAACTCGCTCAATGTTCACAAGAATGCCAATTAGGGCTGGCTGGGGAAAAAAAAAAAAATCGATTTAAACCTTGAATCGAGTTGAGAGGTCAAATCGATTCAAAATTTCCGCAAATCTATTTTTTTTAAAGACTTTTTTTTCCACCAGGACCGCCGCTGACAGCTCGCCGGTGCTGAGGTGCTGCGGGCAGGAGTTTTTAGGCGAGGCCACAGCTTCAGCCTAGTTCGTGTAGCCAGATGCCGCAGGCTAGGTCGAAGCCACGGCCTCGCCTAAAAACTTCTGTCCATCATAAAACCATTTTAAACCACTAAGCAAATTATTCACTGCGGTGTTATCTCTCACCTTGACTATTGTAACTCCCTCCTCATTGGCTTACCTCTCTGCAAGCTTTCCCCTCTTCAGGCTATCATGAATTCCCATTTTGCTTCCCATTGCCCAGCTAATAAAATTCAAAATACTAAAATACTAACAATACCATACAAAGCCATGTACAACTCTGCCCCAAGCGCCATCACCAATCTGGTCTCCAAATATCAAATCGTCCTCTCCACTCCACCCAGGACCTCCTGCTCTCTAGCTCCCTCGTTTCCTCCTCCCATGCTCATCTCCAGAGCTTCTCCCATCCTCTGGAACTCACTACCCCAATCTGTCCAGTTATATCCTACTCTGTTCCCTTTTAGACAATCCCCTAAAACTTAACACTTCAGTGAGGCCTATCCTGCATTCAGCTAACAACCAAATCTTTTACTTCCCTCACAGTTATTACCTTTTGTTCCACCAGCCCCACCCTTTTAGGCTGTAAGCATGCAGGAGCAGGGCCCTCCTAACCCTCTTGTATGGAATTGTATTGTTGCTGTATTGTCTCCCTTTATATTGTAAAGCACTGCGCAAACTATTGGCACTAAATACTGTATAATATCAGAATGCATTGATGGGTAGGTGTCAGTCTGGAGGAGTGGGAGTTACCAGGCAGGCTGTATTTGTATACAGACCAATCTAGGTAACTCCCACCAGCGGTCTGGTTTTCTTTTTATCATATGGCAAAAATCGATGGAGACTCTGCCTCCTCTAAACTGTATATTAGGATAGCGTTCCGTACCTTTAAGCTGGTGTTGCAGCGTGCATGGTTCTGTTCGTGCACCTTCCAGGGGCCATTTCCGGGGGTCTCTGCGCCGCGGGTGTCCGGTAATACCAGAGAATCTCCAGGAGAAAGAGGAAAAATTCCCAGCGAGATGGGGCGCTCCTTCCTGATTGGTGGATACAGTAAAGCGTTACATACATGCATAACAAAACAAACATTTGGATTTAGAAAACATAAATTCAGGATTTTAGTGCAATTTTTATTTCTTTTTAAAGACAAGCCACTGACAAGTCTCCGGAGCCACCCCACAAACAGAAAAAAAAAAGAAGAAAAAAAAAAAATCAATTTCCTCTTTGTTCCCTGCAGGTAGCACTATACAAGGAACCCCAGGTATCAGTGCTCAGCAATCCACAAACTTCCTTCCTATAACCCCGCCCATTTCTACCAAAAACAAACTGCAGGAGGTGGGCGGAGCTGGGAATGCATACCCGGAGAACTCCCTGGAAGAGTCTCAGAGAAATAAGATGTTGAGCAACTACCAGCATACCTAAAAAAAAAGTATTGCAGATGACCAATCATATGTGGTGGCTGCATTTATTTTCTTTTCATAAGGATTTTTTTTCACCTGGTGATGACACATAACACAGCTCCTGTATTAGAGTGCCCCCCCACTCTAGATGAAGGAGGGGGGGGGGGGGGACAGCTGATATCATTGTCAGTCACACTAACAAATACACGTTGTTAGATACACCAACAAGCTGAAGCTACACTCCAGCTAACTTTTTATAAGCAGTTGTGCGGGGCAGCACAATGGCTAAGTGGTTAGTACTTTCGTCTAGCAGCACCAGGGTTGTCGGTTTGAATCCCAACCAGGGCACCACCTGCACAGAGTTTGCATGTTCTCCCTGTGCGTTTTTGTTACGGGTACTCTGGTTTCCTCCACATGCCAAAGACATGCTGGTAGTTTAATTGGCTCCCGTCTGTCTAAATTGCCCCTAGCATGTACGAATATGAGTTAGGGACCTTAGATTGCAAGCTCCTTGAGGGCAGGGACTGATGTGAATATATACTATATGTAAAGCGCTAGACAAGTACCTGAAATAAATAAAAAATAATAAACCAAATAAGCAGTTGCAGCAGCTTTTTTTTCCTTTCGGGATAAACGATTTACATGAATAAATAAAAGCTGATCATTGTAAGCACTCCTTCAGTGGTAAATGGTTTGTCTCACCCTGCAACTGCTACATCCGTAAGAGAGCTTGTTCTTTTGAAAAACAACAGACTTAGCCCTTGTACACACGGATCTTGTCCGAAACTGTTGCATACACACGGTCGGACAAAGTTGTCGAAAAATCCGATCTTTCAGAACGTGATGACGTAATTTCGTTACGATGGGACTACGTTCAGGCTAGTAGCCAATAGTATTGATGTAGGAATTTGATCTGAGCATGCGTGGCACTTTGTCCGATCGGAATTCTCTACACATGATCTGAGTATGTCCTATCGGACCAGTTTGTCGGAAAATATTTCCAGCAAGTTTGAAAATTTGGTCCGACGGATATTCCGACGGAAACAGTCCGATGCATACCACACACAGTCGGATTATCCGACAACACGGTCTGATAGGACACATTCCGACGGATTCTCCGACCGTGTGTACAAGAGCTTAGGCTTAGGCAGGCAATACGTGGGTCGAATTTCGAAAGAAAGAATTTTCTTTAGAAAATCTTATCTAAGAATTTTCGTTTGTATTTTGCACCATTAGTGGGGCTGCAGCAACAGCCAATTTTCATGCGGCCACCAAATTTGAGTAAATCGGAAATGTTGGAAATTTTTTGAAAAACAAACGATTTTCTTAATCGATGGGAGAAATGTGTGAGAAATAAAATCAAAAAAGAAATGTGCATGTACAAGAAAAGAAAATTCTTTTCTGTAGCAACATGAGGTCAAATTAAAAGCCTTGGTTGGTCGAATTTCAAAATCAATGGTGGCGCCATCGGACCACACAACGCACAAATTTTCTGGTTTTCAAAAGAAAAATCTTTGGAAATTCGACCCATGTATGGCCAGTCATAACGTACATGGGACGTTTTAAAACCTCTCCTAAACGATTTAGTTTGACAGATAGTAACCAACTTTTGAAAAGGTCCATTTTGCCGTACTTATATGCCACGCTTTACCGTGTTTACAAGCTGTTACAGGCATTTGGCATTTCAAATGCCTCTGAACATCCGTCCTGAACACATTTTTTTGCTTTCTAAAAAATGCTTCTAAACGCAACTAGTCTAGAAACTACTATAAACCACCCTGTGTACGTGTACTGAGAAGAGAACATGGAGGAGAGTTCAGGGGCAGCTGAAAACGGTCAACTATCCGTTTACAAGCAGCAGTGTACATGAAGCCTTACTGGCAGGATAACCAGGAGGTAATAGAGGAAAAGGAAGGGTCCTTTCACACGGGGCGGATCAGTGCTGATCCGCCCCGTGTATATCCGTTTGCACAGTGGGGTTCGCCGGAGCAATCTCCGCTGAGCGGGAAGATGACAGGTCTGTCTCTGCACACTGCGCAGGGATGGACCTGTCACAGCGCCGCTCTCCCCTATGGGAGATCGGATAACGACGGACCGCAGTGTCTGTCGTCACCCGATCCGATGACGGATGGAAAAATAGCTTTTTCCTCCGTCACACTTTTTCGGATCGGAGCGGGTCGGATGTTAGCGGACATGTCACCGCTGACATCCAGCGCTCCGTCCCTGCGGATTGGGTGACGACAGACTCTGCGGTCCCTCGTCACCCGATCTCCCATAGGGAGATAGAGAGAGATGCATGACGTCATAAGCCTAGACTTTATACCAGACAAGAAACAGGAAGTGGGATGCAAAAAAATAAATAAAAATGTTTTACTATCCAAAGTTAAAACAACAAGGGCAGAAGATTTAATAAAAAGTTGAAAAAAAAAAAAAAAAAAAAGACGACTGAAGCTTTACGCTTCTTAGCATATGACCTCACAGTTCTGGGTCCATGGAAACTGCTTTCAGGAAAGCAGCTTTTCCCTATTATCATTAGCAGAACTTTCTAGAAAGCAGATTGCATGCATGCCTCGCACAAATGAAGGCAATCCTAGGTATATGAAAACATAGAACATCACAAAACACCCACAACAGAGGCAAAAACCAGTGACAAAAACACCCTCCAAATCTGCAGAGAGCTCCACAAAAAGCTGAACTCCTCCGCTGTGTTGGCAGGGGGGACAATGGACGGTTTCCATTTCCAGAAAAGACTCGCAGCACCGCCACTATGGGGGGGGTGAGCAGGGGGGAGACATGCCAGGAATTAAGGTCACACAAATTAACGACGGTAGCAGCTCGTTCTGACTAATAAAGAGTGACTTCATTATTTTGCAGCCACGGGATCAGCTAATTGTGCGCTCTGCTTGTCTCTCATCGTACGCAGATGATATTCCGTCCACATCCGAATCACAGAACACAAACATGTCAGTCTATACAAAGGTTTTCCAGTCACATGAAATATTTCAGTCAGGACAATGTGACATTGAATTTCGAAGGGTTAGTTCGCCTTTACCAATAAACTGCCTATGCAGATAATGGGCATCTAAAAAACAAACTGTGCAGCACTGACTAAATTTGAATAATGCCCTTAATATAGATGTAGGCCATTTACATACCTCATGAAGCCTGACTGAAAGACTGCCACAACGTTACTAAGAGGCCTAGTCATCCCTGCTCACCTCCACCATCACAGGAGCGAGCTCTCCAACATTAAGCTCAGAGCTACTGCATCAGGTGGGAGAAACGGCATGTCAGGGGGTTTTAATCAGAGAAACGGCCCTCTCCTGTGATGGTTGAGGAGAGCAGTAATGACTGGGACTTTCTTAGCAACGTCCTAACTGCATCCTGGGAGTATTCCAGTCAGGCTTCATGAAGTATGTAAATGGCTGCAGAGTTTGTTTTTATCTACAAAGTTGAATAATGCCCCTGCTATAGGTGTAGGCCGTCTATTTATCTCATAAAGCTTGACTGGAATATTGCAAGGACATTGCTAAGAGAGGCCTAGTTGTTACTGCCCGCCTCCACTGTCACAGGAGTGAGCTTCTTCTCTGAATCAAACCCTTGCACATGCTCTCTCTCCCCTGATTCAGTAGCTCTGAGCGCAGAGTTTGAGAGCTGCCTTCTGCGATGGTGGTGAGGAGCAGCAATGACTAAACATCTCTTAACATCCTTAGCAACATCCTGGGAGTATTCCTGTCAGGTTTCAGGAGTTATGTAAAACGGCCTACAGCTACAGAAAGGCCATTATTTAACTTTGAAGAGAAAAAAAGAAATGTACAGCTCTGACTAAAGTTGAAAAATGCTCTTGCTATAGGTGTAGGCCATTTACGTACCTGATGAAGCCTAGCTGGAGCATTCCCAGGACGTTGCTAGGAAGTTGCTAAGAGAGGTCTAGCTAATATGGCTCACCTCAACCATGACAGGAGTGCGCGCGTTCTCTGATTCAAACCACCCTTACATGCTCTTTTTCTCTCCCCTGGTGCAGTAATTCTGAGCTCAGCATTTGAGAGCTCACTCCTGTGACAGTGGAGATGAGTAGTAACGACTAGGCCTCTCTTAGCAACATCTTAATGTCCTGGGAGTATTCCAGTCAGGCTTCATGAAGTATATATGCTATAGGTGTGGGCCGTTTACGTACCTCATAAAGCCCGACTGGAATATTCCCAGGACATTGCTAAGAGAGGCCTAGTTGTTACTGCTCACCTCCACCATCACAGTAAAGTTGTTCTCTGATTCAAGCCCCCTGGCATTCTCCCCCACCCCCCGATGCAGTAGCTCTGAGCTCCGCATTTGAAAGCTTGTCACCTTTATAAACTTCCCCAAAATGTTACACTTTGTGCAGACTAAGGGCATTGTTCACCTTTACCAAAATCGGCCTATGTAGGTAAGGGGTGCCTGTAGAGAAAAAAACGGTCAGCTTTGACCAAAGTTGGCTAATGTCCTTGCTATGGGTGTAAGGCCATATACATATCTCCTGAAGCCTGGCCAAAAAAAAAAAAAACTCCCAGCGATGGCATCATCCTGTCCTGCCTTGTTGTTAGGACGTTGCTAAGACATTCCCATCTGAAACAAACCCCCTTACATGCACTCTCTCTTTCCTAATGCAGCATCTCTGAACTCAGCGATGCTGTAACAGAGGAGATAACGGACCACACATGCGGGGTTCAAAAGCCTGTGCTTGTAATGGTGGGGGTGAAAATGAATGGCTGAAGTGTCTTAGTAAGGTCCTAGCAATGAGGCAGGACAAGATACTATGTCTGGGGGGTTTTCAACCAGGCTTCAGGATGTATGTAAATGGCTTACACCTATAGCAAGGGCATGATTAAACTTTTTTCAAAGCTGCCCAGTTTGTTTTTATCTACAGACACCCCCCCCCCCCCCCATGGGAGTTTTTTGGTAGAAGGTGAACTAACCCTTTAAGGCCCCATGCGCACTAAGGCCCCTTTAACCCCCACTAGCGGCCGGAAAAGGGTTAAAACAATTCCCAAAGCGCCACTGCATCGGCACTTTGCCGGCTGTTCAGCGGCACTTTGATGCTTTAAGAGTGGTGTATACACAGTTTCAAAGATGCTGCTTGCAGGAGTTTTTTCAACGTCCTGCCAGCGCATCGCCTCAGTGCGAAAGCACTCGGTGCTATTTTTAGCCCAAAAGCGCTTGAAAAACTCCTCCGTGTGAAATGGGTCTAAGCGTTTAGCTCCGGCGTTTAGGTGCGGGTAAAAAGGACACAGATCCACTGCGAGCAGCCTACCAGACTGACCGCAGCAGCGGCTCGACCAGAGAGGGCTGACCGCGGCAGCGGCTCGACCAGAGAGGGCTGACCGTGGCAGCGGCTCGACCAGAGAGGGCTGACCGCGGCAGAGGCTCGACCAGAGAGGGCTGACCGCGGCAGCGGCTCGACCAGAGAGGGCTGACCGCGGCAGCGGCTCGACCAGAGAGGGCTGACCGCGGCAGAGGCTCGACCAGAGAGGGCTGACCGCGGCAGCGGCTCGACCAGAGAGGGCTGACCGCGGCAGCGGCTCGACCAGAGAGGGCTGACCGCGGCAGCGGCTCGACCAGAGAGGGCTGACCGCGGCAGCGGCTCGACCAGAGAGACTGACCGCGCCAGTGGCTGGACCAGAGAGACTGACCGGTACTTACGTTTAAGGGCAGTATGCAGACTGCTTGCATTCTGGACATTGGATGCATACTGTCCTAAATGTTAGTACTGCTAGGTGCACCGTTCAGCCCCATCCAGAGACAGCATCTTTTAGCCTCTCAGAGTTTGACAGGTTGCTCACAGGGAGGCTGCACCTGTGCCCTCTGCCTGCAAGTAAATACCCATAGCAAGCATACCGACTTCAAGGAGGTAACTGTTTTTGCTGGGCTACAGCATTTCACAATGTTAAAGCTGTATTAAACCTAAAAGCAAACATATTGCAGCTTACCAATTCTTAGATGCTATGGCTGCATTAGTTTCCTTTTAGGCTTTTCTTTCCTTTTATTTTTATCTGGTGATCTAGTTTGTAAGTCTGTTTTTCAAAAAGCACAAGCTCTCCAGCAGAATGAATCAGTTTACAGGGATTAGACAAACCATTCAGAAATTACAGGGGTGCTCACAATGAGCTTTTTTAGTATTCATGTAAATCCTTCATCCCAAATAGGGAAAAAAACTACAAAAAAAAAAATAAAAAAAATAAAAAAAAGTTTGCTGTAACTGATTCTAAAGCGTGAGCTGGAGTTTGGCTTCAATTTGTTAGTGTATTTAAATCAACTAATACATTTAACAATCCCTCCCCCCCAGACTGACAATGCTGTGGTCTACTGTGTACTCTCATCCAGAATGGAGGCACTCTAATACAGAAGGTGTATTACAGGCCAGATCACCAGGTGAAAACAGGGGGGGGGGGGGGGGAGAGAGAACCTAAAAAAAGGAAAACAAATACAGCCATCGCAATCACATCTAACGCTTGGCAAGCTGGTTTTAAGTTTAATACCGATTTAAGACAAAGCACAAACAATGAAAACCATAAAATAACGAACTACATGTAAACTACTCATCATTATAAATACGCAAGGACGGCACCAAAATCATATTAAACTGCATTCAAAATCGACCGCCCTCGGATATAATCCCAATGTATGGTATCAGACATATTACAATGAACTCAAAGACAACACACTAAACTCCACTAGATTGTAAACTCTGGGGAGCAGGGGCCCTCCTACCCCCTAGTATTGATTTGTATTCTGTTATCTCCCAAGCACTGCAAAAACTGCTGGGTCTATAGAAATCCTGAATAATAAAAATATAACAATAATATTACTAAATAATAATAATATATAAATAGTTATAAAATCTATGAATATAAAAAATAAAAAACTAATATAAAATAAATATAAACTATATAAAAAAAATATTATAAAATATACACATAATATAAATAAAATTATAATATAAAATATAATACAATAATCATCACAATAAGGCAGAACATCGTTACAGAGACAGGCCAGAAATTCTGAAAACAAAGCAATAAAAAACAAACAGTTATAAATACAGTTAAATACAGTTAGCAGAAATCACAGAGCGCAGGAGGCAGAGTGACTGGCTGCAAGCGCAGAGACAGCGGTAATAAGCTTTAGCCGTGCCAAACGTCAGTCATCCCGAACGATGCTCTTCGCACAGACGCAGGATGCGCAGTCACTGGAGAAAGTTGTAGCAGTATCAAGCTCAAGGTCAGTCAACATCGTAGATCCGGTAACGTACGACCAACCTCCTTACCGTTTCACCGCCCTCACTGCGGCAACCTTAAAACTTTGGATGAGTCCGGCCCTTAAGGGCCGAGCTGGACAACTCCATCACAGCGGCATTTTAAAAAGGACATTTTTTTTCTCCTTCCTCCGCATTAAATGCAAAAAAGCAATAAAAACCAAAAATCAAGCAATAGGTACAGATATAAATACATAGGACATGCACGCACAAATGCAGAAAGTGGCTAGCAGTACGCTTGGCAGGGTGGTCAATCAAACCACATAAACAAAATGAAGTCACGGCGGCTGGGCCTGAGAACACCCTGGGAGGCGAAGGGTTAATAAGTACCTGAGGATCCTGGGAAGGTTCTCGGTCAGGGCCGGCAGGCCGGTGGAGAAGGAGAAATGCACGAGCAGCAGGACAGACAGAGACACTAGGATGGCAGAATTAATGACCACCGCCCCGCCAACAAAGCCAAACACAAAGAGTAGCATGCATCTGGGACTCATGGCTCTGCGCTGGCATGGTGGCAGGCCTGGGGATCAAGGGTGCCGCACGTCTAACGAGGGGGTACGTCGGCTGAGCTCAGGGTCTGTCATTCAGCTGGTGCCACAAAAGCAATGCCATAGCCCATTGCTGCGTGTGTGCTCCCTGCAGCAGACTCCGAGCGATGACATCATCCCTCCCCCCCCCCCCACCTCCTCCTCCACCGGCTCTCCCGGGGAAAGGGATGAAGATGCTCTGTATTGAGCTGCAGCCAATCAATGTGCGCTATCCATCGGGGGACTCCTGCACAGGGGAGGGAAGAGGCAGCCGCTGCTGGATGCTGACAATTCATGCACAACAACACAGACAGAGCACACGGTACACAGACCAGGCCGATCCGACAAGGTGACGCCACCAGAAGAGGCGACGTGCAAAGTACAGCAAGCCGCAGCAACCAGATTTCACCCTAGATCAGTGACTGAATGGTGACAAATGACGACTGCTTGGGATGGAGTAAAAGGGGGGGGGGGGGGGGTCACCACACTCCTAACTAATCCCTCACACATGCAACAATCAGATTGCTCACTCACAATAATATTGGATACAATATAAAATCTGATGACAAGGATTTAATTTTTGGCCTATACATGTTCTGATGAGATCACCATTGCAGAAATGCTGCACATTGCATTATGGAGGCCCAATGAAAGTAAAGCAACACAAACAGTGAGTTCAGAGACACTCACCTGCAGGTGTCAAATTGAGACCAGCGGTTCCCAATTGACATGAATGAGATGTCTGCACTGAACACCTATGCATTCCCATGTGGGCTAAAATGGCTTCATGCAGGTGTGCATTTAAAATATACCTACATTTTTGTTTTTTTGTTTTGGCTAGAGAGGGATTAGAACACCTGTCAGGTTTTTATTGTGGTCTGTGTCCACGTTAGGGAGATTCACCCTCTCCATTTGTCCTGTTTAACGCCATCATCGAAAAAGAAAGTAAAAAATAAAAAGATCCCAAATTTTGGGTTGTCTCCAGAACAGTATTAGGAAACCTTCCAATGGGGGCACTAGTTCTGGTGACAACCAGGGATTCCATCACTTTGGAGGGATTTCCTCTCACTTCCTGTTTTGGCTATGGGACAGGAAGTGAAGGGAAATATCCCAAACAGATGGCAAAAAAAAAAAAGAAGACCTGACAGGAGTTATAACAGTTCCCTTACTCCATCTAAAATGAAAAAAAGAAAAGTTCTTCCTCTAGTTCTAAGTTAGCCCTGGTTCACACTGGTGCTGCTTTGAAATTGTGCTACTTCAGAGCGATTTCAAAGCCTCAAATCCATGCAATCTGCACTGCCGATTTCATTGTGGCTTGCAACTTCATTTAACAGAAGTCTATGCAAGTCGCAATGAAATTGGAAAAAAAAAAAAAAGGTAGTGCAGGAACCTTTCTCATAAATCGCTGCGACGCGAGTTGAGGCATTCTGAGCGGCTCAAATGGGGTGCGACTTTTCATGCGATCTGGAATGATCAAATTATACCTATGTGAACGAGACCCTAGGCTCCATTCACATGCTGCAATCTGGAATCGTGGGGCAATGTGTGATGCACGTTTGGGTGCCATTATCTTTTATTGGCAGCACAAGCACGATGCCATTCTGCGGCGATTGTGGAGTGGCAAACCACACTTTTACAAATCTCACAAAAAGGAGTAGAAGCTTTGTTTCGGATGACAAATGTTTATAAGGTAACCCATGAAGTGAACCCATGAAGTGATTGGGCTGCGCTATGTGTGACACACAAAAGCAAGTGCAAGGCGATTAACTAAAATCTCAAGTGGAAATGCTTGTTCACTACTTCCACAGCTTATTCTCCTTGTACAGTCCAAAACAAATACTTGGTCTTAATTCATAAACTAGCAAAAATGCACATAAAAATATAAAAAAAAAAAAAAAAAAAAAAAAAACACAGGATAAAAGAAACAACAAAACAAGGAAAACAAAATTATTTATTTTGTTATATATAAAATTTAGTTTTCCTTGATTTTTATATATAATATATATATATATATATATATATATATATATATATATATATATATATATATATATATATATATATATATATATATATATATATATATATATATATATATATATATATAATATCATACACACACACACACACACAAAATCACAAGAGTTGGTTGCTAGCAAACAACTACCGTAATAACAATAATAATACAACTAGTAGGTGACAGTGGAAGGGACGGCGTTCTGGAGCGGAAAGGGTGCTTCACGCCGCCTGGCTCCCGACACATTCCAGTCCTGCCTGCAGCTTTTCTGAATCAGCCCCAGCATTGTTATAGGATTTAAATACAATGGCGGTATTCTCTGCCATGGACAAAAGCAGCCTGGGGGTGGGAGGCACACCCCTCCCCCTACCACTTCTCTATTAAACTCGCACTGATCTCACCTAATTCTGTTTTGCATGGAGGATTCCAGTTGATCGGACGACATCAGCTGCTGCAGTTTGGTGCGTTCCAGGTGTTCCATGTAATTATGGATCATCTATTCAAAAATAAAAGAGGATTGTTTAATATTTATGGACATTTCCCCCCCAAGTGAACAAGTATTTAAAGGGTTTATCCATCCAAAAGTGGCATTTCAGTTGTAGGTGGAGTTTGTGGGGTTTCATGAATTTGGCTGACTCCAATGGTAAGATTCATTCCAACACTGATCCCGGCTCTTTAAACGACCCCCTTAGGGCCTTCCAATTCCTTCTGTTACATTGTTCATAATATACAATGCATTCAGCAGGCGTGGTGGGAACCCCTCATAATGGGCACAGCAGGCGTACAGACCCAGGAACTCCACCCAGGGATGGAGGGAACCTCTCATAATGGGCACAACAGGTGTACAGCCCGGGAACTCAGCACAAGGATGGTGGGAACCCCTCATAATGGGCACAGCGGGTGTACAGACCCAGGAACTTGGCCCAGGGATGTTGGGAACCCCTCATAATGGGCACAGCGGGTGTACAGACCCAGGAACTTGGCCCAGGGATGGTGGGAACCCCTCATGATGGGCACAGCAGGTGTACAGACCCGAAAACAGCACAGGGATGGTGGGAACCTCTTATAATGGGCAGGATTGCAGAGCTGGGATCTCAAATTATACGTCACAGGTATGCTGCTCTTCATATGTCTGCGTGATATTACTTTTATTCTAAACAGGTATAAAAATAAAATCATGGGTGAAAAAATTTGTAATTTTATCTACCAGCAGAATCATGCTCCCTGCTACACCCCCCCCCCCCCCCCTTCAGTAAGTATCAGCCCTTGGGTGGCCGATCTCTCACTGCAACCCTGAAGAAGGGAACGCAGATTTCAGATGCGGCCTCCGTTCGATTTTCTCCATCTCCTCTGGATAATCTTGTCACATTTTTGAGCGCTTTTCGGGAGATTTTGAGCATTTTTTGTACACCGTTTTAAAGCGCTTTGGGAGATTTGGCATTTTTTTTTATTAGCCAATAGAGAAAAAAAAATCCATCCATTTCATCAGATGTTATTTCTTTCAGCTTTTTCACTTGCTTTTATTACTATCTATTCATTTTTTACTGTTTTTTTGTAAGGGGCTAAGGGTTAGGGGTTAAAGGGTAAGGCTAAGGGATAATTTATTAGTTTATTTACTTATGATATTATTTATTTTGTTGGGTTAGGATTAAGGTAAGGGGTTAATTTATTATGTCAGGTTTGGGGGTAGGATTAGGAGTTAAAATCAGTGTTAGGATTAGTGGTTAATATTAGTGTTAGGGATATTTTTTTCTTTTTTATTAAATGATCATTTATGCATTTTATTATTTTAAGGAATTATTATAAATTTAAAAAAAGTAACAATAAACCTTTTTTATTATTATTAAAACAACAAGCATGTCATATTTGCCTGCTGTGTGCAAAGCTTTTGCACAGAGCAGCCCTGATCCTCTTCTTCTAGGGTCACCCGTCGGCGCCCCAGGCCCCTCCTCTTCAGTGATTACCCCTATGGAAAGTGGCTTTCCACGGGGGCACCCGTCCGTATTCACTCCTGAGCCGCCCTTTCTGCGTCTATTGACACAGAGTGTGCAGCTTGGCCCAGCCCCCATATCACAACATTTGATTGACAGCAACAGGTACCAATGGCTCCTGATGCTATTAACCTGCCCAAAGAGGAGGGAACACAGCGGCGAGAGCCACTGCTCTTGTGCACGTTAATGGATTGGATAGGCTCAAGTAAGGAAAAGGGGGGGGGGGTCTGGGGGCAGTTGCAGCAGAGAAGGCTTTTCATCTTAATGCATAGCAAGCATAAGCGAGTAAATCCGCTGTTTTTTTTTTTTTGACTTGCAAAGGAAAAGGCATAATGAGCTAGGCAATACTTACCTTAGAACGAGGCCTCGACATCTGGCCCGATCCACGCTGAGGGAGCTGACCTGTTCCCTCGGCGTGTCTTCTGGGTATCGCGGCTCTGGCGCTGAGAGTGGCCGGAGCCACAATATCGTCACTCCCGCATGCATGTGTGCGTGAGATTTCTTTCTGGCAGGGTCCGGCGCCTGCCGGACTTTCGGCCAAGAATCCCCTGTGCGCATGCGCCGCTGCAGTCAGCGGAGCATTGCAAGGGTAATATCTCCTAAACCGTACAGGTTTAGGAGATTTTTTTTACCTACAGGTAAGCCTTATTATAGGCTTACCTGTAGGTGAAACTTATAAAAATGACTATACAACCGCTTTAAAGTATAACTTAGGGCAAAACTTTTTTTTTTTTTTTTTTGGATAGAGAAATGGAGAGGGATTAGAACCCCTGTCAAGTATTTTTGCTGTCTGAAGTAGATTCACCCTCTCTATTGGTACTGGTTTACCTTTATCACTGAAAGTAAAAGATTACCCAAATTTTGGGTTGTCCCCAGAAAAGTAATAGAGGGGAAATCTTCCACTGGGGACACTGGGGGTCCCCTAGAAATTCCCTCAATTTACAGGGATTTCCTCTCACTTCCTGTTTGGCTATGGGAAAGGAAGTGACGGGAAATTTCCGCAGATGGCAAAAAAAGTGTGATGGGTTATAACCCTCTCTAGTTCTATGTATAATGGAAAAAAATAAAATAAATAAAAAATAAAAAAAGGTTTTCCTTATACTTCAACTTTAAAGGAGTTGTAAAGGCAGAAGGTTTTTTTCATCTTAATGCATTAAAAGCCTTATGTGTGTAGCAGTTCTCCTAACACTTACCTGAGGACCCTCTCCGTCCAGCGATATCCACAAGTCTTTCAGCCATACCAGCCAATCTCCTTCATGATTGGCTGACACACAGCAGCAGCGCCACTGGCTCCCGTTGCTGTCAGTCAGCTAACCAATCAGGGGAGATGTGGCAGGGCCAGGGCTCTGTGTCTGAATGGACACAGGGAGCTGCGACTCAGCTCGGGTGCCACCACAGCAAGCTGCTTGCTTTGGGAGGCAATGAACAGGAGGGAGGGGCCAGGAGCACCGAAGAGGGACCTGAGAAGAGGAGGATTCAGGCTACTGTGCAAATCCACTGCAACAGAGTAAACAAATATAACATGTTTGTTATTTTTAGGGGGGGGGGGGGGGGAACGAGCCTTTATAATCACTTTAAGGCTGCATTCACACCTGAGCGTTTTTTACCGCGATTCGCGGCGTTTTTTACTGCGTTTTGTCGCGAATTTGTGCAGGGCAAAAGGTCACCAATGTTAAGCATTGAGCAGATACAGCGTCAAAACGCCCATAGAAACGCCCGTTGTCGCGCTACGCTCGAATCGAGCATTTCCATTAGTTTCTATGGGAATGAAAACGCCCAAATCAGCCCGATTCGCACGACAAAAAAGGGTCCGGAACTTGTTTGAGCTTCAGGCGTAGGGCTTCAGGCGACTTGGAGTGGAGATGTGAACCATCTCCATTGAGAATAATGTATATTTTCCCCTCCAGCGTTTTGTAGCTTCAGGCGTAGGGCTACAAAACGCTCAGGTGTGAATGGGGTCTAAAAGTTAAGGTATACATTTATTTTTTAATTTTGTCGAGTTAGAATTAGGGTTTTTATTTATGTATTTTTTTCTCCTCCATTTCTTCTTTTTCCTTTTTTCTTTAAACATTCTTGTTATCAGCTCTGTAATGCCCTGTGGCAAAATTTTGGTAGGATGCCAATTGGAGACAGTAAAATCTCCCCAACTACGATATATATCCTTGATTGCTATACTTCAGTGATGTTTACTGAGCCAGGAACACTGAATTTATTGGATTTTACATCCTTGTTGTGATTATTTTATGACAGTTATTTGAGCGTGAACGTCTGTATGTTGATTTAAACCATTGAAACAAGAATTAGGGGTTATTAGGGTTAGGGATTACATTTTATTTTTTTATTATTTATGCATTTTATTTATAATTAATTATTATGATTTATTTTTTATTAAAATTGTTGCATTTGAGTAGAAAAATTGTGTCAAAATGCTCTAAAGCGCTCAAATCAAGTGTTTCCACGCATTTCTATGGAACAAAAAAAATAAAAAAAATAAAAAAAGTTTCAAAAACGCACCAATCTGCTTGATTGGAGCTACAAAAAAAAAAAAAAAAGCTCCGGAACTTCTTTAAAGCTTCAGGCAACTTGTAAAGAAGATGTGAACCATCTACATAGAGAATAATGGAGTTTTTTTTTCTCCTCCAGCGTTGTGGAGCTTCAAGCTACAAAACGCTGAGCTGTGATTGGGGCCTAAGGACCTGGTACTTTGCCTCGTCTACAGAGGGGGCTATGATTGGCTGGTCACAGGACAACCAATCGGATCCTAAACTCAGCACAGTACAGTCTGTGCCATCAAGATGTACATTTCTCTTCATTATCTGTATTTATCTGGCTGTGTAGGGAGTGCCAAAATAAAATCAACCACCACCACCCTGGATGTACTATGTACATCCGAAGTCTGAAGGGTTAAAAAAAAAAATAAAAATAAAAATAAAAAGGAAGAAGTTCTCAGTTGCAATAGCAACAAAGAAAAACACACTACCCAGGGGGTTTGGAGAGTGCTGCTCACCCCGGGCGAGCAAAAAAAATGGAACAAATTCCCCCACAGTGGGGTATTTAGGCAGCAACAACAATAAATGTATAAAAGTATGATGTAAAAAATTCTATATTTATTAATATAGAAAAATGTAGCACATAAGTTAAAACATGAGCTCCACTAAACAAATAGAAAATCAAAAATAAATAATAAACAATGGATGTACACTTGCAGACATGACTATTACAGACACTGTACAGGTTTGGCAACGGTGATGATATAGTCCCGACGCATTTCAACCCACTACTACAGGGGTCTTCTTCAGAGAAGTGGTCTGCTATAAAACAAGAATATCATGAATATATATACACATCAAATAATACTTATCTATGGTATGGGTACCTAATAATTTAATATTTATTACCCATCATCATATTAAAGCATTAGGTACCCGTACCATAGATAAGTATTATTTGATGTATATATTCATGATATTCCTGTTTTATAGCAGACCACTTCTCTGAAGAAGACCCCTGTAGTGGGTTGAAAGGCGTCAGGACTATATCATCACCGTTGCCAAACCTGTACAGTGTCTAATAGTCGTGTCTGCAAGTGTACATCCATTGTTTATTATTTATTTTTGATTTTCTATTTGTTTAGTGGAGCTCATGTTTTAACTTATGTGCTAGACTTTTCTAGATGAATAAATATTGCATTTTTTACATCATACTTTTATACATTTATTGTTGTTGCTGCCTAAAAACCCCACTGTGGGGGAATTTGTTCCACAGTTGCAATAGCAACCATGAGCTTGTTACCTTTTTCTTCTGCCCCCTACTGTCCAACTCTTGTAGTGCGCCCCCAATTACCCCCTCTATTGACCCCAGGATGGTGAGCAGAAGGAGAACAGTGAACATCCCTTTTCCGAACTCCTCTGCTGTGTATGAAGCTGGAAGCGCTCCGCTCTGAGCTTTGGCCAATTCAGAGCTGTCAGACTGAAAAAATAAATAAAAAAAATAGGTGCACCGTCGCTAAACTGGCTGCAGTGGAGTGCAGGGGAGACATAAGAGGTCCAATAGACTGCTGATGTTTCTATAAAGAATACCTGTCACCTTCCCAATGCCATCAAATAGGGCCTTGTGAAAGCAATAAATAAAAAAGGTAGCGGGGCTTCCAGATTCCGATAATCCCCCCCGCCCACAGACCCCCACAACCACCAGCCACCACCCATGTTTAGGGCACCTGGCGTGGTTCAGGAGGGGGGGCATGCTCGTTTGTCCCCCTCTTTCCTGACCTGCCGGGCGGCATGCTCGGATAAGGATCTGGCATGGATTTTGGGGGGGAACCCACGCCAGTGATTTTTTTTTTTGGGGGGGGGGGGGGGGGCTTAACTAACCAAGGATGCGGTGGCTGGCTTCCATGCCAGCTCCTTAGCAACCAGCTCAATGCAGTTAATTACTGCATTAAATAATTTTCCGCTAAATTGAACAACTGATTTAGCGCATTTTATTTCCTGCTATTTAACTCTTAGTGAATGGACTCCAAGGTGCTAAATTAGTGTAATATGGTATCCTCAGCACCCCTTCAGACGAGAACAGCCCTTAGTGCATAGGTGCACTAAGCCTCTAGCCTGCCAGCTTTTGTGGAACTACAAATCCCATCATGCCCCTGCCTTTGGGAGTCATTCTGGTAACGGTCAGCCTTGCAATGCCTCATGGGACTTGTAGTTCCAGAACAGCTGGAGGGCCACAGGTTGAGTACCCCTGCCTTAGTGCCAGAATTGAAGAATATGGCATCCCCAGGACCCCTTCAGGTGTGCCAACAGGTCTTTAAGAGTGAATGGAGAACCCATCTACACCAGCTTGATAAATGGGTTAAGTTGAACTGATACCGTATTTCCAAGGAACAAGAGAGGAAAATAACAATGCCAACCTTTATGAGGACAGAGATGTGAAGCTTCAGCCAGTGACAAATACATATTTAAAGCTCAACTCAAGGATCATCCAACCTCCCTGCAGTATGTCACACCTGGGAACTGTCACCACAACTGCACTTTGTTTTTATAATTTTTTACTTCTTTCATGTGTGAAGCTTACTGTATATTAGTACCTTTCACATCATCCATTCCCCGTGTGAGTCTGGCAGAACTTACAATTAACTACGCACGTAATTTACTAAAACTACATGTCCCATGATTCTTTGAGACAAAATTTTGTGGCGTTCTTGGACGATGAAAGGGTCTATGCAAGTTACAGTTCTAGAACTAGAAGGGGTTATTCAGTAGGTGGGACTGGAGCAGATTTGCTGCAAATTGTAAACAGTCGCCCCTTTTATCAGCGTAGAGAAGGTTGATAAATCACCTCTGGACTCTACAACTAAAGAGGGGACGGTAAAGGACACTGCCAGGGGAGGAAGTGGCTGCATGACAACAATCACACACCCGGAAGTCCTGTGTAATGAAGCCCTAATTATGGTTTACATCAGTGGTTGTCAACTTATGAGCTAAAAGGGGGCCTCAAATGTGGCCCCTGACATCACAAATGGGACGCAGATAATGTTCATTTTAGGTCATGCTTGTGAGGACTATCAGAAACCGCAGAGCTAAGAGAGGAAATGAGGCTCAGAGTGTGTGGACAGGATACATTGCTGGCTGGGGATATGCTACAGAAGACAATATGAAACTGGGAACAGGTTACATGAGACTAGTAGAGATCAATCTGAATACCGTAATCAATGTTCGCACTACAAAGTGCCGAGATCTGAGGGTAGCACATCATTACCAAAGGGCCAAATGCCACCCTTGGGCCACAGGTTGGGCACCATGGGTCTATATAGCCTGACTGCAGGTCAGGAAGGCAAATAAAATATTGAGTTGTCAACAAATGCTGTTAAAATATGTTCCACATGGATTATGATTAATTATATACTTTGTAATAAAAGCAAGAAATTTAACAAGGTATGGGACCCGTGGATCGATTATATCTCGACTCCGTAGAGAACTCCAGGATGACCCTTCTCTTTCCTCATCTCCTTTTTTCCCCTTGTGGGTTCCCCCCCCCCCTTCTTTCTCCTCCTTTTCTCTCTTCCTTTCATTACTTGTTTCTTCTAGAAATTTTATACACAATACAGATGACCGCACATGAGGCCTCATACGGCAGTGAGTCCTGAGATTATCTCGGGGGTCGCGACCGGGAATCCCCGCGACTCCGGATCTCTACCATTCTTTACACTTAGTGGTACTCCGGATTATAGTTGGGAGACTATTATTAAACCCCATTGGTATTTAGATACATATCACACATGTTACGTTCGGTTATTGTGATAGATGATGGATATGTATTATGGCCATATATACCTTCTATATCTCTGTATTGTGATGTCGACAAACTGAAAAATGTATTCCATTCTGTCAATGTGTCTGTTCATTCTAGACTTTGTTCTTCTTTCAATAAAAAATATTGAAATATAAAAGATGTTCCACAACAACTGTATGGTAGCCCCTCTGCTCGAAAAAAATAAAAATAAGGTAGAAGAAGGTCAAGATATTTACCTTACCCCCAAGCCTGTGTGCCTAGGCATTGATAAGGTAACTCTGCCTTATTGCTACCTCCTGTGAAAGCAGAGGATCCCAAATTTTGCACAATGCACTGGGGAGGGCAGAGGGTTTACTACATAGTTGCCATATTTAGTGAAAAGTCCATATTAAAGAAGCCTCATTTGTCAAAGAGCCTAAAATAAGGACTGCCTGTGTTGCCCTTAAACACCAACTGCACTGGAAAAGACTGCTGGGAGTTGTACGTTCACCGTGTCCATCTATGAGACTATGTGGCTGTGTTCTGTAGCTTCCAGTGCTTCTCTGACCATCTCATCCCCGCTGCTGCTCTCAGCTTCCAGTGCTTCTCTGACCATCTCATTCCCGCTGTTGCTCTCAGCTTCCAGTGCTTCTCTGACCATTTCATCCCCGCTGCTGCTCTCAGCTTCCAGTGCTTCTCTGTCCATCTCATCCCCACTGTTGCTCTCAGCTTCCAGTGCTTCTCTGACCATCTCGTCCCCACTGCTGCTCTCAGCTTCCAGTGCTTCTCTGACCATCTCATTCCCGCTGTTGCTCTCAGCTTCCAGTGCTTCTCTGACCATTTCATCCCCGCTGCTGCTCTCAGCTTCCAGTGCTTCTCTGACCATCTCATCCCCACTGTTGCTCTCAGCTTCCAGTGCTTCTCTGACCATCTCTTCCCCACTGCTGCTCTCAGCTTCCAGTGCTTCTCTGACCATCTCATCCCCGCTGCTGCACTCAGTTTCCAGTGCATCTCTGACCATCTTGTCCCCGCTGCTGCTGCTGCTCTCAGCTTCCAGTACTTCTCTGACCATCTCGTCCCCGCTGCTGCTCTCAGCTTCCAGTGCTTCACTGACCATCTCATCCCCGCTGCTGCACTCAGTTTCCAGTGCATCTCTGACCATCTTGTCCCCGCTGCTGCTGCTCTCAGCTTCCAGTGCTTCTCTGACCATCTCGTCCCCGCTGCTGCTCTCAGCTTCCAGTGCTTCTCTGACCATCTCATCCCCACTGTTGCTCTCAGCTTCCAGTGCTTCTCTGACCATCTCATCCCCGCTGCTGCTCTCAGCTTCCAGTGCTTCTCTGACCATCTCATCCCCACTGCTGCTCTCAGCTTCCAGTGCTTCTCTGACCATCTCGTCCCCACTGCTGCTCTCAGCTTCCAGTGCTTCTCTGACCATCTCGTCCCCACTGCTGCTCTCAGCTTCCAGTGCTTCTCTGACCATCTCGTCCCCACTGCTGCTCTCAGCTTCCAGTGCTTCTCTGACCATCTCATTCCCGCTGTTGCTCTCAGCTTCCAGTGCTTCTCTGACCATTTCATCCCCGCTGCTGCTCTCAGCTTCCAGTGCTTCTCTGTCCATCTCATCCCCACTGTTGCTCTCAGCTTCCAGTGCTTCTCTGACCATCTCATCCCCGCTGCTGCACTCAGTTTCCAGTGCATCTCTGACCATCTTGTCCCCGCTGCTGCTGCTCTCAGCTTCCAGTACTTCTCCGACCATCTCGTCCCCGCTGCTGCTGCTCTCAGCTTCCAGTACTTCTCCGACCATCTCGTCCCCGCTGCTGCTCTCAGCTTCCAGTGCTTCACTGACCATCTCATCCCCGCTGCTGCACTCAGTTTCCAGTGCATCTCTGACCATCTTGTCCCCGCTGCTGCTGCTCTCAGCTTCCAGTGCTTCTCTGACCATCTCGTCCCCGCTGCTGCTCTCAGCTTCCAGTGCTTCTCTGACCATCTCATCCCTGCTGCTGCTCTCAGCTTCCAGTGCATCTCTGACCATCTCGTCCCCGCTGCTGCTCTCAGTTTCCAGTGCATCTCTGACCATCTTGTCCCCGCTGCTGCTGCTCTCAGCTTCCAGTACTTCTCTGACCATCTCGTCCCCACTGCTGCTCTCAGCTTCCAGTGCTTCTCTGACCATCTCGTCCCCACTGCTGCTCTCAGCTTCCAGTGCTTCTCTGACCATCTCATCCCCACTGCTGCTCTCAGCTTCCAGTGCTTCTCTGACCATCTCATCCCCACTGTTGCTCTCAGCTTCCAGTGCATCTCTGACCATCTTGTCCCCGCTGCTGCTGCTCTCAGAGGAGTTCCTTTGACCATTTCCCTACTTCCCCCTACTGGTGCCCTCGGCTTCCAGTGATCCTGACCATCAAGGCCCCCCTCAAAAACCACGGCTTTGCTCTCAGGATTTAGTATAGTCTCTTCTTTGATGGGAATTGCAGTGGGCAGAGCAGATCATCAGAGGAACTGGGCTATCCCACAGGGACACCAAACATAAAATGAATAGTTGTGGGTGGAGGTCATACTGAACTGGATTGTTAACACAGTGCAGGCCCTGTATTCATGTGATAAAGATGGACGACCCCTACCTCTGAATGTCGCTGGTGGAGGGCGTTATATTCTTTCTTCAGCTCTGCCTCTCTCTCCTCCAAGCGACTAACTGTAAGAATGAATAGATTACTTTTTTTTTCCATTTTATAGCAGAAAAATGCAAACAATAAAAAAACAAAACAAAAACAAAAATGAAATGGAAAAGCTGCTGTGAAACCATCAGGAAAATTGTGCAGAGAAAAGGGCGGTTGATATATAGAATGTGAAGATCTGCTGACCACAGTGAGTAATCAGGGTGTTCTCTCTCTGCAGAAAGGAAACCACATTGGCATAAATTCTATTACCGTATCATTCCAACCCCCCTGTATGCCAGTGAAGTATGGGGCCCATAACCTGCCTGGTCCAATCCACATGTGACTCAAGCCTGGAATGTATTGCATCTGAGATCAGCAGGTCATAGGTGCAATACAGGGCTCTTGAAGGCTGTCAGTGTAAGTTGTCTGCTCGTACAGACAGTTACACAATGACAGGAAGCATCAGTGAACTACCTAGAGTTCAACAACGCCCTGGTCGTTCATCGAGGGAAAAAAAAAAAAAAAATAACGCACACACGGCCTTGCGGGGCTCCACCCACCCAGCTACGCTATTCATTCACAGAGTTCTGTGAACGGGAAAACTACATGTGCCGACATCCTTTGCAGCTGTCGGTACTTGTAGTTCTCCCATTCATTCTGTGGGGGGGGGGGGGGGGGGTGTGGGGGCGCTGCTGCAACAGTAACATATTGCATGTTACACCTTGAATACGGGTGTACCCTATTACAAAAGGTGAACTTATCCTTTTAAAAAGGCGATAGGAAGGGTGTTCAGGGACATTATTGGGGGTAAGGGATAAAATAAAGGGGATGGGACCAGAGCGCCAAGGACATTATCAGGGGCGAAGGGGATGGGAGTGGAGTCCAGGGACATCATCAGGGGTAAAGAATTAAAATAAAGGGGATAGGGCCGGTGGTCCATAGACATTAATCAGGGGTAAGGGGTAATATTAAGGGGATAGGAGTGGAGTTCAGGGACATTTTTGCGGGGTAAGGAGTAAAATAAAGGGGGTGGGACCAGTGGTCCAGGGAGCATTATCAGGAGTAATGGGGAGTGAGGGGAGTCCAGGGACATTATCGGGGTTAAAGCCCAATATTTAGGGGATAGGACCAGATTGCCCACCAAGCCTCCACAGGGTTTTCCTCTCCCAGCGGAACAAGTAAGCACATTTGCCCTGTTCTAGTATGGAGCATGTATTAAGGATCTGATATATATCCAAGATCAGTCCTCTATGTGTGGAGCCTTCTAATATAATCAGTTCAAATGGGGAAGGTGAGGAAAATGGCAGACTTGGAGTCATGGTTGGGCATAGTGTCAGATCTGCAAGTAGCCATAGAACACCTGGCGGGGTGGGTCATGTTTATCTTGGAGTTCAGAAAACGGTAGCAGTTTGGGGATCATCTGGGATCTACGAGGTGTCCGAAATGGAACAGGTTTCGTGATGCCCAGGGCCATGACATCTGTCGGGTAAGGCTAGCAGGCACTTTGGGGTTGCAGAGAAAGGAGGTCAGCAGTGTGTGTGTTTTTTTATTTTTTTACAAAAGGTGAACTTTTCCTTTAATACTATCCCTTACCCCTAATAATGTGCCTGGACTCCTCTCCTATCCCTTTACTATTATCCCTTACCCCTAATAATGTGCCTGAACTCCTCTCCTATCCCTTACACCCAATAATGTGCCTTAACTCCTCTCCTATCCCTTACACCTAATGTGCCTGGACTCCTCTCCTGTCCCTTTACTATTATCCCTTACCCCTAATAATGTGCCTGAACTCCTCTCCTATCCCTTACACCCAATAATGTGCCTGAACTCCTCTCCTATCCCTTACACCTAATGTGCCTGGACTCCTCTCCTATCCCTTTACTATTATCCCTTACCCCTAATAATGTGCCTGAACTCCTCTCCTATCCCTTACACCCAATAATGTGCCTGAACTCCTCTCCTATCCCTTACCCCTAATAATGTGCCTGAACTCCTCTCCTATCCCTTACACCTAATGTGCCTGGACTCCTCTCCTATCCCTTTACTATTATCCCTTACCCCTAATAATGTGCCTGAACTCCTCTCCTATCCCTTACACCCAATAATGTGCCTGAACTCCTCTCCTATCCCTTACACCTAATGTGCCTGGACTCCTCTCCTATCCCTTTACTATTATCCCTTACCCCCAATAATGTGCCTGAACTCCTCTCCTATCCCTTTACTATTATCCCTTACCCCCAATAATGTGTCTGAACTCCTCTCCTATCCCTTACCCCCAATAATGTGCCTGAACTCCTCTCCTATCCCTTACCCCTAATAATGTGCCTGAACTCCTCTCCTATCCCTTACCCCTAATAATGTGCCTGAACTCCTCTCCTATCCCTTTACTATTATTCCTTACCCCTAATAATGTGCCTGAACTCCTCTCCTATCCCTTTACTATTATCCCTTACCCCTAATAATGTGCCTGAACTCCTCTCCTATCCCTTTAATATTATCCCTTACCCCTGATAAATGGATTCCCCTCCTGCCCTCTTTATTTTATCCCATCCCCCGGACAATGTCACTGAACTCCCCTGCTATCCACTTTAAGTTTGTCACCTATGTCGGTAATGTCCCCAAACTCTTAATCTATCCATGGTAACCCATGTTAAATATGCAGCAGGCGGATCCACTCAGTATGGATTTGGAACACAGCGAGGATCAGTGTAGTAGTGTCTGCTACTACTGTGATCCTCCGCTTCCACAGGGATTGGCCAGGCACAGAATATACATACTTATATTAGTCCAAGCTCGACCAATGTAGCAATAAAGTCTAATAGATAGAGATACAAAAAAAAAAATATTTTTATATATTATATATATATATTTATATTTATTTGGAGTTCAGCTTTATAGTCCTAAATTTCTAGCACACCACCAAACCCGGGAGAACTCATTTGCTTTGGGATTGCTGAAATTTATTTTGTTCAGGCAACAAAGCTTGATTTCTTAAAAAAATAAAAAAAATGTATGTATGCATGCATGTATGTATACACACACACACACACACACACTAAAAGAAAGATCTGGGGAAAGAGTAGTAGAAGGACCCAGTAAGCAGTGGCCTCTCTGCACAGCATATACAATATGAATATATCAGCTCGCAGACAGATCACAAGCTACTACAACAGGCACCCATCAGTGTCACTGATGTGCTATTGCCGATACTCAGAGACACTTCACACCATACAGAAGAGCCAGATTTAGGCTTACTTTGATCAGTTGAGTTCTTTGCTTTCAGCTCCAGTTGCCGGATTTGGGATTCCAGATTTTCCACACGAGTCTGAAGCTCCTTCTTATCCTGCTCTTGTACATCTTCAAATTCTATAAATTTCTGCAGAGAATAAAAAATTGCAAATTAAAATATTGGGGAAAAAAAAAAAAGGTGGCAACATGCTAGAAGTGCAGATGGACAAGTGGAAGAGGAGACATGACAGATAAATGGACGGGGGTGGAGATAATTCTAAGAAACCAGTCCCTGCCAGACCTGTGACCACATGGCTGTGCAAAAACACCAGAAATATACTTAAAATATATTTAAAAAAAATGGTAAAATATTTTATATTAAAGTAAATAATCATTTGCAGAAAATGTTGCTCCCCTGGAACATAAAGAATAGGTCTATCTGTAAAGCAGGGGTAGTTGGCAGCAGCATAACCCCAGGACAGTCCCTCCTCTGTACACTAGGGGGCACCTAACTCCTAGCACACAGAGACCTAGGACAAAGTAAACAAAATGTCTAAATGCAAGAATTTTTTTTTTTTCTAATAAATACAATCTGAAAAATAAATAAAATAAAAAAAGTCTAAAGTCAAAAAAGGACCCCTTAAAAAAAAAAACACACCAAGAAATTAAAATCGAATTATTTAATACATTTTTAACTTCCAAAATAAAAAAAAATGCAAAGAAAAAAAATATTTATAAACCCTACTTAAAATCAGATTAAAAAAAAAAAGAAAAAAAGACAAAAAAATAAAAAATAAATAAATCAACCGCTCAGAAGTAAAAACAAAAACAATATGCAGAGCAGTAGCACCCAAATGTCTTGAAAGAAGACCTGTGCTCTACAATCCTACAAAACACAACTGTATTCTGGTAACTGTGTGGGGTTGAGATCTGCAATGAATGTATCAAATAGAATTCCACATGTAATGTATAAAATTTCTCCACATTTACATTCAGACCAATTTGTACAGCAAGAGAGGCAGTTAGAGGGGAGGTAAAAACTAAATAAACACTTGAAAATGTGACCAGCAGCAGAGGACAAGAAGCTCCTTCTGCCACTGTTTACCTGCAGACAGGCTGGGAGAGAGCTGGGTCATGCGACAGCTGAATATACATTAGGAAAAAAGATACTTAGATGTTACTTTTTTTATCTTTAAATTAAAATAATTACAGTGCCATCATCCACAAACAGAAATAGAGGGGACAATTTGCATTAAACAGTGTGGGTTTAGTGTCACTTTAATGGCTTGACAGTTCACTTGAAAGCACAAGCAACTGTGACAGTCATCATTCGTGGCATGTGTTAAATATAACATTACCACTAGTTACACTTTAAAACGTTTTAGGGCTGGTTCACAGCAGATGCAGTATAGTGCAGTTTTATTCTGCATAAAAAAATAAAAATAAAAAAAACACAACAACAACACATGTACAACGTTTATAATGGATTCCAATGGCCTTAGTTCACCCCAGTGCGGTGCATGCCATTGTAATCAACAAAAGTAGAACACGCTGCATTTTTTCTGTATTAGACACATCTGGAATGCGGAAATACGCATCAAAAATGCAGGAGGCAATCATGTCCTCAATTGGGATAAAGAAAAAACAAAACAAACACATTGGAATGCATCAAGAACGCGCATGCAGAAACATCTGGAATGCAGAAATTGTGGCGCAAAGCGACACTTAGGCTCAAGTCAAATGTGTGCGACTCCAAAGTTGTGCAAATTCCAGACTTTGATGCACCTTTTGAAGGGTGTGACTTGCATGCAACTTTGGCTTTGACTGCTGCACAACATTAAGATGCGACTTACATGCAACTTTTGAGAGTCTATGTCACTCAAGTCGCATCAAAGTAGTGCAGGAACTGTTTTAACCGCTTAGCGACTGTCCACCGCAGATTTACCTGACAGTTCCGGGTCTGGGGCGCCACCGGCGGCCCACTCCCGCTGTGATTGGGCGGGAGCCAATGAGCAGATCCAGCAGATGTGATGTCCGCCGGGACCCACCGATTGTTCAGGAGAAAGGCAGAACGGCGGTGTAAACAAGGACGATCGCCGTTCCGTGAGAAGGGAATGTACCGATTTTGTGTTCCTGCTAAGGAGGAACATGGATCTTTACCTTCCCCCAGTCAAAGAACCCCCCCACAATTAGAAAGCACTCCCAGGGAACACATTTAATCCTCTGATCACTCCTGATGTCAACCCCTTCCCTGCCACTAGTACAGTGATAGTGCATATTTTTTTATGAGTCCATCCTCTGCCCATTTCCTCCCAACCCAGCCTGTCCATCCCCTACCCCCCCCCCCCCCAGCTCTTCTCTGCCCTCCTCCAGCACCCCTACATCTCACACACAAAAAAAAAGGCATTAAGCCTCCTGGGGTTTCTAATGAAAATGGTCACAGAGCTCAACAGGAGCAGAGAATTTACGTCATTCCCCTAAGCAGGAAGTGGACAGGATTTGCAGCTACAAAAATGTGATATTTGTCATCCATTCATATTTAAAACACAAATGCTGTTGGAAGAAAGCTTAACCACTTTAGCGCTGGAAGATTTACCCCCCTTCATGACCAGGCAATTTTTTGTGATATGGCACTGCGTTACTTTAACCGACAATTGCGCGGTGCGGAGACGATGTACCCAAATAAAATTAATCTTTTTTTTCCCCCACATATAGGAGCTTCCTTTTGGTGGCATTTGATCACCTCTGCGTTATATTTTTATTTTTTTTTGCACTGAAAACAAAAAAAAAAAAACCGACAATTTTGAAAAATAATAATAAATAATAAAATACACACACACACACACACACATTAAAAATTAATCTTTCTGCTATAAAACATATCCAAAAAAGTTTTTTTTTTTTTTTTTTTTAAATCTAATATCTTAATCAATTTGGGCCAATATGTATTGTTAAAATTTTTGTAAAACAAATCCCAATAAGCGTATATTGATTGGTTTACGCAAAAGTTATAGTGTCTACAAACTATGGGATATTTTTAAATTTATTGTTCTTTTTTTTACTAGTAATGTCGGGGATCAGCGACTTACAGCGGGACCACGATATTGCGGCGGACAAATCGGACATTTTTGACACTTTTTTGGGGAGGAACAGTGACATTAATACAGTGATCAGTTCTAAAAATATGCACCGTCACTGTACTAATAACACTGGCAGGAAAGGGGTTAACATCATGGGGTGATTAAAGGGTTAAATGCGTGCCTAGGGAATGCTTACTAACTGTGGGGGAGGTGCTTATACTACGGAAAGGCAGAGATCAGTGTTCCTGCTCAGCAGAAACATAAGATCACCACATTCCCTTCTCACTGAACGGACGATCTGCCTTGTTTACATAGGCAGACCGCCGTTCTGCTTCCCTCCCGAACGATCATCGGGTGCCGGAGGACATCGAGTCCGCGGGATCTGCCGATTGGCTCCCGGTCTGTTCAATCACAGCAGGAGCGGGGTGGCGGCAGTGCCCCTCAGACCTGGAAATGGAGGATCATGTACTGTACACGATTCTACGTAGAGGAGCCGCCGCCCCGCAGTAAAATGTACACGGGGGGGGGGGAAATCGGCAACAGGTAAAAAAAAATTAAAAATTACAACATTAAAAAATGTGCCCCTTTAAGCTCCAGTAGACTTTCCTTTTGTCTTTCATTTTGAACTGCAGGACAGATAGGAAACAACTATATAGGAAATAAAGACTTTTACTTGAATTGCATCTTCATGCAGCAAAATTACAAGCTTTTTGCTGCGTTAAAGCGGGAGTCCGCCGGGAGTTCCGCCGTTTTTTTTTTTTTTTTTTAAAGCCAGCAGCTACAAATACTGCAGCTGCTGACTTTTAAAACAAGGACACTTACCCGCCCAGCGCGCCCGCGATGTCGGCACCCGAAGCCGATCTCTCGATCGTCTCTCGGGGTGCTGCCGCCGCCATCTTGGGTATGGGAATCAGGAAGTGGAGCCTTTCGGCTTCATTTCCCGGTTCCCTACTGCGTATGCGTGAGTCACGCTGCGCAATAAGGACGGTCCCTGCTGTCTCTGGGATCCGTGCGTTTCCCAGCAGGCAGCGGGGGACTTTCGGAAAAGGGGCGTAGATTCTGCGGAAAGGGGCGTGGCTTCTGCAGAATCTACGCCGGAAGTGGGTGCAGATACCTGTACTGTACAGGTACCTGCACCCCTCTCCCCCCTGAAAGGTGCCAATTGTGGCGCCGGAGGGGGGGGGGGGGGATTCCAATAAGCGGAAGGTCCACTTTAGGGTGGACCTCCGCTTTAAAAACGAGATTCGGGTTATAATCACCTGAACATTGGTCCAGAATCCACCAGATCACATGACCCACAGTCACATGCAACGTGATCAAACACCAAGGACTGGTTATGGCATACGGTAACAATACTAGCAATAAAATAATCTACATTCCCATGTACCTGTTTGCTAAACTATTTAAGCCTCAGAGTGAATCACTTTTCCTACAATCACTATACTGATTGCAGGTTACAAAGTACACTGCTACCCGTTCCTCTGCTATCAGCAAGAGTCACAGCTGAGTTTTCCTGACAAGAAGAAAAAAAAAAAAAAAAGGGTGACGGGCAGGGAGCTCCAGCACACAGCCTGTGATTGACAACGTCAGCTCTCTACTTGTGGGAAAGCGGGGCGTGTCCCTTCCCTCCAATCAGCTCTCACTGAGCTCTGCAGAGCGTCACTTCCGCTCCCAGTCCCCTACTTGGACAAGCTGCATAAATTCTGCACTTTGAACAGTTGTAGAGAAGAGAAGACTGCAGATAAACAGGTACATTGTATGAAGGAAGATTGGTTTCATCTGTAGATCACCTGAGACCAGTCACTTCACTGGGTCTATGGAAGGGGTTACAACCAGTTAAAACTGAAAATAAGATGATTTATAAAAATCCCCCAAAAAAAAAAGGAAACAAAATAAGATTTGTATGCTGCCCTTGAACAGTAAAGCCTTCGGGCAGCTGCCAATATGACACTTTGCTGCAAAGCATACAACTAAAAAAAGGAACAGAAAGAATACATGACCAGCAATGTGAGAATATCACAAGACGCAGCCTTATGACCGTCATACAACACGCCTGGGGCTCCCGGACAGATGGGGAATCACACATGGTTTATGATAAAGAGATAACAAGAAATGAGTCATGTGACCTCCGATATTAGAGACCAAAACGCAACGGTGTCATAAACCTAGCCTATCCGATCACTAGAGACCGGCGACATCACCGAGACCCTTCATATTCATGACAACACAGCCTACAGGATCTCACAAAAGTAAGTACACCCCTCAAATTTTTTGTGAATATTTTCTTCTATCTTTTAATGTGACAACACTGAAGAAATGACACTTGTCTACAATGTAAAGTAGTGAGTGTACAGCTTGTATAAGGGCCAGTTCACACCAGATGTAGTTCCCTTTTTTCTGCACCAATACAGTTACAGTTCCTGGCAGTTTCTGAACTGCATGATGTGAACTAGAGCCATTGGAATACATGGAAAACACGGTGCATGCATTTTTAGTGCACAAAAAAAAAAAAAAAAAAAAAGCACACGGAACTGCATCTGGTGTGAACTAGCAATAACAGTGTAAATTTTCTGTCCCCTCAAAATAACTCAACACACAGCCATTAATGTCCAAACCGCTGGCAACAAAAGTCAGTACACCCCTGAGTGAAAATGTCCAAATTGGGCCCAACGTGTCAATATTTTGTGGGGCCACCATTATTTTCCAGCACTGCCATAACCTTCTTGGGCATGGAGGTCACCAGAGCTTCACAGGTTGTCACTGGAGTCCTCTTCCCCTCCTCCATGATGACATCACAGAGCTGGAGGATTTAAGAGACCTTGCGCTCCTCCACCTTCCGTTTGAGGATCCCCCACAGATGCTTAATAGGGTTTAGGTCTGGAGACATGCTTGGCCACTCCATTACCTTTACCCTCAGCTTCTTTAGCAAGGCAGTGGTGGTCTTGGAGGTGTGTTTGGGGTGGTTATCATGTTGGAATACTGCCCTGCGGCTCAGTCCCCGAAGGGAGGGGATCATGCTCTGCTTCAGTATGTCACAGTACATGTTGGCATTCATGGTTCCCTCAATGATCTGTAGCCCCCCAGCGCCGGCAGCACTCATGCAGCCCCAGACCATGACACTCCCACCACCATGCTTGACTGTAGGCAAGACACACTTGTCTTTGTCCTCCTCACCTGGTTGCCGCCACACACGCTTGTCACCATCTGACACCAAATACGTTTATCTTGGTCTCATCAGACCACAGGACATGGTTCCAGTAATCCATGTCCTTAGTCTGCTTGTCTTCAGCAAACAGTTTGCCGGCTTTCTTGTGCATCATCTTTAGAAGAGGCTTCCTTCTGGGACGACAGCCATGCAGACCAATTTGATGCAGTGTGTGGCGTATGGTGTGAGCACTGACAGGCTGACCCCCCACCCCTACAACCTCTGCAGCAATGCTGGCAGCACTCATACATCTATTTCCCAAAGACAACCTCTGGATATGACGCTGAGCACGTGACCTCAACTTCTTTGGCTGACCATCTTGAGGTCTGTTCTGAGTGGAACCTGTCCTGTTATACCGCTGTATGGTCTTGGCCACCGTGCTGCAGCTGTTTCAGGGTCTTAGCAATCTTCTTATAGCCTAGGCCATCTTTATGTAGAGCAACAATTCTTTTTTTCAGATCCTCAGAGAATTCTTTGCCATGAGGTGCCATGTTGAACTTCCAGTGACCAGTATGAGAGAGTGAGAGCGATAACACCAAATTTAGCACACCTGCTCCCCATTCACACCTGAGACCTTGTAACACAAACAAGTCACATGACACCGGGGAGGAAAAATGGCTAATTGGGCCCAATTTGAACATTTTCTTTTAGGGGTGTACTCACTTTTGTTACCAGCAGTTTAGACATTAATGGATGTGTGTTGAGTTATTTTGAGGGGACGGCAAATTTACACTGTTATACAAGCTGCACACTCACTACTTTACATTGTAGACAAGTGTCATTTCTTCAGTGTTGTCACATGAAAAGATAGAAGAAAATATTTACAAAAATGTGAGGGGTGTACTCACTTTTGTGAGATACTGTATCTATCACTAGAGACCAGTGACATCACCAAGACCCTTCATATTCATGAGAACACAGCCTATCCCGATTGATCCTGCCATGAACGTCCTGCTACAGGCACTTCCATGTTGTAGGGTGACACCACTGTCCCCAATTCACTATTATTCTCTTGTGTTGTCACCGGGTCACACGGACTTCTGAGAGAGACTACAGGCAGCTGTCTCAGAACATATTACACCGGCATGGTCCACTGTTGTCACCATCAGGAAACCACCCTGAGAAATGCAGTGCAGCTACTGTTGGGAGTTCTTGTAGACAGGAAGTGGCTGTAAAGAGGCAGCAGGAGATCAACGTTGAGATGTAAAAAAAAAAAGACAGACAGATTTTATTTATAGAATGTGACAATTGTTAATGATACAATGTGCCTAGAGAAAACAAACCGGCATTCACTTGGGGTTCAGTAGATCTCTTTCCACGGTAGTGACCTGTGCTGGGCAATGTTCTCTTTTAGGCCTCACTGGGTCATGTGGATTGGCTTGCTCAGTAGAGGTGGGATTTGGACAGCGAGGTGAACGTTCGATGACCCCTGCATACGGCTCTAGAAAGTACCAGGGATGCGGCTGGTGAAAGGCTCTCATTGCCCTCCCCCTCCAAAAATCCTTTTGTGATATTGTCTGAGTGAGCGAAAAAAAAAACCCGTCCAGCATTGTCTGCCCCATCACCAGACAGCTGGACCCTATCCGGGGATCTGCCGCTCCCCTCCCGGGACCACCCTGCCCTCTGCTCACACCACCCTACAGCCTCGCCATTCCCAGCTCTGCTCCTGCACGGGCCACACACACCAACCCAACCACAGTTCCTCGAAGGAGGAGATGACGGCACCGCCAACCATCGGAGAACACCTCCCCTTTCCAGGTCAGGTATCTCATCATGTATGACGGTGGTGGGGGGGGGGGGGGGGGCGTCGGAGTTGTGTGTGTTGGGTGGGGGGGCTTTATAGCAATAAAAACCACCAGCAAGCCCCAGGGGCCGACAGCCCATGCTGGGACTTGTAGTCCCACAGTCAGTCTTCAGGCATCTCGTGGAGGAGCTTGCAGACCTCAAAGTGTCAGAAGGTAAGTTGTCCCCCCACCCCCCCCCCATCCTCGCACAGGACCCAAAACCAGCGCAGTCGTCATCCAATGCGATCAAAATATCTCAACTACACGGGGAAATCAGCGTGATTTTTTTTTTGGTACTCGCCGATACCTACCGCAGCCGTTTCGTTTTCACTTCAGCTGTCAGCAATAGTGCAAAGCATTGAAAAGTTATTTACAAATAAAATAAATAGATTTATTTTTTTTATTTTTTTTTATTTTGCACTTTTTCAATGTGAAGTGTGTAAAAATAATCACTAACAAAGCAAACAAAAAAAAAAAAATAAGTTAATTGTTTATCGTTTATAAAAGACGTTTAAAAAAAAATATATATATGTAATGTAAATAAAGCAGGAAAAACAATTAAATGGAGGAGAATAGGGAGTTAATGAAGGCTGATTAGAGTAAATGAAGGGTTTATAAGCAGTTAAACTGAGGAACATTTGTTCATCCCATTGATCTGCAGATGAAGAAACAGAAAGATACAAAAAGAAACAATGTTTCTTTTTATTTTAGTGTTTCAGCAGCTGAGCAACCTTGTTAAAGTGGTTGTAAACCCTTACAAACCACTTTGACCTACAGGTAAGCCTAGATTAAGGCTTACCTGTAGGTCCAAGCAATATCTCCTAAGGCTCGGTTCACACAGGGGGGCGATGCGAGACGACACGACTTGCCGCGCCGCGACCTGCCGCGACCTCAGCGGCGACTTGCAAATGACTTCTGTATAGAAGTCAATGCAAGTCGCCCCGAGGTCGCCCAAAAGTAGTACAGGAACCTTTTTTCTAAGTCGGAGCGACTCGAGTCGCTCCTCTTAGAACGGTTCCGTAGTACAGAACGGGGGCGACTTGTCAGGTCGCGGCACGGCAAGTCGTGTCGCCTCGTGTCGCCCCCTGTGTAAACCGAGCCTTAACCTACACAGCTTAGGAGATATTTGCCAAAAAGACAAGCACTGCTGTCTACGGCGCATGCGCTGTAGACAGCAGCGTCCAGGCGCACTGAGCGTGCTGCTAACGGTGATATGCCACGAGTGGCGGCTCCCGCGGGAGTGACGTCATCGCAGCTCTGTCGAATGACAACGCCGGAGCAGTGAGACCCACTAAGAAGATGGATGCGC
>NW_027507789.1:16188345-16275315 GCF_037356315.1 Lithobates pipiens
AGAACCTGCCCCCTCCCCCCAACACATGGGGGGCGATTCAGTGCTGGGACAAAATCACCCAGGGAGCCCAAAAGTGAATACCCCCCTCCCCCCAGGATGTGTGTCAGCAACCCGCCTCCCCCCAGCAGAAATATTTGCACCCCCATCTCAAATCCTCTTTCATCAAATCCCCCCCCCCCCACATCCCCAAAAAAAAAAAAAAAAAAAAAAAAAAAAAAAAAAAAAAAACCCAGCACAAATCCTCCCCCTCTATACCCCGTCATAGCACAAATTCCACCTCCCTCCTCCCCAGGTTTTCCCCACCTAGCACAAATAACCCCCCCAGACAGGCCCTTCTACTACATAGCTGAAGGTAAATCTAAAGAAAACTGAATAAGAAAATTGTATGGTGTATGGCCAGCTTAAGCTTTGACAATAAAACCTGGAAGCCGATTGGCTGCCACGCACAGCTGCACCAGATTTTGTACCCTCTAGTTTTAGCAAAACAACCCCAAAGTGTACCCGTCTGCTTTATTCAGGTCTATGCCATATTGTTCTTTGGCATAATGGTTTGAACCTAAGGCTGCATTCGCACCGGGGCATTTCTGGAACGTGCCACAAAAAAAAAAAATCACAGAAAACGTGCGCGTTTCAGAAATGCGCGTCGTGCTAGCAGTGCCAATAATTGTCAATGGCATTCCAGCTGGCAGTAGCAGATGTGCGTTTTACCGCGCGGAAAACACGCTACAAATGGCTTAAAATGCATGTTAAAAAAAAAAAAACGCGTCACGATCTGCTCCCGAAAGAAAAAAAAAAGTTGGTGCTTTTTTGGGCATTTATGGAGCGTACCGCGGTCCTTTCAAATAACGAGCGGAAATGTCCAAAACGTGCAAAAACAAAATATGAACAAAAACAAAAAAAGCCAAACAAATCCTCCCCTGTAAGCCCCCGTCCAAGCACAAAGTCCCTCTGCCCCCCCCCCCCCCCCCGGTTTTCCCCTCCTAGCACAAATAGCCCTCAATCATCCCTACTAGCACAAATACACCCCCCCCCACCCCCAAATAAAATGACCCTTCCTAGCACAAAACCCCAATCATCCCGACTAGCACAAAACTCCTCCCCATCTACTGTATGACCTCTTCTAGCATAAACCCTACTCCTCTTCCCCCCTCCCCAAAATTTCCCAGCCTGAAACAATCCTTACTCTGGGCTGTCCCCCAAAATTCCTCCTCCCAACACAAATCCCCACCCCCAATCTCCTTGCGGCCCAGCGTAGTCCACCCTTGCAAAATCTGGTGTACATGGTAGCCAATCAGCTTCCAGGCTTTTTTTTTTTTTTGCCAAAGTTTAATTGAACAAACTGAAGTTAGAAGCCGATTGGCTCCCATGCACAGCTGTACCACATTTTTCACTTTCCAATTTCAGTAAATCAAACCCTTTAACAGGCACCCCCGGGTATTTCTGCAATGGGGTGGGGGCAGCGGCTGCATCTGGACCACATGTTCTCCCGAATATCAGCAAAATACAGGAACTCTATAGGGCCCCATTCATATCTGAGAAGAGCGCGTTTTGCATGTTTGGGACATTTCCACTTGTTACTTGAAAGCACTGCCTTACGCTTCACAAACGCCCCAAAGAAGCGCCAATTTTTTATTTATTTTTTTCGGAGCAGAGCGTGGAACTTTTTTTACCATGCATTTTAGAGCATTTGCAGCGCGTTTGCCGCACGGTAAAAACGCACATCTGCTACTGCCAGTTGGAATGCCATTGACAATTATTGTCGCTGCCAGCACGACACAAATTTGCAGCGCATTTCTGAAATACGCAGAGACACGCATGTTTCCTGTGATTTTGTGGCACATTCCTGAAACGCCCCGGTGCAAATGCAGCCTTAGAGAGATTCAAACTGTTATGCCAAAGAAAAGAGAGAACGATATGGCATAGACCTGAATAAAGCAGACAGGTACACTTTGGGGATGATTTGCTAAAGCTAGAGGGTGCAAAATCTGGTGCAGCTGTGCATGGCAGCCAATCAGCTTCCAGGTTTTATCAAAGCTTAAACTGGCCATACATCGTACAATTTTCTTTAGATTTACCTTCATCTATGTAGTAGAAGGGCCTGCCTGATTGCATACAAATACAAAGCGTTTAGGGTTGACCTCCTATTATATGGTCTTTGTCAATCCCAAAGGAAAGTTGCACAAGAAAATTGTATTATGTATGGCCAACCTTAATTGGACAAGCTGATGTTAGAAGCCGATTGGTTTCTATGCACAGCTGCACCAGATATTGCACTCTCCAGTTTTAGTAAAACAATTATTTTGTATTTAAAGTGTTACCAAACCCACGACAGTAAAATCAGTCTGTATATGCAGTAAAACTCACTGTTCACCCCGAGGGGGTTAAAGTGGTTGTAAACCCTTACAAACCACTTTGACCTACAGGCAAGCCTAGATTAAGGCTTACCTGTAGGTCCAACAAATATCTCCTAAACCTATACGGTTTAGGAGATATTTGCCCGAAGACAGGCACCGCTGTCTGCGGCGCGCAGGCGCACTGAGCGCGGCATCGTCAATGACAAAGATGCCACGTGCGTGACGGCTCCCATGTGCATGCGCGGGAGTGACGTCATCGCGGCTTTACCGAATGACAGCGGCGGAGCTGCGAGACCCCACCGAGAAGATGGATGCGCCGGACTACAGGGGACAGCGGCGACTTCGCTGGCTCCTGTGTCAGGTAAGTGACACATAATGGGCTACTATGCGATGCGATGCAATGCGATTCATAGTAGTCCATTATGCTTTGCCTTTGCAGGGAATGAAAGAGGAAGTAAAGCGATCAGGGTTTACTTCCTCTTTAATCCTCTGCATTGTGCATCAAGGCTGCTTGATCTTGTATGCAGAGATCCTCCCCTACCTGCACTGTCCCCCTGGACAAGTCCAGATAACACAGTTTATGGAGTCAGGCTGCACATGCTCAGTTTGGTGTGTATTGCTAGAGGAGTTTATTATTTTTTTCTTGGGAGAGTGCATGTGATCAGCACGGGGCCAATCAGCACTGTGCAGACAGAGGGTCAGGGGGTCCTGCAGCCTCAAAGGACAGCTCAGCCTAGTATGAAAACTTCTCTTACAAGCTTCATCAGGAACTTATAGAAGTCACAAGACTACTATATACTGCTGATGAGAATTTTTATTTAACAGTTTATATTTACTATAATAATTGCATTTCCATGCTCTGTGTACTGTGGGAGACCAGATATAGTGAATGCAGGGTGCTGGGTTTAGTAACACTTTAACCACTTAGAGCCCTTTCACACTGTGGCAGCGTGGGTGTTAGTGGGGGGGAATATGTCAAAGGACCAATGTATATTGAGGGCAGGCAGTCTGGAAGTGGTTAAAGTATAACTAATAAAAAAAAAGTTTTTTGCCTTTTAGGAGGGAAAAAAAAAAAAAAAAAAAATATATAAAAAAGAAGAAAAAAAAAAAAAACACACAAAAAAAAAAAAAAAAAAAAAAAAAAAAACACTAAAATTTATTTTAGAGTGCACAAAAAATAAAATAAAAAACACAACAAACAAAAAAATACAAAAAAAAATACCCAATTTTATGGGGGAAATATAAAAGCCGAGGTTGTACCAAGTAAATAGATACTTAGATATTTAAGGTTTGACCAACAAGTCAAGCCTTGAATTTGCATGCGCCCGTGAAATGGCGACAGACCGTAGTACCCTGTATTTTCTATGGCCAGTCCTTCAAAAGCCCCCTATAGGTCATCAGTTTTGTGTTACGAAAGAGGCCTGGCACTAGAAATATTGCTCTCAAACGGGATTGTCTTGAAAGTTGGAGAACAGAAGAATGTTGGACAACTAGATGGACAGGACTCTGAGGACAGCACAACCAGATTGTAGAGAATGGAGAAGAAATACCCGGGAAGCCAACACAGAGCTCGGCTTCACATCCAGCTTTCTGGAGGAGGGGCGCCTCTTTATCCATTAATATGGCAGTGCAGGAAAACCTGGATTGTTCCCCGATACGGCACGGGTCGGCCAATGTGGGTCACATGAAGGAGGAACTCATGACAGGAAGCCCTGGGGAGGACAGCAAAATCCACACCGGGAAATAACACTAAAATGACAAACTGTATGATATACATAAAACAGGGAAAATCTTGAGTTCTGAATTCAATTCCCAGGCCAGAGACTCAGAAGTAAAGCCAGAGGATCAACATGACTGCCAGCCTGTTCAGAAGAAGGTCGCTATGGAAGCTCCTTCTGATCCAGCTAATGACTCATAGGGAGTTAATAAGTAGCCACAATATATATGATAATGATGGGCGGACGGTGCTGCCTAAAGCTGGGTGAGGCCAGTATACAGAGCGACAGCGGAAAAAGATTTTCACACCGCAGTTAAATTGACCCCAAGGGCAACCCCTAGCAATTAACATCGGCAGCTGTACTTATGGCATCCATCGTTTGGTTCTACTGATTGATGTGTATATAAATTTACCAAAAAAGTATATGAAGGGGCCATGTGCCAACGAGAGACCAACTGTCAGTGTCGTCTGGAGAGACCGGACGACCCTCCTCGGCCCCCTGGGGTCGTCTGGAGAGACCGGACGACCCTCCTCGGCCCCCTGGGGTCGTCTGGAGAGACCGGACGACCCTCCTCGGTCTCCCCATGGGGGGGGGGGGCGGTTCCTGATCTGCCCCCTGGGGTCCTCTGGAGAGGCCGGGCGACCCTCATCGGCCCCCTGGGGTCGTCTGGGAGAGACCGGGCGACTCTCCTCGGCCTGCCCATGGGGGGGGGGGGAACGGTTCCTGCTCGGCCCCATGGGGTCGTCTGGAGAGACCGGACGACCCTCCTTGGCCTCCCCGGGGGGGGGGTGGGAAGAGATGGTTCCTGCTCGGCCCCCTGGGGTCATCTGGAGAGACCGGGTGACCCTCCCTGGCCACTGGGGTCGCGTGGAGAGACCGGGTGACCCTCCCTGGCCACTGGGGTCGCGTGGAGAGACCGGGTGACCCTCCCTGGCCACTGGGGTCGCGTGGAGAGACCGGACGATCCTCCTCAGCCGCTGGATGGTTGGTTCCTGCTCGGCCCCCTGGGGTCATCTGGAGAGACCGGGTGACCCTCCCTGCCCACTGGGGTCGCGTGGAGAGACCGGGTGACCCTCCCTGCCCACTGGGGTCGCGTGGAGAGACCGGGTGACCCTCCCTGCCCACTGGGGTCGCGTGGAGAGACCGGGTGACCCTCCCTGGCCACTGGGGTCGCGTGGAGAGACTGGACGATCCTCCTCAGCCGCTGGGGTTGCCAAATGTGACCAACTGCCACAATGTGTCCCGTTTTGGAGGACAATTTATAAGACATGTTTTCTGCCTTCCACAGATGTGCAAATAAATGTGTAGGATACAGATACTGTCAAACGCAGCCTGTTAGGGGCCCCCCAAGGGCCAAACATCTGGGGGGTGGAAATTGTTAGAGGATCCGTGCTGGATGATTCAGAGAGCCGTTTCTGCTCCATTACTTAAACAGGATATCTACTCCAGGATGGCGAGTCACCAAGTGAGTACTCCACCCAGAAACAACTGCCCAGCAAACCCATAGAATGGGCAACAAGCGCCACCTAACACAGGCAGCTCATTCACCTTGGGGGTGTTGGTGGCTCACATTTCTGTAAAAATACAATAGGGGTGGGGGGGGGGAGGGGTGTTGAAGACCAAGGTATAAAGTTTTCTTGAGTTCTGTGAACATTCAGTGCAGGATTTTGCTACAACCCTCATGGAGGACTATTACTGCCACCGCGGCCAGCAAGAGGTGGGCTCTGTCATACCGCATGGGGGGGCGATTCAATAAAAAGGTGGCAACAACCCGCCCGGATCTGCCGTCCACGTCATTTCCAAACATTTTAAGGACTTGACATTTTCAGGGACTGTTCACTTCACATTGAACTGGGTGCAAGCAAATTATTTTCAGCGGAGGAAGAATACGAAGAGACTTCCTTCCAGATGGCACAATCAGGTCTGACAGTTTTCCCATTTCCTCTGCTCCACCCTTCCTCAAAAATGTCAGATTTCTATGAAGTGTAAATATTCGGCTGAGATTTACAAACCGGAAACATGAGGCAGCAAAGTTCCTCGAATAAATGAGAATAGTCCCGGCTCTGCGTCTTCTCCCGAGGTCAGTGCGGACCTTCCGAATCTCACTAGGAGAGACCTGACAACCAATGTGACAACAATAAAGACAACCACAAGGCTCTTCTATCAGTCAGGAAATATCCGATTCCCAGCAACACTCAATATACACACAGACCGCCGAAATCCCTCACCGAGAGATCCAACACACCGGGGGTCCGTCCACCAGGAAATATACCCCCCATCATATACAGAGAGACTGCTGGAATCCTTCACCAGGAGATCCCAGGGGTCAGAGGAAGTCTGTCCCCAGGGAATATAATCCCATCAAAACAATCATATACAGGACCTTGAAAAAGTATTCATACCCCTTGAAATTTTCCACACTTTGTCATGTTACCAAAAAACGTAAATGTATTCTATTGGGATTTTATGTGATAGACCAACACAAAGCATCACATAATTGTGAAGTGGAAGGAAAATGATAAATGGTTTTCAATTTTTTTTTTTTTACAAATAAATATGTGAAAAGTGTGGGGGGCATTTGTATGGCGCCCCCCGGAGTCAATACTTTGTAGAACCGCCTTTCACTGCAATTACAGCTGCAAGTCTTTTTGGGGGATGTCTCTACCAGCTTTGCAGATCTAGAGAGGGACATTTCTGCCCATTCTTCTTTGCAGAATATCTCAAGCTCTGTCAGATTGGATGGAGAGCGTCTGAGAACAGCAATTTTCAAGTCTTGCCACAGATTCTCAATGGGATTTAGGTCTGGACTGTGACTGGGCCATTCTAACACATGAATATGCTTTGATGTAAACCATTCCATTGTAGCTCTGGCTGGATGTTTCGGGTCGTTGTCCTGCTGGAAGGTGAACCTCCGCCCCGGTCTCAAGTCTTTTAGAGACTTTAATGCCGGGTCGGAAAAAGGTCCGATGGTTTTCCCGACGGAATTCCGGTCAAGCTGTCTTGCATACACACGGTCACACCAAATTCCGACCACCAAGAACATGGTGACGTAAAAAACGTACGACGGGACTAGAAAAAGGAAGTTCAATATCTAGTAGCCAATAGCTTCCATCTCGTAGTTGAATCTGAGCATGCGTGAGTTTTTGCGTGTCGAAACTGCCTACACACGATCTGAATTTCCGATAGAAAGCCTGTGATGCCGCGTACACATGATCAGAATTTCGGCTAGCTAAACTCTGATGGAGCGTACACACGGTCGTATTTTACGATGAAAAGCTCTCATCTGTCTTTTGCTGGCCAAAATTACAATCATGTGTACGCGGCATCACCGGTTTTCTTCTAAGATTTCCCTGTATTTGGCTCCATCCATCTTCCCATCAACTCTGACCAGCTTCCCTGTTCTTGCTGAAGAAAAGCATCCCCACCACATGATGATGCCACCAGCATGTTTCACAGTGGGGATGGTGTGTTCAGGGTGATGTGCAGGATTAGTTTTCCGCCACACATAGGGGTTGATTTACTAAAGGCAAATCCACTTTGCACTACAAGTGCACTTGGAGGTGCAGTAGCTGTAGATCTGAGGGGGAAGATCTGAAATGAGGGGAAGCTCTGCTGATTTTATCATCCAATCATGTACAAGCAAAAATGCTGTTTTTTATTTTCCTTGCATGCCCCCCTCAGATTGCCATTGACTGCACTTCCAAATGCACTTGTAGTGCAAAGTGGATTTTCCTTTAGTAAATAAACCCCACTGTGTTTTGCTTTTAGGCCAAAAAGTTCAATTTTGGTCTCCTCTGACCAGATCGCCTTCTTCCACATGTTTGCTGTGTCCCCCACATGGCTTCTCACAAACTGCAAACAGGACTTCTCATGACTTTCTATCACCAATGTCTTTCTTCTTGTCACTCTTCCATAAAAGGTCAGATTTGTGGAGAGACAACTAATAGTTGTCCTGTGGACAGATTCTCCCCCCTGAGCTGTGGATCTCTGCAGCTCCTCCAGAGTTACCATGGACCTCTTGGCTCTTCTCTGATGAATGTTCTCCTTGCCCGGCCCGGTCAGTTTAGGTGGACGGCCATGTCTTGGTAGGTTTGCAGTTGTGCCATACTCTTTCCATTTTTGGATGATGGATTGAACAGAGCTCCGTGAGATGGTCAAAGCTTGGGATATTTTTTTTTTTTTTTTTTTTATAACGTAACTCTGCTTTATACTTCTCCACAACTTTATCCCTGACCTGTCTGGTGTGTTCCTTGGCCTTCATGATGCTCCTTGTTCACTAAAATTCTCTAACAAACCTCCGAGGCGTTCACAGAACAGCTTTATTTATACTGAGATTAAAATTACACACAGGTGAACTCCATCTACTAATTAGGCGACTTCTGAATTGGTTCCACTAGATTTTAGTTAGGGGGGTATCAGATTAAAGGGGGCGCCATACTAATGCCCCCCACACTTTCCACATATTTGTAAAAAAAAAGTTGAAAACCATTTATTATTTTCCTTCCACTTCACAATTATGCGCCACTTTGTGTTGGTCGATCACATAAAATCCCAATAAAAGACATTTACCGGGACGTTTTTTGGCTGTAACATGACAAAATGTGGAAAGGTTCAAGGGGTATAAATACTTTTTCAAGGCACTGTAATTTGCAGCCGGTTACATAGAAGATACAATGTGGAAGAGAATTGTTTATCGTCTATTTATAGAAGTGAACACAAGGACTTTATTTGGTTTCCTTTTTTATTCTATATTAGGATTGTATTTAAATCAGTGATTCTACACACAGATATATTGTATGGGGGGAGGAGCTTATATAGGATTGTTGAATATTGTTACATTGTATAGAGCGGGGAAACAGAATGAGGGCCGGTGTTCTGCCATATAGTGTCCTGCCATCATATAGTGTCCGCACCGTACTGCGCATGCGCAGTACGGAGCAGACGAAGCTTCGGAAAATCTCCGAAGCTGAACGCCGCCTGCACCGTGAGTGGGGGTGGTAGCCCCACCATCCAAGCGGACATAGGGCTGTGAATATTAGAGGGCCCCTCGCCACGCTTCGGGCTCGGCCTCGCTGCGCTCGGCTCTTTTTTTATTCCTACTCTATGTCCACTTGGATGGAGGGGATAGAACCTGGACTCACGGCGCAGGCGCCGTTCATCCTCTGCAATTTTCGGAATGCGTGTTGCTGTGTACTGCGCATGCACAGTACGCAGCAGACACTATCGGATGGAGGACCTTATATGACAAGACACCGGTTCACACTATTGCGATGCCAGACATTGCATGTAAATCGCAGTGCACTGCTGTTCACATTACATGCGATGTCTGAGAGGTGCGATGTCAGACATACAGATAGTATGGCTGATATCGCACCGCATTTGGTGCAAACGCGCACAGGACCCTTTTTTCTGTTCGGACCAGAATCGGATCACGTGTTCACACATATGCGATCCGATTCATGTCTGAACTGTCAGTTCGCAGTGCGATTCGCGAGGTGAAATGGGGGGTGTCGTTAACATATAATGACACTCCCCAGCAGTTTGCATATGGCTGTGTGAAATGCCATGCATGTCGGGTGCGATGCGGGAACCCACAGTGGAGTCGCAGGTGTGAACCGGCCCTATAAAAAAAAAAATAAATAAATAAATAAAAAAAAAAAAGGGGGATTATTGTGAATCAGAAGTGCTCCGATTGGGAGCTCATGTCGTGTGACAATCAATGGTTCCCTATGGGAGCCGTCATATCTGGTCCGACTTCGAAAATGCTCCCTGCACTACTTTGGTCCAACTTTAATCCTCAGCCCATTGAATATCACTGAAGTCGGATCGCCGTCTTAACTGATCCGACATCGACATGCTCTGATGAAGAGGGGGAACTCCATGCAAAAGAGAAAAAAAAAAAAAAACACAAGGCATAGGGCTTCCCCTTCTAGACCAGTCTGGTATGGATTTTAAGGGAACCCCTTACACCAAAAAAAGAGAACTATAGCAGGCCATGTGCCATCAACATTTGGGGCCAAGGGAGTGGCTCAAGAAGAAGCACATGAAGTTCCTGGAGTGGCCCAGCCAGTCTCCAGACCTAAATCCCATAGAAAATATGTGGAGGGAGATGAGGATTCGAGCTGCCAAACATCAGCCTGGAAACCTTAATGACTTGGAGAGGACAAAATCCCTCCCGAGATGTACAAACCTGGAGAAGCCGCCTACAAGAGACCTCTGACCTCGCCGGCCGGGTTCTCCACCAACTACTAAGTCACGTTCTGCGAAGGGGTCAAATATTTTTTTCACTCATTAAAAGGCAAATCAATTTATAACTTTTCCGAGATGCGTTTTTCTGGATATTTTTTGTTTTTCTGTCTCTCACCATTTAAATAAACCGACCAATAATATTACAGGCTGATCGTTTCAGTGGGAAACAGCTGGGGGGAGGGGGGGGGGTGTCAAACACTCGCGCGCCCCCCCCCCCCCCAACTGTATCTCCGATCACCTGATAACATTTATCTGGGATCATCCCCTTTGCCATTTCATGTTTTCCTTCTGGAATTCCATACATTGTAGATCTGTCTGTCTATCAGGCAGTGCAGTCAGCATCAAGGCTGGACGACTTCTGAGATGCGATCAGTTGGACACACCCACATGGGCGGAGTGGTAAAGCGCGGTCACTGAGGATCAGTCCAGGAAGACGAGGCTTTACCGCTAACCGACCCGCCCCCCGGTGTGCAAGGGGCCTAAAAGTCTCCCTCCTTCTGCTGCATTCTCTATCTTCCAAAAGGACTGGTTAGAAGTCCTGATTTTAGTGGGGGAACGGGGGGGGGGGGGGGGGGTAGGTGTACTATAGATCAGTAGGTGAAGAGAGGTGTACTGTAGGTGAGTATTGGAGATCGGTAGGTGTAGGGATGTGTACTGAAGGTGAGTGTTGAGGGAGGTGTACTGTAGATCAGTGCACTGTAGATGGAGGGATGTGTACTGGAGATGGGTTTTGGGGGGTGTATTGTAGATCATTATAGGAGAAGCGTGCTGCAGATTGGGAGGTGTATTGTGTGTATGCTGTGGGGAGGTGCATTGTAGTTTGGTAGGTATTGTGGGTTTTGTACTGTAGATCGGTAGAGTGGTGCACTGTAGATCAGGATGGGGGATCCTGCAGATCGGGAGGCATATTGTAGTTCTGGGTGGGGGAGATGCATTGTAGATTGGGAGGACGTGTTCTGTAATCGGGGATGTGTATTGTAAAAACGGGGGATGTATGGTATACTGGGAGGCATATCATAGATTGTGGAGGTGGTCTGGGAGGTGTATTGTAGATCGGGTGGCGTTCTGTAGACCGGGTGGTCTGTAGATCGCGGAGGTGGTCTGGAGGTGGCGGGAGATGTACTTTATATCGGGGAGGTGAGAAAAGTGTCCTGTAGATCTGGGAGGTGTATCATCGATGGGGAGGGGTGTCCTATAGACGAGGGTGTCTAGAGGTGGGGAAGGTGTCCTGTAGATCATTAAGGTGTATAGTAGAGGAGGAGAGGTGTCTTGTAGATGAGGGGAGGTGTCCTGTAGATCAGAGATGTGTATTGTAGATCATGGAGGTGTCCTGTAGATCGGGAGGTGTCAATGTTTTCCTGTAGGTCATGGATGTGTTCTGTAGATGGGGAGGTGTATTGTAGATGGGGGAGGGGTGTACTGTAGATCAGGGTCTATTGTAGATGGGGGGATGTGTTCTGTAGATGGGGTAGGTGTATTGTAGATCAGGGTGTTCTGTAGACATTGGGGGAGGTGTATTGTAGATGGGGATGTGTTCTGTGGATCAGGGTGTTCTGTAGACATTAGGGGAGGTGTATTGTAGATGGGGAATGTGTTCTGTAGACATTGGGGGAGGTGTATTGTAGATGGGGGTGTATTGTAGATCAGGGTGTTCTGTAGATGGGGGGGTGTTCTGTAGACATTGGGGAGGTGTATTGTAGATCAGGGTGTTCTGTAGACATGGGGGGTGTATTGTAGATGGGGGATGTGTTCTGTGGATCAGGGTGTTCTGTAGATGGAGGAGGAGTATTGTAGATCAGGGTGTTCTGTAGATGGGGGTAGGTGTTCTGTAGACGGGAGAGGTGTATTGTAGATTGGGGTGTTCTATAGATGGGGAGGTGCATTGTAGATCAGGGTGTTCTGTAGACATGGGTGTATCGTAGATCAGGGTGTTCTGTAGATGGGGGAGGTGTATTGTAGATCAGGGTGTTCTGTAGATGGGGGTAGGTGTTCTGTAGACGGGAGAGGTGTATTGTAGATTGGGGTGTTCTATAGATGGGGAGGTGCATTGTAGATCAGGGTGTTCTGTAGACATGGGTGTACTGTAGATCAGGGTGTTCTGTAGATTGGGGAGGTGTATTGTAGATCAGGGTACTCTGTAGATGGGGGGGTGCTCTATAGATGGAGGTGTATTGTAGATAAGGGGGTTCTGTAGATGGGGGAGGTGTTCTGTAGATCGGTACCTCCTCGGCGTGTTTCCTGAGCGCCTTCTCCCGCTCGTACTGGGTGATGAGTTGCTCGTTGTCCTCTCTCAGTAGCTCCAGCTCGGCCTCCTGTTCGTGTCTCTCCGTACAGGCCGACTCCAGGTTCTCCAGCACCGCCACCACCAGCGGCATCAACTCCTTCACCGACTCCTCCTCATAGCGCCCGATCAGCCGCTCCATCTCCCGGTAGATGGAGGCCGCCAGAGCGGAGACCCGCTCCGACATCGAGGCCCCGGCCTCCTCCTGATACACCAATCCGTCCTCCAGCTCCATCACCGACACCGACCGGGACCGTCACCACCGTGACGTCACCCAACCCCGCCGGACCCGGACCCGCCCATCGTACCGCGAAAACACCGCCCACAACTCCTTCTCCCGCCCCCTATGCCACGGGAGGTCACGCCCCTTAGCGGCTACTCCATGGGATAGCCGCGCCCATTTCCTCTATATGCCCCGCCTCCCTGCCCTTTCCCTGCTTTCTCCCACTGTGGAATACGCCCCGCCTCCGTCAGAGATAGCTCCTCCCTCCGGTAAACGATCCCTCTTATTCTCCGCCCCCTCCCGGGTCACCCCTCCTCTTCCTGGGAGAACTCCTCCTCCTTAAAGGAACACCCCACCTCCATCTCTAATCTTCCAGGGACATTCCTCCTCCGCCTTCATTCCAGATTAGCTCCTCCTCTTCAAGGAGCACTCCTCCCCTCCCCCTCCATCCCTTCCTCCTCCCCCTCCCCTCTGGACGGACCTCCCCCAACATGCTGGAGAAAAACATCACATGACACCCAACCGAGCTCTGAGAAATACCGGAGAATCCCCAACCATGGAGGATCGATGTCACCCAAACCTCTCTGTATCTACAACCCCGACCCATCTCCCTTCCATTATCAGAAGGCCCCGCCCCATTACAACCCGCACTGTGCCACTGCCCCGCCCACAAACCTGCCTTAAAGGACCACTACACCCCAAAGGTGAACTATAGTTATCATATGATAGAGGACCAATCCCTGCTCTGTGTCACTGCCCCGCCCACCAACCTGTCTTAAAGGACCACTACACCCCAAAAGGTAAAATAAAGTTATCATATGATAGAGGACCAATCCCTGCTCTGTGTCACTGCCCCGCCCACCAAAGTGCCTTAAAGGACCACTACACCCCAAAACCCCATTCCCCTTCTATTACAACCAATTGCAGCTGTGCCACTGCCCTGCCCATTACCTTCCCTTTAAAGGTCAAGAACACCCCAAAAATGTATATTTATGATGTGACAGGGTGCCATCTAACATTCCTCCCCATAACCAAACCCTGCTCCGTGTCAATGCCCCACCCACCAACATGTCTTAAAGGACCACTACAGCCCAAAAGATGAAATATATGATAGAGGGCCATCTGATGCCCCATCCTCCTCCTATTTTTTAAACAATCCCTGCTCTGTGCCACTGCCCCGCCCCCCCATAGTGCCTTAAAGGACAACTACACCCCAAAACCCCACCCCCTTCACATTACAATCAATTCTTTCTCTGTGTCACTGCCCTTCCCACCAACAAGCTTTAAAGGACAAGCGCACTAAAAACCTGAAATATATTTATCATTTGATAAAGCACTGTCTAACACACCCCACCCCCCTCCCGTCACAACCAATTTCTGGTCAGTGTCACTGCCCCGCCCATTAACTTGCCTTAATGGACAAGAACACACCCCCAAAAAAAGGGATTTATGTTTATAATGTGATAGGGCGCTATCTAATATTCCTCCCCCCACACCCATCTCATTACAACCAACCCCTGATCTGTGTCACTGCCCCGCCCACCAACATGCCTTAAAGGACCACTACACCCCCATTGAAACCTCCTCTTATAGTCATGTGCCTCCTCTACTTCCTGTAATATGAGACTGTCAGAGCTGCAGGTAGCACCTTGTTGCCTTCCTGCCTCAGGTCCGGCGGTGAGCACAGACCATCCCTCTTCCTTCCAGCCTGATCGGAGATTTCAGCTTGTGTGCAGATCTCAGTCTGAAGATGTCATTATGTTTTTTTATACTCTGAACTGTATTCTCCAGTTCTAGTCGTATTCCTTTTCTACCACCTGTAATATGAGACTGTCAGAGCTGCGGACAGCCCTACGTGTCCCCCTGCCCCCTCCTTCCAGCCTGATCTCAGATTTCAGCCGGTGTGCTTGTCCTGTTATGGAGGTGGGGCTGTGTGTGGAATCAGAGCCTCTCACACGGACTTCCTGCGGTCTCACACAATGGTCTCTTCTGTAGATCCCCGGAGAGGACTTCCTCTGCTCCCCTCTGCGGATGGAGGTTGTGGAGAGTCCTCCAAGACCCGCTGCTCTGATCCCATTGGACATCACTGAGTCTTACTCCTCCTGCTGCAGATTTTAGAATACTTCATGGAAAGGTCCCTCACTGTGTGTGTGGATTGAAGAATGAAACCCAATAGGGTCAACAACCCGCCTTGAAGCCCCAATAGAAAGCCAGAACCTTTTTTTTTTTTTAGATTTGGATGGAAAGGTTAGATCCTCTGTCAGGTTTTTATTGCTGTGTCCTCCTTGGGGAGATACACCTCTCTGTTTGAAAAGGTGTCACCAAGACAGAAAGTGATGGAAATAAAAAATTTCACAGTTGTCACCAGAACAGGAAGTGAGGGAAGATCTCACAATGGGGACACCTGGTCAAGGGACAACTGCCTAAGAGGGGGATTTCCTCTCACTTCCTGTTGTGTCTCCTTTGACTAGACATGTGCAGAATGAAAAAAAACAATAGTTTTGTCTCAATTTTGTTATTTGCATAAATTAGTTTAGCTAAATTTTGCTAAATTCATTTAATTTATTTTTTGGAATTTGTTTAGATTATTCAAATTTGATTATAATTTTTCGAATTTGGTTGAGTGGAAATAAATTCAACTGAATTTCAGAAAACTTGAAGGGAATTTGAATTCAAATCGAATTCTTTTCTAATTCGAAATTATTCTATTAGCAATTGCAATTTTAGAAGATGGTTATATTCTTTCTATTCCATTCTATTCAATTTTTTTCCTATTCTATTCTTTTATTTTCTAGTGTTTTCTTTTCTATTATGTTCTATTTTTTCTATTCTATTCAAATTTCGGAAGATGGTTATATTCTTTCTACTCTATTCTAGTCTACTCTATTTTATCCTATTGTTTTTTTCTATTCTATTATTTTCTATTCTAATCTATTCTTTTATTTCTATTCTATTTTATTCAAATTCAAACTTATTCTATTCAAAATTTTAATTTCAGAAGATGGTTATATTCTTTCTACTCTATTCTAGTCTACTCTATTTTATCCTATTGTTTTTTTTCTATTCTATTATTTTCTATTCTAATCTATTCTTTTATTTCTATTCTATTTTATTCAAATTCAAACTTTTTCTATTCAAAATTCCAATTTTTGGAAGATGGTTATATTCTTTCTATTCCATTCTATTCTATTTTTTCCTGTTCTATTCTTTTATTTTCTAGTGTTTTCTTTTCTATTCTGTTCTATGTTTTCTATTCTATTCAAATTTCGGAAGATGGTTATATTCTTTCTACTCTATTCTAGTCTACTCTATTTTATACTATTTTTTTTTTTTTTAATATTCTATTATTTTTTATTCTAATCTAGTCTTTTATTTCTATTCTATTTTATTCAAATTCAAACTTATTCTATTCAAAATTCCAATTTTTGGAAGATGGTTATATTCTTTCTATTCTATTCTAGTCTACTCCATTTTATTCTATTGCTTTTTTTTTCTATTCTATTGTTTTTTATGCTAATCTATTATTTTATTTCTATTCTATTTTATTCAAATTCAAATTTATTCTATTCAGAATTCAAATTTTTGGAAGATGGTTATATTCTTTCTATTCCATTCTAGTCTACTCCATTTTATTCTATTGTTTTTTGTTTTTTTCAATTCTGTTATTTTCTATTTTAATCTATTCTTTTATTTCTATTCTATTTTGTTCAAATTCAAACTTATTCTATTCGAATTTTGGAAGATGGTTATATTCTTTATATTCTGTTCTATTGTTTTTTTTTTTTCTTTTCTATTCTATTCTAATCTATTCTTTTCTATCCTATTTGAATTTGAATGTATTCTAATCAAATTTTAGGAAATGGTTATTTTCTATTTCATTCTAGTCTATAAATTTTTCTATTCTATTGTTTTTTTTCTATTTTATTCTTTTATTTTCTATTCTATTCTATCTGAATTTGAATTTATTCCATTTGAATCTGAATTTATTCTATTCGAAATTCGAAAGATGGTTATGTTCTTTATATTTTATTCTACACTATTCTTTTTTTTCTATTCTATTCCTTTATTTTCTATTCTATTTTCTATTCTATTATTTTATTTTCTATTCTAATCTAATTCGAAAACGATTTGAAAATTGGGATATATCGGAATAACTAAAAATTTGTCCATATTTCAATTCAGAACGAAACAAACTGCACATGTTTAACTTCAACCCAATGGGTCACAGATGGCAACAAAAATAAACTGAAATAGTGGGGGGTGTTTAGGACATTAGAGTGTGAGCTCCTCTGGTACAAACATTGATGTGCCTGGCACAGTGTTCTTTGTACAGCACTGCGGTATATGTCAGAGCTATATAAATGTATCTGTTCAGCTTTGTTTATTCTGCAATAGACTGAGGATTGCAGTGTGCGCCCCCTGCTGGGTTTTGCTTATTCTGGTGACACAAAGTCATTGTACTGTATATATAAAGTTATCTAATTACTGAGATACAAACATCATTCTAAAGTCAACCAATAAAATATCATCAAAGCGCTAACATTGTAATGTCATTTCAAAAGTTATTTTCAATCCTTTTAAATCTGCAGCTTTCATTGAAATAATCCCTGGTGATCCTGCCATCGGGGTCTTTGATCAGGCACTTCCTGTTACAGGGTGACAAAACTTTGTACCTGTCTCCTAGTTATACTCCTGCGTTGTCACCCTGTCACGTGTATCAAGCAGGCGTGCTGACACACCTTTTGTAGGTATGACACATTGTTATCACGATCAGGAAGGGCAAGGTGCAAAGATGTGTGGCCTAAGCTTGTTTCTCTGTCAATGGTGAGATTCCCTGCAGTAGTTTGTGTCTCTGCCCCTCCCACAATGGTGACATTTCCCGCAGTAGTTTGTGTCTCTGCCCCTCCCACAATGGTGACATTTCCCGCAGTAGTTTGTGTCTCTGCCCCTCCCACAATGGTGACATTTCCCGCAGTAGTTTGTGTCTCTGCCCCTCCCACAATGGCGACATTTCCCGCAGTAGTTTGTGTCTCTGCCCCTCCCCCAATGGTGACATTTCATGCAGTAGTTTGTGTCTCTGCCCCTCCCACAATGGTGACATTTCCAGCAGTAGTTTGTGTCTCTGCCCCTCCCACAATGGTGACATTTCCAGCAGTAGTTTGTGTCTCTGCCCCTCCCACAATGGTGACATTTCCCACAGTAGTTTGTGTCTCTGCCCCTCCCACAATGGTGACATTTCCCACAGTAGTTTGTGTCTCTGCCCCTCCCACAATGGTGACATTTCCCGCAGTAGTTTGTGTCTCTGCCCCTCCCACAATGGCGACATTTCCCGCAGTAGTTTGTGTCTCTGCCCCTCCCACAATGGTGACATTTCCCACAGTAGTTTGTGTCTCTGCCCCTCCCACAATGGTGACATTTCCCGCAGTAGTTTGTGTCTCTGCCCCTCCCACAATGGTGACATTTCCCGCAGTAGTTTGTGTCTCTGCCCCTCCCACAATGGTGACATTTCCCGCAGTAGTTTGTGTCTCTGCCCCTCCCACAATGGCGACATTTCCCGCAGTAGTTTGTGTCTCTGCCCCTCCCACAATGGTGACATTTCCCACAGTAGTTTGTGTCTCTGCCCCTCCCACAATGGTGACATTTCCCACAGTAGTTTGTGTCTCTGCCCCTCCCACAATGGTGACATTTCCCGCAGTAGTTTGTGTCTCTGCCCCTCCCCAATGGTGACATTTCCCGCAGTAGTTTGTGTCTCTGCCCCTCCCCCAATGGTGACATTTCATGCAGTAGTTTGTGTCTTGCCCCTCCCACAATGGTGACATTTCCCGCAGTAGTTTGTGTCTCTGCCCCTCCCACAATGGCGACATTTCCCGCAGTAGTTTGTGTCTCTGCCCCTCCCCCAATGGTGACATTTCCCGCAGTAGTTTGTGTCTCTGCCCCTCCCCCAATGGTGACATTTCATGCAGTAGTTTGTGTCTCTGCCCCTCCCACAATGGTGACATTTCCCGCAGTAGTTTGTGTCTCTGCCCCTCCCACAATGGTGACATTTCCCGCAGTAGTTTGTGTCTCTGCCCCTCCCACAATGGTGACATTTCCCACAGTAGTTTGTGTCTCTGCCCCTCCCACAATGGTGACATTTCCCACAGTAGTTTGTGTCTCTGCCCCTCCCACAATGGTGACATTTCCCGCAGTAGTTTGTGTCTCTGCCCCTCCCACAATGGTGACATTTTCCGCAGTAGTTTGTGTCTCTGCCCCTCCCACAATGGCGACATTTCCCGCAGTAGTTTGTGTCTCTGCCCCTCCCACAATGGCGACATTTCCCGCAGTAGTTTGTGTCTCTGCCCCTCCCACAATGGAGACATTTCCCGCAGTAGTTTGTGTCTCTGCCCCTCCCACAATGGAGACATTTCCCGCAGTAGTTTGTGTCTCTGCCCCTCCCACAATGGCGACATTTCCCGCAGTAGTTTGTGTCTCTGCCCCTCCCACAATGGCGACATTTCCCGCAGTAGTTTGTGTCTCTGCCCCTCCCACAATGGCGACATTTTCCGCAGTAGTTTGTGTCTCTGCCCCTCCCACAATGGCGACATTTCCCGCAGTAGTTTGTGTCTCTGCCCCTCCCACAATGGCGACATTTTCCGCAGTAGTTTGTGTCTCTGCCCCTCCCACAATGGCGACATTTCCCGCAGTAGTTTGTGTCTCTGCCCCTCCCACAATGGCGACATTTCCCGCAGTAGTTTGTGTCTCTGCCCCTCCCACAATGGCGACATTTCCCGCAGTCGTTTGTGTCTCTGCCCCTCCCACAATGGTGAGATTTCCTGCAGTAGTTTGTAATTTTGCAGGGGGCGCACGTCTGTCACCGGTGGGCCGGTTCTGTTGTGATAATTCACGTCAGAAGCAGATATGCGGGTGCCGGGCACTCAGTGTCTTCCGGCACCTGCTGATCGTCAGTAAATTACACAGAACGGGGATCTGCCTATTTAACCACTTGCTTACCGGGCACTTTCACCCCCCCCCCCCCCCCCCCCACTTCATGCCCGGGCCAAATTTCAGATTTTAGTGCTGTCGCACTTCGAATGACAATTGTCGTGTAACACTGTACACATATGAGATTTTTTATAATTTTCTTCACACAAATAGAACTTTCTTTTGGTGGTATTTAATCACCGCTGGGTCTTTCATTTTTGCTAAAAAAAAAAAATGAAAAAAGACCAAAAATTAAAAAACAGTTTCATAGTTTGTTATAAAATTTTGTAGACAGGTAATTTTTCACCTTCATTGATGTGCGCTAATGAGGCTGCACTTATGGGCAATGATAAGGTGGCACTGATAGGTGGCACTGGTGGCCATTGATGAGGCGGCACTGGTGGGCATTGATAAGTGGCATTGATGGGCTCCGATAGGTGGCACTGATGGGCACTGATAGGTGGCACTGGTGGCCATTGATGAGGCGACACTGGTGGGCACTGATAGGCGGTACTGATGGGAACTGATAGGTGACACTGATGGGTGGCACTGAAGAGCATTAATAGTGGGCACTGATAGGCACTGGTAGGTGGCAGTGCTGGGCATTGATGAGGCGGCACTGGTGGGCACCAATAGGTGGCACTGATGGGCACTGATAGGTGGCACTGGTGGCCATTGATGAGGCGGCACTGGTGGGTACCAATAGGTGGCACTGGTGGGCCCTGATAGGCAGTACTGATGGGCACTGAAGGGCACTAATAGTGGGCACTGGTAGGTGGCACTGATAGGCAGCACTGATGATGAGGCAGTGATGGGCACTGATTGACAGCACTAGTAAGCGGCACTGATAGGCAGCACGTATATGCACTGGTAGGTGGCGCTAGTGGGCACTGATAGGAAGCACATATATGCACTGGTGGGCACTGATAGGAAGCACTTATATGCACTGGTAGGTGGCGCTGTTGGGCAGCACTGATGATGAGGCACTGATGGGCACTGATTGGCAGCACTGATATGTGGCACAGATGGGCACTGGTAGGTGGCACTGATAGGCAATGCTGATAGGAAGCACTGACGATGAGGCACGGATGGGCACTGATTGACAGCACTAGTAGGTGGCACTGGTGGGCACTAATAGGAAGCACTTATGTACACTGGTAGGTGGCGCTAGTGGGCACTGATAGGAAGCACTAATATACACTGGTAGGTGGTGCTGTTGGGCACTACACAGCAGAAGTGGCTCTCCATGATTGGGACCGGTGTCCCTTTCACAGAAGCCAATAATCAGCTTTTTTTTTCTCCTCATGCTGTCAGTGTGAGGGGGAAAAAAAGGCGATTACGCTCTTTTGTTTATATTATGTGGCTGATAGCTGATTACATGGCAATGGGCCGGGATCAGCCCCCTTACTCCGATCTGTGATCAGCTGAATCTCAATGATTGTACACGTGTCATACATGGACGCCCCCCCCCCCCCCCCTCCTTCGGCTATAGCTAAGGGTGGGAGGTGGTTAAACAAGGCAGATCAGGGACTGGAATCCATCTGTTCTCCTAGTACACGCACCTCCCACAGTACACTAAAACACTCCCTAGGCACACAGTTAACCCTCTGATCACCTCTGATGTTAACCCCTTCCCTGCCAGTGTCATTCGTACAGTGGCAGTGCATATTTTTAGCACCGATTACTGCATTAGTATCACTGATCCCCAAAAAGTGTCAGTTAGTGTCAGAATGTCCGCCACGATGTCACAGTCCTCTATAAGTAGCTTATCGCCGCCATTACTAGTAAAAAAATAAATAAAAAAATCCATAAAATATCCAATAGCTTGTATACACTATAACTTTTGCGCAAACACATCAATATACGCTTATTGGGATTTTTTTATTTTATTTTTTTAACAAAAAGATGTAGAATAATACATACTGGCCTAAACTGATGAATAAATTAGATTTTATTACATTATTTTATTGGATATGTTTTATAGCAGAAAGTAATATATATATATATATATATATATATATATATATATATATATATATATATATATATATATATATATATATATATATATATATATATAGATAGATAGATAGATAGATAGATAGATAGATATATATATATATATATAATATATTTCTATATATTTCTCTATATATATATATATATATATATATATATATATAATTTTTTTTTTTTTTTTTTTTTTTTAATTGTCAGTTATTTTTCTTTATAGTGCAATAAATAAAAACCACAGGAGGTAATCAAATACCACCAAAAGAAAGCTCTATTTGTGTAAAAAAAAATAGGACATAAATGTTATTTGGGTACAACGTCATACGACCGCACAATTTAAAGTTAAAGAGCCGCAGTGCCGTATGACAAACAAAAGTGTATAAAATCCTTGCGATGTACATTGATCGATGTTTTTTTTTTCCCAACAAAAGTGGAGTTATTCTTTACGTTCCCTGAAGGGAATGTATAGAGTAGTTTCAATCAGCGTTTCCCTTACAATCATTGATGAGGCTCACAATCTTACAATCACACTTTTGTATAATTTCTTTATTGTATTAAATGTATTTGTAGATTAGCCACTAGGGGGAGCTCTCAGTGGCTCAGTGCAATTACTCGTTATTTCAGCTACACGGGGAGTGCATTGTTTTCAACCAGTTGGCCGACGCGTAGACATTGTTGGGAAGAAGCAGTGAAGACAACCCCTGTGTAGCATTTCAGCAAAGCAGTGCCTGCAAACGTAACAAACAAATATGGTCGCCCCCCCCCCCCTCCCCCATATACACATCTAATAACAAATTATACACAGAATTTTAAAATATTACCACACATCCATAGGATTATTAACAGCAAGCTAAACTATATTGTATGAATGTCTGAAAATTATCATAAAGAATATACATTCCCCTTAAAGGTGTGAAAAGCCAACATTTTTTTTTTTTTTTGTTTGTTTGTTTTTTTGTTGTTTTTATTTTTTGTTTTGTTTTGTTTTTTAAAGTTTTGCATAGACTTGTGAGGAGTTCAAACCTTTAACTGGATATTTTATTTTCCTGCTTGTGTGCAGCTGGGGAGATTTCCCTTCACTTCCTGTCCTTGAGAGGAAATGAAAGTTGGCCAAAGTGAGGGGAATTCCCATCCTAACGGGAGCGGGCGTCCCCATTGGATGATTTAGACCTCAAGAACACTGACATTTAAAGCCCAACTCCGGGCAAAACATTTGTTTCCCCCAAGTAAGGCTTTGCCCACACTGCACGGGTTAAACTATACCTAAAGGCAAATTATTATTATTTTTTTTTTTTTTTTAGTTTTGGATAGAGTGAAGAGGGATTAGAACCCCTGCCAGTTTTTATTGCTGTCTGTGCCCCCGTTAAGGGGATTCACCCTCTCCATGTCCTGTTTACCATTATCATCGAAAGTAAAAGAAAATCCCACATTTTGGGTTGTCCCCAGAAAAGTAATAGAAGGGAAATCTTCCAATGGGGAGATTTCCTTAATTAGCAGGAATTTTCTCTCACTTCCTGTTTGGCTATGGGACAGGAAGTGAAGGGAAATCTCCCCCAATGGGACACAGATGGCAATAATAAACCTTACTAGGATTATAACCCTCCTCTACTAGTTTTGCCTATAGTTCTACTTTATTTTCTAGGAGCGAGGAGAGCGGGGATATACTTGATCTTGATCCTCTGGTCCTCTCATCATAAGATAGGTCGGTAGGGTTGCCACCTGTCCAGGATTCACCCGGACAGTCCAGGTTTTGAATCATGTGTCCGGGTTTCAGACAGACGGAAACCCGGACACATTATTCAGATTGGGCTTGTGCTCCCCAAGTAACCCAGACATTCACACACAAATCTGTTGCCACCCAGTAGCTGCAGGCAGCTGTCTGGGGGTTGGTTTGGCATTACTGGGGGGGCAGGGAAATTATGTCAGCAAAAGCAATTTGTCCACACCCACTGTCCTGCGACATGCTATGCGCACAGCATTACTACTCTCCTTGCTCGGGTTTGGCTTGAAGAAAAGGTGGCAACCCTATAGGTCGGGCACCCCCGTGCTGCATCGGTCTTGCTAGTGGACTGTTCCTAGCGTCAGTAGGCCCAAAGTAGGCTCTATAGACCAGGAACAGTCCATTGATGGACCGTGGGGGGGCGCCATTTTCTGAAGGATTGAGTGAGTACATGCCTTCGGCTCACCCCTACACAAAATGTCCACTGCATAAGAAAAATTATTATTTTTTTGCCCAGAGTTGGGTTGTAATATCTTAAAATAGAAAAAGGCAAAACTCCTATTTCTTTTTTAAAAAGCGCATGAAAAATTATTTCCTTTAAATATTATCTGTTCACATATCTGTGCCACATTTTTTTTTTAAAGTCCTGCTTGCTGCATCTTTGGCGCCCTGTTTGAAAAATGCACCAATGAAAATGCACCAATGGGAACGCAGAAAAAAAATGCATCGTGTATTTTTTTGCATCAATTTGTCCCCCCCACCAGATGACAAGGGATGAAAACGCATCTGAAACACATATGCATTATGTTAAGTTTGAATACAGCGCAATACGAACACTCTAAAAACACAATACGTGTTTAAAACAAATAAATAAATGCACCAGTGTAAATGGGCCCCAAGAGAGGGTTCCTCTATAACCCCTCAGGTTTGTTTTTGTTTTGTTTTTTATGGCCATCGGTGTCCCATTGGGGAGATTTCCCATCACTTCCTGTCCCATAGATGAAACAGGAAGTGAGAAGAAATCCCTCCAAAGAGATTGTCACTGGAAAGAGTGTCCCCGGTGGAAGATTCCCCTTTTTCCTGTTCTGGTACCAACCCAAAATTTGGTATTTTCTTTCACTTTTGATGACAATGGTAAACAGGGCTAATAGAGAGAAGGAATTTCTCTAACAGGGGCACAGACAGCAACAAAAACCCTCTTCACTCCACAGCCCATTTCCTCAAAATTACCACTTCTGCGTTTGGGGAAATAAACCGCCCATCATACATCAGTAAATGCTGTTGCAGAAACGATCAACATTAACACTACAATCATTCACTAACAAGGATATAGAGAGCCAGAGACATAACTAGAATCTTCAGGGCTCCGGTGCAGGAAACCATGATGGGCCTCCCTGTCTGGGGGCCCTTCCCTCCGGGCCTGGGGAACTTCCCACTGATCCCGGGGCCCTTTACTCCCATCGTGTGACCCCTTATTACAGTCCCGCAGCTGGCCCCCTTTCTGCCATTTTGGGGCCCCATCACGGTGGTGGAACTCCAGGGCCTGGTCGCAAGTGTGACCTTTGCGACCCTGGTAGTTCTGCCACTGGTGTCAGTAGTTTTTTTTTTTATTATTATTTTTTTGTTTTTGTTTTTTACCATTTTATTTATTTTTTACAATATTATTTGTCATTAGTTTAAATTTTTTTTTTTTTTTTAAGGACCCCCATTGGGGGGCTCTGGTGAGATATCAAGGGTCTAAACAGACATCTGATGTTTCACCTTTGAGACCGAGAAAGGAGATTGAGGACACAGACCTCTATCTCTATCTCTGCACCTTCCTTGCACAGAATGAATGGACAGGAATAGCTCTGTACAGAGCTTCCTGTTCATTCACAAACTGAAGCTTAGGAAAAACAGTTTACTATGCCTCAGTTATGAATGAACACAGTGAGCCATCGGTACTGATCACTGACTCTGTCCATTCAGAAAAGGAAGGGGCTGGTAAATGACAAATTTACCTGCCCCTTCCCTGCTCTCCATCCAGACACATCTTCTGCGGCAGTCGGATAAAGAGGGGAGGGGGAACTTGGCAGCAGGGGGAGGGCAAGGAGAGCACATAGGGGGTCCAAGGGCAGTAGGATCTGGACAGTAGGGGCAGCGGGGTGGCATAGAAAAAAAATGGATTCCCTCCATGTTCTTCCTGCAGCCGCTGAATGCCTTCAGGAGGGAGAGGAGGAGAAGCAGGTTGCAGGAGGAAAATGGAGGGGATTGGTTCTTCTATATCCTGCCGCCCCTCATATGCAGGTGTTCCAATTGCGACCCCTGTAGGTATGCCCCTGCAGAGAGCAAGACCACTTTCCCTACTCCATCCAAAACAATTTTACATGGAGCCTCCACATGTACAGACCTTCTAGTTCTTCTCAGCTCCTGATTCTCACCCATTCACCCCAAACATAAAATACTGCATGGAGGGGCTCTGTGAAGGTGGCGGAGAAGGTGTGTAAGTGTCTGATGGAACCCTGAAGTTCGTAAAAGGACAACTGGCCGGCCTCGTAATCCAAATAAATTCTGAAACTCTGGCAGGACACAAAATGCGGTATCTGACTGACCTCGCTGCAATGGATCACCGAATACTCATTATTGAATTTGCACAAACCCCAGGATTTGTGATTGTTTCCGATATAGGACTGAACCCCCTTCCGGTCAATGCTGGGGTAACACACCCCAATCATCCAGTCCCCTGACTCGCTGGTCTCCACCTCCCAGTACTGTCGTCCGGAGTTAAAGCTCCTGCCGCTTATGACTTGGCAATACTGGAACCTCTCTGGCGTCTCTGGGCGATAATGGTTCATCTCTGACCAGGAGACAGTCTTTAGATCCCCCGATATAGTCACATAATTGCCGGCGGTGTTGAGGTCGAGCATTATATCCAAAGACTCCGAGACGTAGATCCCTCTCTTGATGCCGGTCATTATGTCGGCTAAACCCGCGTGTAAAGTCAGTGAGATCAGACCCTCATCCAGATCTTCGGACTCGTAGATCCTCTTATAATCCCACTCCCTGGCTTCATCATCTCCATCTTGAGGATCGCAAAGATCGTCCCTCCAAATTTCTCTTCCCTGTAGGACGGTGACTGGATCGGTCATGTTACACAGCTCCTCAATGTGGTGCATCTTTCTAGACAGTTCATCCTTCTTGACTTCCAGTTGCTGAATCAGATCAGAAACCGACAGCGAAACATGTTCCTCCCAGCTTGAGATCTCGCTGAGGACCCTCTTTTCCAGGAGGTCCAGCTGTTCCCGGACGTCCCTGAAAAGGGCCGAGACCCTCTTCGTCACCCCGGAGGCCTTCTCCTGCACTTCCATCCTGCGCTTCTGCAAGTTGCGCACCCTCTTTTCGCCCCTCTTTTTCTTGGAGGTCAGCTTCTCCAAGAAGTATCTCAGCTTCTCCGTCTTCTTCTCAAAGGCCACGTTCAGAGGTTCCACCACGTGGCCTCTGTGCTCTCCAAAGGCAATGCAAGACACGCAGACACAGACGGCGTCTTTAGAGCAGTAGTACTCCAGGATCTTCCTGTGGATGGAGCATTTTCTGTTCTCCAGGGACGTGTTGGGATCAGACAGGACGTGCTCCAGCGACTTGCTGTGGACTTTCAGATGATCGTCGCACAGAAAAGCTTCACAGAGCAGGCAGGATTTGACGGCGGGTACCGGAGAGTGAATGCAGTAAGTACAGAAGATGTTGGGGACCTGATACTGGGATGGCGGTGCGATAAAACAGTCGCCTGTGCTGCCCAGATCTCCGTTCTCCTGCGGCACGGGCCTCTCGAGAAACCTTTTTTGGCATCTGGGGCAGGTGTAGCCCCCAGACCCTTCCTGTGTATCCAGCTCATGGCCAATACAGACCCGGCAGAAGTTGTGTCCACATCTCAGCGTTACGGGATCTGTATAAATGTTCAGACAGATGGAACAGTTCAGCTCCTCTTTGAAGTCCACCGGTTCCATTATATAAAAAAATAAATCAGGAAGTGTCTTGATCTTCCACAAAATTCAGTCTCATGTGCTACATTTGCTCGGCGCGGCCCAGGAACATGCGGTTTGTATAAGTTTCTATTTCAGATGAAAACCCAGTTTAAAAAAAAAAAAAAAAAGCCTTGTTTTTCTCCGCAGTTGCAAACCACAGAAAGGAAGACAGAGCCGTACCTATTTTTCTTTTCTCCGTCTCTCTCTGAGCGGAACACCAGACTGTCAACTGTGTTAAAAATCAGGCTGTTGCCAGCTGAGTGAGCCATCTTGTGGAGAAATAGGAGATGACATGCAGATTTTAAAGCGGTATTACAGGTACTTACATGGCGCTGTCAATTTACACAGCGCTTTATATATACACACATTTTTCAGTCTGCGCTCCTCCCCCCTCCCTTTCGACACCCGCTGTGATTTTGATTGGCCGGTGTCTTATCATATAAGGTCCCCCATCAGATAGCGTCCGCTGTGTACTGCGCAGTACACAGCAACACAGATTCCGAAAATAGCCGAGGATGAACGGCGCCTGCGCGCTGAGTCCAGGTTCTAGCCTCACCATCCAAGTGGACATAAAGTAGGAATAAAAAAGAACCGAGTGCATCAAGGCCGAGCCCGAAGCGTGGCGAGCTAAGCTCGACCCCGCGAGGGGCCGTCTAATTTTCACAACCCTATGTCCGCTTTGATTGTGGGGCTACCAACTCCACTCACGGCGCAAGCGCCGTTCAGCTTCGGAAATTTTACGAAGCTTCTTCTGCCCCGTACTACGCATGCGATATATGATGGCCGGACTGAATATGCCAGAACACCGGGACCTGCCGATTGGCTGTGTCGAGTCACAGACCAAACCCTGTGTTGACAATCAACACAGAGCTCTGTATAGAGGGATCAATCTCTCTGTTTCGCATCCCTGCAAATTAGGGAAAAGAAACAGAGAGATCTGTTAGTAAAAGCCGCACACATTACACATAGTTAGACACACATTTCACACATTTAACCCTTTGATCACCCCCAATGTTAACCCCTTCCCAGCAGTGTCATTAGTACAGTAACAGTGTATAGCAGGGATATGCAATTAGCGGACCGCCAGCTGTTGCAAAACTACAAGTCCCATCATGCCTCTGCCTCTGGGTGTCATGCCTGTGCCTGTCAAAGTCTTGCTATGCCTCATGGGATTTGTAGTTCTGCAACAGCTGGAGGTCCGCTAATTGCATATACCTGATGTATAGTATTATCATTATTATTATTATAGTATCATGCCCTGTACACACGGTCGGAAATTCAGACTGAAACGGTCCGATCGGATTATGTTGTTGGAAAATCCAATCGTGTGTGGGCTCTATCGGACTTTTTCCGAAATTCAGCCGGAAAAAGTTTGAGAGCTGGATCTAAAATTCTCCGACTACAAAATCCGATCTGACTTTTTCTGAGCGTTTGTAGAGAATTCCGACGGACAAAGTGCCACGCATGCTCAGAATAATTTACGAGACGAAAGCTATTGGCTACTGGCCCCTATGTAGTCCCGTCGTACGAAACTAACGTCACCGTGTTCCGAATGATCGGCTTTGCCAACAACTTTGTCCGACCGTGTGTATGCAACACAAGTTTCGGTCAAAATCCGTCGGAAAAAATCAGATGGATTTTGTGGTCGGAATCTGAAAAATAAATTAAGCTTTGGCGCTAAAACCTAAATGGTGTACTAAAAATGCTAATATTCTGCAAATTACATAAAATGAAGCCCAATGTGGGAATTTCACCAATACACTGTATATGTGATATTAAAAATATATGTGAATGGGAATGTGTATCCGTTATCTTACATAACAACTATGCACAAGTGTGGTAAAAAATAATAATAACTATGCACAAGTGTGGTAAATAATATGATGAAAAATACAACTAATCTATCACAACTAAAAATGTAAGTGCTTTGGTAAAAAGTGCTTTTGCTCACATAAATGAGCCAATACTTATACTCTAAAAAGTGATGATCAAAAAGGCATTGTGAAACTACCAAGTGAAAACATCAAAAAGATCATATAATGTCCAATCCAAAATATATTATAATGTCCAACTGAAAATATTTATTCAAAGTCGCATCATCTAGTTGCTGAAAAAACGCATAAGACTTTTATCAGATAGGAAGGTGAAGCAAGGTGACTGGTGAAAACAAGGGTTAAATTCCTCTCCGGTGCGCCACTCTGTGTTAGAGAAGAAATGTATATATGCGCTCACCAGACATTAAACCCCCAATGGGTTAGCCAAGCAGTCACAGTATGAGCCACTGTGCAGCTCTCTCAAGGCTCTGCCACCGCTGTGCTGTGGGGATATTTTACACTCTTCCTTCCGTGAATGGTCCGTTTAGCGTTTGTACATGAAGGGAAACAGAAGTACAGCCATGGTGCAATATTGTTGTGTAAACGTACAATGTTTATTAAAATCAGTTTTACTCACAAATTCCAAAAAAGATAGATCGCTGTGAAATATGTTCCGCCGGCGTTACTGCTTGAATAGCAGTGTAAGGTGCACGTTCTAGGCCACGCCCTACGCGTTTCGTCAGAGCGACGTCATCTGGAGCGGCCATATTGGTGCACCTTCACGTTTATGTAGGGTGCAGTGCTCTTCTGCGCTTGCGCGATGTATTAGCGCCATTTTAATTGTGGGAATGCCCTATCCGAGCCGCTGTGCGTCTATATTGTATGGTCTCTTGTGACAGTATAAACGTGGGAAGACTCTTTGCTTATTGTCAATCCAGGGTGTGCCGTCTTCTATTGTGTAACGGTCACAATTAAACTTTTGCCTACATGTTTGTAATTGCGGACTCCGGGCATGGTGAGATATAATAATGTAGCACCGCAACCTACATAACTATTCCAGTATACTTATAAAGGGAATATCAGCAATTATGCATGAATACAATTGGTATCTTTCAATATACTCATAAAAAGAGGTTAACCACTGTACATAAAAACAATTAGTAAAATTAATATAAAATTAATACAGTGTATGTAAAAAATATATGTAAAACATACAGAAAAGAAAGGAGAAATTATTAAAATATATAAGGACCAAGTATATAAAATTAAATATATTTAATATATTTAATAGTAATACCCTGACCAGCTGCATATTGCATGTGTTACCTGCTGGGCTTCCTGACTACAGGATTTTTATATGTGTTTATTTTCAGTCTGAATGGTTAAAAACAAGAATACAAAAAACTATATGTCCACTATATTAATAAATGGACATATTCCCCGGTAAAGAGGACAGGAGGAGAGGAAAAAAACTAAAAGTGAAAAAATGTGTATGTGTGCTACTAAGCTCACACAAATTAGAAAAAACTTTTTTTCTCTTTTACCAATAAGCTGAAATAAATATATTGTGGGGAGAAATTGATATCTGCTCATTTTTAAAAGGCCTTATTTTAAAACATTTGTTAATAGGGCAAACTAGATAGAAGAAGTGCAATGAAAGGAAACTGATAGTGAAGTTGAATGGGGAACTCAGTGTTTAGATGTATACCTCGTTTCAAGGCCTTGTGCATGGCCTTACATGTTGCTAGACATATTCTCCAGTAGGGGGCAGACTTTTTTCTGTAATGTCAAACAATTATTGGTAGGGGGGGGGAGATGGGAAAGGAAAACCTTCTAGGTTATGGTTCGAATGTTATATTGTGATTTATTGGTTTATTTGGTCTATATTAGTCCTGCCCTGAGCCGATAATGTATAGTTATGAGTTTAGACTGGGGGAGTTTTAAAAGTTCGTTAAAAAACAATTCAAATCCAGCTCTACATTCATTCCCTGGGGTTGGAGGGTGTCTAAATTGTATATCCATTTGGTTTCATTTCTGGATATTTTGATGGTTTTGTCCTCACCTCTCCAGTGGGCCTTTACTTTGTCAATACCATAAAATGTCATCTGTCCTGGGTCACGATTATGGTAATCCCTAAAATGTCTGGAGACACTGTGATTGGGGTACCCTTTTTTGATATTCCTAATATGTTCACCAATTCTAGTTTGGAGTTCTCTCGTGGTGCGTCCTACATATTGTCTAGAGCAGGGGCACTCTATAATGTAGGTGACATAAGTGCTTTTGCATGTAATGAGCTCATTTATTCTATATTCTTTTTTATTTGAAGCTGACTGAAAAGTGGTTCTTTTCTTTTCAGTTTTTTTACTATTTCTACACGGGAGGCATTTACCGCACCTGAAAAAACCTTTCAGATTGCCCCCTACTTTAATTTGTTTCGGGGGATCAATGGTGTTTTTAACAAGTTTGTTCCTCAATGTAGGTGCCCTTCTGTAAATGAATCGCGGTTTTTTTGGGAGGATATCTTTGAGTGTGTGATCTGCTTTCAAGATAGGCCAATGTTTCTTGATGATGGATTCCACCTCTTTATGTTGCCTATTGTATCCCGTGAGGAAAGCAACTGATGAGTTGTTAATTCTATCTTGTTTTTTATCTTCCAATAATTTGTTCCGTTCCATTTGTTTTATTTCGTTTTTGAGTTTGCGCAGGCCCCTTTCATCATATCCCTTATTTTTGAACCTTTCTATTATTATTTCCGCTTGTTGTTCGTAGTCAGTGCTTCTGCTGCAGTTTCTGTAAAGTCGCATCAGTTGGCCTTTCGGTATGTTCCCCAACCATTTAGCATGATGACAACTATTTGTGGGAATGTAACCGTTACGGTCGGTGGGTTTGAAGAAAGTGCGTGTGCCCAGTTTGTTTCCTTGTATATTTGTAGATCTAAGTAATTTACACTATTGCTGTTGTAATTACCAGTAAATTTTATGTTGTAAATATTATGGTTGATCTCGTTGAAAAATTCTTGTAGTTGTTCTGCTGTGCCACCCCATATTATCACGATATCATCTATATACCGTCGGTACATTTTGAGGTTCTCCCTATGTACACCATATATTTGCTCTTCCTCCCATCTATTGAGAAATAAATTCGCTACACTGGGGGCATATTTGGCCCCCATGGCTACGCCTTTGATCTGATTGTAGTATGTTCCCTTATACCAAAAATAATTGTGGTGCATTGCCATTTTAAGACCTTCCGTTAGATATTGTATTTGCTCTTGTTTTAGGTCAGACATCTGTTGCAATGCCCACTCGACGCTACTGAGCCCATCATCCTGTCTTATATTGGTGTATAACGATTCCACATCAATCGTAACCAATAGGTCTTTCTCTTGAATTGTCAGATTTTTCAGTTCTCCAATCAGTTGTTTGCTGTCACGTAAATAAGACTTTCCTTTGATTACCAACGGTTGCAGGAAGCCATCAATGTAGGCCCCTAATCTGGAGAACAAGGAATCGATCCCACTCACAATTGGTCTCCCAGGTGGGTTGTTTTGATTCTTGTGTATTTTAGGGACGTGGTATATAATTGGAGTTTTAGGTGCCTTCTGTATTAGATATCTGGATTCCTTTTTGTTTAAAATGCCGAGGGTTTTTCCTTTTTCTACAAATTTTTTAAGTTTCCTTTCGTATTCGGCTTTGGGATTTTTCTTCAGTTTCTTATAGGTGTTAGGGATGTTAAGTAAATTCTCCATTTCCCTCTCGTAGTCCTGTTTGTTTAAAATTACCAGGCCCCCCCCTTTGTCCGCTGGTCTGATTACTATGCCTTTCTGTTTTTCTATCCGCTTAATGGTGTTCCATATGTTTTTTCCTTTAGTTCTTTTTACTTCCAAGTTCTTCAAATCGTTCTCCACCATCTTTCTGAAAACTTTTATATTCTCATCCTGCGTTACCTTAGGGTTGAATGTGGAGTTGTTCCTTAATTGGGAATGTTTGTATGGACCGTTGTCTTTGTCCCTAGTATTTGGCTTTGTTGGACCAAAGAACTTGGTGATATTAAGTTTCCTCACAAATTTTTGGAGATCTATGTAAGTTTCAAATTTATCCAGACCTTTATCAGGTGCAAATTTCAACCCCATGTTTAAAACTCTGAGTTCCTCTTCTGTGAACACGACTTGGCTGAGATTGTAAATGCCATCTCCTATTGTTCTCTTCTTCTTTTTCTGGAGGCCTCCTCTCTTCCCCCTTGTACGTTTTCTGTTTGCCAGTCTGATGGCCTGTGTGGTTCCGCCCTTCTCTGTTGCCAAGGGCGTTCGTGTTCTCCATGGTTTCTCCTTGGGTTGTCTTGTCTGGTCCATCTCGGGTTCCAACCTCCATTTCTGTAATGGCTTCTTTGCTGGTTTCTTCCCGGGTATCGAAAAGGTCCTCCTTCTCTCCATGGGTTGTGATAAGTGTCCGGTATTCTGGGTGGTCTGCGCTCCTGCCCCCTGTGAAAAAAATCTCTATTGTATCCCCTATTCCTATAAGGGGTGTATTGGGGGTATTCCCTCAGGGGTGAATACCTATTGGGATGTCTGGGGATATTTGGCGTATAGGGAGTGCGGTTGTCCCAATATCTGTTCTGAGTTTGTTCCCTAGGGGTTCTGCCTTCTGTTCTCCTATGTGCTGGGGTAGCAGGGGTGTTCTGTACAACCGTGTTACTTTGTGTCTGTATGTCCCTTACCCAATGTTGTTCTTCTTCTTGTATATCATTTTCTCCTGATTCTTCCATCAGTGAAGTTTCATTTTCCACATCACTGTAGTTATTGTCTGTCTGCCATTTGTAAACCTGCTGGTTTTTGTAGTCCAGTACGTCCCTTTTAAACTTTTTCTGTTTCTTCTGTTGCACTTCTTTGTCATACTTCTTTATGGTTTCTTGTAGTTCCCTTTCCTTGTTTAAGTATTCCTCTGTTTCTTTAAATGGTGTTAATTGCTCTCTAAGTTGTGTGATCTCCGTTTCTATGTTCCTTAATTTGTGTTGTCGTCTCACTACTATTTTTTGTAACAATTCGGTCTCACATTGATTAAAGAACCTGTACCAATCATCCATCAACTGTTTATCATTAACTGCATCATTAGGAGAAACATCCCAGCGTAATCTTCTGGGTGTTATTTTCTCAGTTATGTACATCTCTAGTATGGCCACATCCCACCATACTCTCAATTGTTTTTCTAAGCAGTGTTTTAGGTGTTTGAATAAACTTTCCAGGTCCTGTCGGATGACCACATGTTCTTGATTGAACACCTCCATTAAGTTAACTTTCCTGCTATTGACATATTTAAAGATGTCCATTGCTGCAACTTAGAGTGAAACGTAGTGAGACGACAACACAAATTAAGGAACATAGAAACGGAGATCACACAACTTAGAGAGCAATTAACACCATTTAAAGAAACAGAGGAATACTTAAACAAGGAAAGGGAACTACAAGAAACCATAAAGAAGTATGACAAAGAAGTGCAACAGAAGAAACAGAAAAAGTTTAAAAGGGACGTACTGGACTACAAAAACCAGCAGGTTTACAAATGGCAGACAGACAATAACTACAGTGATGTGGAAAATGAAACTTCACTGATGGAAGAATCAGGAGAAAATGATATACAAGAAGAAGAACAACATTGGGTAAGGGACATACAGACACAAAGTAACACGGTTGTACAGAACACCCCTGCTACCCCAGCACATAGGAGAACAGAAGGCAGAACCCCTAGGGAACAAACTCAGAACAGATATTGGGACAACCGCACTCCCTATACGCCAAATATCCCCAGACATCCCAATAGGTATTCACCCCTGAGGGAATACCCCCAATACACCCCTTATAGGAATAGGGGATACAATAGAGATTTTTTTCACAGGGGGCAGGAGCGCAGACCACCCAGAATACCGGACACTTATCACAACCCATGGAGAGAAGGAGGACCTTTTCGATACCCGGGAAGAAACCAGCAAAGAAGCCATTACAGAAATGGAGGTTGGAACCCGAGATGGACCAGACAAGACAACCCAAGGAGAAACCATGGAGAACACGAACGCCCTTGGCAACAGAGAAGGGCGGAACCACACAGGCCATCAGACTGGCAAACAGAAAACGTACAAGGGGGAAGAGAGGAGGCCTCCAGAAAAAGAAGAAGAGAACAATAGGAGATGGCATTTACAATCTCAGCCAAGTCGTGTTCACAGAAGAGGAACTCAGAGTTTTAAACATGGGGTTGAAATTTGCACCTGATAAAGGTCTGGATAAATTTGAAACTTACATAGATCTCCAAAAATTTGTGAGGAAACTTAATATCACCAAGTTCTTTGGTCCAACAAAGCCAAATACTAGGGACAAAGACAACGGTCCATACAAACATTCCCAATTAAGGAACAACTCCACATTCAACCCTAAGGTAACGCAGGATGAGAATATAAAAGTTTTCAGAAAGATGGTGGAGAACGATTTGAAGAACTTGGAAGTAAAAAGAACTAAAGGAAAAAACATATGGAACACCATTAAGCGGATAGAAAAACAGAAAGGCATAGTAATCAGACCAGCGGACAAAGGGGGGGGCCTGGTAATTTTAAACAAACAGGACTACGAGAGGGAAATGGAGAATTTACTTAACATCCCTAACACCTATAAGAAACTGAAGAAAAATCCCAAAGCCGAATACGAAAGGAAACTTAAAAAATTTGTAGAAAAAGGAAAAACCCTCGGCATTTTAAACAAAAAGGAATCCAGATATCTAATACAGAAGGCACCTAAAACTCCAATTATATACCACGTCCCTAAAATACACAAGAATCAAAACAACCCACCTGGGAGACCAATTGTGAGTGGGATCGATTCCTTGTTCTCCAGATTAGGGGCCTACATTGATGGCTTCCTGCAACCGTTGGTAATCAAAGGAAAGTCTTATTTACGTGACAGCAAACAACTGATTGGAGAACTGAAAAATCTGACAATTCAAGAGAAAGACCTATTGGTTACGATTGATGTGGAATCGTTATACACCAATATAAGACAGGATGATGGGCTCAGTAGCGTCGAGTGGGCATTGCAACAGATGTCTGACCTAAAACAAGAGCAAATACAATATCTAACGGAAGGTCTTAAAATGGCAATGCACCACAATTATTTTTGGTATAAGGGAACATACTACAATCAGATCAAAGGCGTAGCCATGGGGGCCAAATATGCCCCCAGTGTAGCGAATTTATTTCTCAATAGATGGGAGGAAGAGCAAATATATGGTGTACATAGGGAGAACCTCAAAATGTACCGACGGTATATAGATGATATCGTGATAATATGGGGTGGCACAGCAGAACAACTACAAGAATTTTTCAACGAGATCAACCATAATATTTACAACATAAAATTTACTGGTAATTACAACAGCAATAGTGTAAATTACTTAGATCTACAAATATACAAGGAAGGAAACAAACTGGGCACACGCACTTTCTTCAAACCCACCGACCGTAACGGTTACATTCCCACAAATAGTTGTCATCATGCTAAATGGTTGGGGAACATACCGAAAGGCCAACTGATGCGACTTTACAGAAACTGCAGCAGAAGCACTGACTACGAACAACAAGCGGAAATAATAATAGAAAGGTTCAAAAATAAGGGATATGATGAAAGGGGCCTGCGCAAACTCAAAAACGAAATAAAACAAATGGAACGGAACAAATTATTGGAAGATAAAAAACAAGATAGAATTAACAACTCATCAGTTGCTTTCCTCACGGGATACAATAGGCAACATAAAGAGGTGGAATCCATCATCAAGAAACATTGGCCTATCTTGAAAGCAGATCACACACTCAAAGATATCCTCCCAAAAAAACCGCGATTCATTTACAGAAGGGCACCTACATTGAGGAACAAACTTGTTAAAAACACCATTGATCCCCCGAAACAAATTAAAGTAGGGGGCAATCTGAAAGGTTTTTTCAGGTGCGGTAAATGCCTCCCGTGTAGAAATAGTAAAAAAACTGAAAAGAAAAGAACCACTTTTCAGTCAGCTTCAAATAAAAAAGAATATAGAATAAATGAGCTCATTACATGCAAAAGCACTTATGTCACCTACATTATAGAGTGCCCCTGCTCTAGACAATATGTAGGACGCACCACGAGAGAACTCCAAACTAGAATTGGTGAACATATTAGGAATATCAAAAAAGGGTACCCCAATCACAGTGTCTCCAGACATTTTAGGGATTACCATAATCGTGACCCAGGACAGATGACATTTTATGGTATTGACAAAGTAAAGGCCCACTGGAGAGGTGAGGACAAAACCATCAAAATATCCAGAAATGAAACCAAATGGATATACAATTTAGACACCCTCCAACCCCAGGGAATGAATGTAGAGCTGGATTTGAATTGTTTTTTAACGAACTTTTAAAACTCCCCCAGTCTAAACTCATAACTATACATTATCGGCTCAGGGCAGGACTAATATAGACCAAATAAACCAATAAATCACAATATAACATTCGAACCATAACCTAGAAGGTTTTCCTTTCCCATCTCCCCCCCCCTACCAATAATTGTTTGACATTACAGAAAAAAGTCTGCCCCCTACTGGAGAATATGTCTAGCAACATGTAAGGCCATGCACAAGGCCTTGAAACGAGGTATACATCTAAACACTGAGTTCCCCATTCAACTTCACTATCAGTTTCCTTTCATTGCACTTCTTCTATCTAGTTTGCCCTATTAACAAATGTTTTAAAATAAGGCCTTTTAAAAATGAGCAGATATCAATTTCTCCCCACAATATATTTATTTCAGCTTATTGGTAAAAGAGAAAAAAAGTTTTTTCTAATTTGTGTGAGCTTAGTAGCACACATACACATTTTTTCACTTTTAGTTTTTTTCCTCTCCTCCTGTCCTCTTTACCGGGGAATATGTCCATTTATTAATATAGTGGACATATAGTTTTTTGTATTCTTGTTTTTAACCATTCAGACTGAAAATAAACACATATAAAAATCCTGTAGTCAGGAAGCCCAGCAGGTAACACATGCAATATGCAGCTGGTCAGGGTATTACTATTAAATATATTAAATATATTTAATTTTATATACTTGGTCCTTATATATTTTAATAATTTCTCCTTTCTTTTCTGTATGTTTTACATATATTTTTTACATACACTGTATTAATTTTATATTAATTTTACTAATTGTTTTTATGTACAGTGGTTAACCTCTTTTTATGAGTATATTGAAAGATACCAATTGTATTCATGCATAATTGCTGATATTCCCTTTATAAGTATACTGGAATAGTTATGTAGGTTGCGGTGCTACATTATTATATCTCACCATGCCCGGAGTCCGCAATTACAAACATGTAGGCAAAAGTTTAATTGTGACCGTTACACAATAGAAGACGGCACACCCTGGATTGACAATAAGCAAAGAGTCTTCCCACGTTTATACTGTCACAAGAGACCATACAATATAGACGCACAGCGGCTCGGATAGGGCATTCCCACAATTAAAATGGCGCTAATACATCGCGCAAGCGCAGAAGAGCACTGCACCCTACATAAACGTGAAGGTGCACCAATATGGCCGCTCCAGATGACGTCGCTCTGACGAAACGCGTAGGGCGTGGCCTAGAACGTGCACCTTACACTGCTATTCAAGCAGTAACGCCGGCGGAACATATTTCACAGCGATCTATCTTTTTTGGAATTTGTGAGTAAAACTGATTTTAATAAACATTGTACGTTTACACAACAATATTGCACCATGGCTGTACTTCTGTTTCCCTTCATGTACAAACGCTAAACGGACCATTCACGGAAGGAAGAGTGTAAAATATCCCCACAGCACAGCGGTGGCAGAGCCTTGAGAGAGCTGCACAGTGGCTCATACTGTGACTGCTTGGCTAACCCATTGGGGGTTTAATGTCTGGTGAGCGCATATATACATTTCTTCTCTAACACAGAGTGGCGCACCGGAGAGGAATTTAACCCTTGTTTTCACCAGTCACCTTGCTTCACCTTCCTATCTGATAAAAGTCTTATGCGTTTTTTCAGCAACTAGATGATGCGACTTTGAATAAATATTTTCAGTTGGACATTATAATATATTTTGGATTGGACATTATATGATCTTTTTGATGTTTTCACTTGGTAGTTTCACAATGCCTTTTTGATTATCACTTTTTAGAGTATAAGTATTGGCTCATTTATGTGAGCAAAAGCACTTTTTACCAAAGCACTTACATTTTTAGTTGTGATAGATTAGTTGTATTTTTCATCATATTATTTACCACACTTGTGCATAGTTATTATTATTTTTTACCACACTTGTGCATAGTTGTTATGTAAGATAACGGATACACATTCCCATTCACATATATTTTTAATATCACATATACAGTGTATTGGTGAAATTCCCACATTGGGCTTCATTTTATGTAATTTGCAGAATATTAGCATTTTTAGTACACCATTTAGGTTTTAGCGCCAAAGCTTAATTTATTTTTCAGATTTCTAATCTATTCCCATCTTGAGGGATAGGTTTCAAGCACAGGCAGCTTTAACCCTTCACAGTTCACTTTATTGTAGTCATTTTAACATTTAAACTTATTTAAACTTGTCTAGCAAACAGGTAAATTTGTCCATAGCGCAATCTTATCTTTTCTTTTTGCTTTTGTGGTCGGAATGTCCGACCGTGTGTACGGGGCATCAGTGTCACTGGCGATGTCAGTGGCAGTTAGTCAGTTCTCCCCGCAGCGTCAGTTAGTGTCAGATTTTCCGCCACATTATCACAGTCCCATTATAAGTGGCTGGTCACTGCTAATAGTAGTATAACTTAAAAAAAAAAATTCAGTATATATCCCATAGTTCGTAGACGCTATAACTTTCACACAAACTAATCAATATACAATTATTGGGGGGGTTACCAAATACATGTAGCTGAATCAATTTTGGCCTAAATTTAATTGGATATGTTTTATAACAGTAAGTAAAAAATATTGTTTTCTTTTCAAAATTTTTGATTTTTTTGGGTTTAAATAGCAATAAATAAAAACCCTAGAGGTGGTTAAATACCACCACAAGAAAGCTCTATTTGTGTGAAAGATTTATATAAATTTTGTTTGTCTACAGTAGAGCTGCACGATTCTGGCCAAAATGAGAATCACAATTTTTTTGCTTAGAATAAGAAGATCATTCTCTTACGATTCTCGCGACGTAAAAAAAAGGGCTAAAATGGTTAGTTTTTTTTTTTATTATTCATTAAAGGGGTGTTCCGGACGTTTTTTTGTTTTTTTTTTTAAGTCAGCAGCTACAAACACTGTAGCTGCTGACTTTTTTTAATAAGGACACTTACCTGTCCAGTGAGTCCGCGATGTCGGCCGCCCTGAAGCCGATCTGTCCACACAGCTATGCATTAGCCCAGTACATGTGACCATTACACCTCCTATATGCTTTAACCAGACACTGATAGAAGACACAAGACTGCTATACACTGCTGATGAGAAAAGGTATTTAGCAGTTTATATTTACTAAAACTAGTGCATTTCAGTGTACCATGGGAGACCACATAGAGTGAATGCAGAGTCTTGGGTTTAGTAACACTTTAACTTGTGAAGACTGGAGTTTCAGGGAAGCAGCACTGAGAGATCAGGAGTCATCAGCAAGGAAAGGTGTAAACTGCAAATACCAAGATGCCAATGGGGGGGATTTATTAAAACTGGTGGACACAGAATCTGGTGTAGGTGTGCATAGTAACCAATCGGCTTCTAACTAAAGCTTGTCCAGTTAAAGTGGAAGTAACCTCCCCTATCGTTTTCAGCCAAGGAAGTTGCCATCTTTGCCTCTGTTTAATCTGCAACTGCCATGATGTTGCACATGTGATCAGTTATGACACCAGCCATTGGATGGTTTGTCAGTTTGGTTGAGAGCACAACCAATGGGAGTGTTACATTTATGGCGCTGTTTTATGGATGGGTTTACATCTGCTTTAAGCTTTGGCAATAATACTCAGAAGTTGATTGGTTTCTTATTTTGCAGAGCTGCACCAGTTTTAGTAAAGCGTCCCTGTGCATGCACGCCCCATCCAGGCCGCTCTAGCCCGTCCCAGGTCTGTGTGGCCTCTGGTCTCTCCCAGGACTGAACATGTATTAGGGGTTCCATAAGACCCCGCTAGAAAATGGCGTCACCCCAGAAAAAGGTGATCTCTGGCAGGGATCTTTGGACCGGCTGCAGGAAGAAGAAAGGAAAACGTTTAAGAAATTGCAGAAGCTGACAAGGTAAGTGATTATAATTACTATTCAGATAATATGATTTAATAACACTTAAATACCCAGTCATGCACAAGAGAAATAAAAAGAAAAAATAGAAAAAGAAAAAAAGATTTTTGCTTGTACAGCATTTAAATGGCTTCACTTTATTCAAGAGGCAAAGTGAACATTCTCTTTGCTAACAGAACTCTCTCTATTCCTCTAATAAGTTAACCCCAATGTCTTAATATACAGTGCCCTGAAAAAGTATTCATACCCCAAGACATTTTCTGCATTTTGTCATTACAACCAAAAACAAATATATTTTATTGGGAATTTACCGTATTTTTTAGACCATAAAACGCACTTTTTGGGGGAAAATGTCTCTGTGTCTTATGGTCCGAATGTACATCAGGCCCCGCCCCCCGCTGATGCCGGCACTGCCCCCGCCACTGCCGGCAACACTCCCCACCACCGAAGCCACGTTAGTACCGGAAGAGAGACAGGAGAGCGGAGGAAAGACATCCCAAGCCCCCGCGAGCTCCCCTGGCAATCTCCTGGCTTGTCGAGATAAAAGATAGAGCAGCCCGAGCGATGGCAATGGTAAGGCTGCAATAATGGCACAGGTCGGGCTGCAATAATGGCAATGGTCAGGCTGCATTATTGGCACAGGTCGGGCTGCAATAATGGTAATGGTAAGGCTGCATTATTGGCAATGGTCAGGCTGCATTTTTGGCAATGGTAAGGCTGCATTATTGGCAATGGTCAGGCTGCAATAATGGCAATGGTAAGGCTGCATTATTGGCAATGGTCAGGCTGCATTTTTGGCAATGGTCAGGCTGCATTTTATTGGCACTGGTAAGTCTGTATTTCTTTGGCACAGGTCAGGCTGCATTTCATTGGCACTGGTAATTATTTTGGTACACCATTTGGTTCAGAATAATTTTTTCTTGTTTTCCTCCTCTAAAACCTAGGTGCGTCTTATGGAGCAAAAAAATACGGTATGTGATAGACCAACACAAAGTGGCACAGAATTGTGAAGTGGAAGGAAAATAATAATTGTTTTTCAAAATGTTTTACAAACGAATATGTGAAAAGTGTGATGTGCATTTGTATTCAGTCCCTTTTACTCTGATACCCCTAACTAAATTTGAGTGGAACCGATTGCCTTCAGACGTCATGGTCATCCTCCTAAACTGACCGGCCGGGCAAGGAGAGCATTCATCAGAGAAGAGCCAAGAGGCCCATGGGAACTCTGGAGGAGCTGCAGAGATCCACAGCTCAGGGGGGAGAATCTGTCCACAGGACAACTATTAGTCGTCTCTCCACAAATCTGACCTTTATGGAAGAGTGACAAGAAGAAAGACATTAAGGAAAGAAAGTCATAAGAAGTCCTGTTTGTTGTTTGTGAGAAGCCATGTGTGGGACACAGCAAACATGTGGAAGAAGGTGCTCTGGTCAGATGAGACCAAAATTGTTTTTTGAGGAGAATTATTGCAGTCATCACCATATGGATCTTTGGCAGGGACATTAACAGACTGCACCACCTTATCTCTGGACATCAGGAGCCACCGGGAGCGGCCATCACCCTGCCCGCCTTGTCTTGGAGAACACGTCTGATGGACATTCATGTAATTGATTTAAATGTTATTCTGTGATTGGATGAATAGGAAGTATTCATTTGTAATGACCAAAGATGTTTTAATTTGATCTTAACCTTGGTATGCAGAGCCTAGAATAACTGTTTTAAGGAAGGTTCAGCAGTCTTTAATTTGTAATTTAATTTGTAAGGTGACCCTCCCTCAACACGTGTGTGTTTAATAAAAGCTTATCTGATTTTGACCTTCTCACAGACTGTTGGTTACTGCAACAAATCTCCATACACCTTTTTCCTTTATTTTAACCTGGTGATCCTGCCAGAAAGTCTGTTATTAGTCAACTGCCTTTAAAGCGGAACTAAACCCTCCTATCGTATTCAGCCAAGGAAGATGCCACCTTGGCCTCTGTTTGATCTTCAACTGCCATGGTACTGCACGTGTGATCAGTTATGACTCCAGCTATTTGATGATTTGACAGTTTGGTTGAGGACACAAGCAAATGGGACAGTTAGCAATCCCGACATACCAGGAATGTAACTGTTTTATGAAACTGTTAAACCAATGGGTTTAATTCCGCTTTAACAGACCAAGCTGTACACTAAAAAATGGCAGTTAGAGCAATGAGACAAACTATTTAAAGTGGAACTGAACCCATCGATTTAACTGTTTCCCAAAACATTTACATGCCATGAATGATAATTGTCGCAGCTGCCTGTGCTCTCAGTCGAACTGTCAAGTCGTCAAATGACTGGTAGCATAACTCAGACATCCCAAGTCTCCCGTGAGGTGCAGGAGTCTCCCACATTTTTGCTGCTGCTCTCAGACACCCGCAATGCCTTCCCGATCTCCTGGGAATGATCGGTGCAATGGGAGGGACAGCTGTGAACTCCGATCTCCCTGTACAGCTTTTCAGCTGACAGCTGCTGTAAACACTGAAGCCTATTAGAGCCTCTGGCTCTAATCACGTGCTCCAAAAAAACACCCCTCCCTTTGGAATCCATAGTCCGGCGCCCTGTATGTAGATTAATGGGCTGGACGCATGGATAGGTGGGGGCGGTGCCTGTGCACCCCACTGCATGGGCCGCCACTGCTCCCAACTGTCCCTGATTTGGAACAAAGTCCCTCTGTCTCTCTTTCCTCCTCATTTTGATCATTTTGATCTGATCTATAGAGTTGTATACCAAATGCACTTTTTATCTTTCAAAAAGTGTTTCCCAGTGCTAAACCTTTCCTCTAATTTCTAAATTTCTGCATTTCCCACTTTACAGCTCTAGGGAGAACTCTGCAGACCCTGATGTAAAGGTGAACACTGTGGATTTTTGATGTGACAGAGAGTTCTGAGGACTCTGATGATGTAGGGGGAATGTTGCGGACTCTGTAGTAAAGGGGAACACCTGATGTAAGGTGGTTCTGGTCACCAGAGCCTCCCTCACATTAGCATCCACTGCGTTCTCCTTTACATCAGAGTCTGCAGCATTCTTAAAGTGGTTGTAAACCCTTAGATTAAGGCTTACCTGTAGGTCCATGAAATATCTCCTAAACCTACATGGTTAAGGACAGTGATGGCGAACCTTGGCACCCCAGATGTTTTGTAACTACATTTCCCATGATGCTCAACTACACTGCAAAGTGCATGAGCATCATGGGAAATGTAGTTCCAAAACATCTGGGATGCCAAGGTTCGCCATCACTGGTTTAGGAGATATTTTCAAAAAGACAGGCACCGCACTGAGCATGCCGCTGCTAACGGCGATATGCCGTTAGTGGCGGTTCCCATGTGCATGCGCAGGAGTGATGTCATTGCGGCTCCGGCCAATCACAGTGCCGGAGCTATGATATACGCGTAAAGAAGATGGACGCTCCGTGGAAGAGGGGACAGTGGTGAGATCGCTGGCTCCTGTGTCAGGTAAGTGACACATAATGGACTACTATGCGATGCATAGTAGCCCACTATGCTTTACCTTTGCAGGGAAACAAAGGAAGTGAACCCATCAGGGTTTACTTCCTCTTTAACTATTGGTCAAAATCCACTTCCCCTTTGTGTGGCATATCAATTGAATGAATATTTGATTAAGTGTAGATAGAGACCCCAGATTGTTCCTTGGGAGCAGAGACTCATGAACAGTATGCAAAGCATTGTGTACATTTTTGTCAATATATAAAATGTTTATAATAATACAAAAACAGAAAATAATTTCATACTTACCATCATTTTACTTTCCTGGTGCCTATCCATGGCAGCATACCTGTGACAAGCTCCGCCTTGGCCCCTCCCTCAGTACCAGTGAATTTTATAAAAGAAATGGATTAGTGCACTCCAGCCATTCTACGTAATATAACATACCGAGGGTGGGATTTTCCTGGTGCCTCCATGGCAGCATACCTGTGACAAATAACTAGCTGAAATGGGTGGGATGATGCATATTAAAAGATTTATTTGAAGAAGAATTTAAAAATAGGCAAATGCCAGCCTGATAGCCTGTCTGAGTTTTTACAGATGAAAAAGCTGCCGGGTCTACTCTGCAACCAGAGCCGTCTTTAAGGCAGGGCAAAAGGGGCAGCTGCCCTGGGCCCTGTCATTGTTGTGGGGCCCAAAGCAGCTGCCTCATACTTGCCAACTATCCCAGTTTAAATTCCCTTGTCCCTTGAAGTTTTAGTCCTGTGCTGTGTCCCGATATCTCAGTGTGAAGTGCTGGTACTAATGCTGCCCAGCTCTGCCCTATTGTTGTGCACAGATGACTCACCTACAGACCCTGTGTTTACATGTAAATATCCGGCATTGATATGTAAATAGAGGCGGCTGGTGGCATTGATATGTAAATAAAGGTGGTATTCATATGTGTATTATGCCCCACGGCAGTGAGGAGATGATGTGCTGTAACCTCTAGCAACCAATCAGTGAGCAGTAATACTGTACAGTAATTTCTAGCAACCAATTAACAAGCAGAAATCATTTGCTGTAACCTCTAGTAACTAATCAGTGAACCATAATGTGTGCTGTAACCTCTAGCAACCAGTCAGTAAGCAGTAATGATATGCTGTAACTGCTGGCAACCAATTGTAATTGCTGCCTGATCTGATATAGTAAACTGATCTAGCTGCTATTTATTGTATGTCTCAAAGCAGACGGAGAGTGAAATTGAATGGGGGGGCCCAAAAAAAATTCTGCCCAGGGTCCAATCAATATTAAAGACGGCCCTGTCTGCAACGTCACGTAAACGCATGTTGGGATGACCATGATGCTTCCCTTTAGATCGTTTTGATGGATACGTTTGCTCTGGCCATCCAAGAAGCAGAAAACAACCAGGTGGCATCCAGCCCAACTGAAGAGGGGGTTCCAGTCCATTATCCCTGTACATCATCTTAACCAACTTGATTATCCATGGAACTATTGTACTAGAGCAAGGATCTGCAAACTATGGCTCCCCAGCTTCCGCAGAACCACATGTCCCAGGAGGTATTTGTAAGGACATACATGACTAGGCATGATGGATACTGCAGTTCCCGGAATGGCCGGAGGGCCCCAGATGATGCTTCTTTGCCCCTGTATTAAATTTTTTTTTGGAGTATTACAAATACTGTATTTATTGGCATATAACACTCATCTTTTCACCCTGAAAATCGGGTGCAAATAGTGTGTGCATGTTATATGCCGATACTGCAATTTGGGCTGCCTAGGAGGGGACAAGGAGTGGGGTGGGACGAGCGCCATCAGTTTACATACAATCTCCTGTTTACTCAGCAGCCTCTGTAATAGGAAGTCCAGTCTCCTGGGCCAGCATTGTACCAGTGTTCTGTCTATCATAGAAGCCGGTCCAGGAGGCGGGACTTTGTATTAAAGAGGCCGCAGAGTAAACAGGAGATTCTCGCTGTCCCGCCCCCCTCCCTGTCCCCTCCGAGGCAGAAGTAATCTGAGGTGAGGCTGCAGTTGGGCAATGATCAGGCTGCATTCATGGCAATGGTGAAGCTGCATATGGGCATTGATCAAGCTGCATTCATGGCAATGGTGAAGCTGCATATATATGGGCATTGATCAAGCTGCATTCATGGCAATAGTGACGCTGCATATGGGCATTGATCAAGCTGCATTCATGGCAATGGTGAGTCTGCATATGGGCATTGATCAAGCTGCATTCATGGCAATGGTGAAGCTGCATGTGGGCATTGATCAAGCTGCATTCATGGCAATGGTGACGCTGCATATGGGCATTGATCAAGCTTCAGTGATGGGCAATTTTGAGGCTGCAGATGGCATTGATCAAGCTTCAGTGATGGGCAATTGTGAGGCTGTAGATGGGCATTGATCAAGCTTAAGTGATGGGCAATTGTGAGGCTGTAGTTGGGCATTGATCAAGCTTCAGTGATGGGCAATTGTGAGGCTGTAGATGGCATTGATCAAGCTTCAGTGATGGGCAATTGTGAGGCTGCAGATGGCATTGATCAAGCTTCAGTGATGGGCAATTGTGAGGCTGTAGATGGGCATTGATCAAGCTTCAGTGATGGGCAATTGTGAGGCTGCAGATGGCATTGATCAAGCTTCAGTGATGGGCAATTGTGAGGCTGTAGATGGGCATTGATCAAGCTTCAGTGATGGGCAATTGTGAGGCTGCAGATGGCATTGATCAAGCTTCAGTGATGGGCAATTGTGAGGCTGTAGATGGGCATTGATCAAGCTTAAGTGATGGGCAATTGTGAGGCTGTAGATGGGCATTGATCAAGCTTCAGTGATGGGCAATTGTGAGGCTGCAGATGGCATTGATCAAGCTTCAGTGATGGGCAATTGTGAGGCTGTAGATGGGCATTGATCAAGCTTCAGTGATGGGCAATTGTGAGGCTGCAGATGGCATTGATCAAGCTTCAGTGATGGGCAATTGTGAGGCTGTAGATGGGCATTGATCAAGCTTCAGTGATGGGCAATTGTGAGGCTGCAGATGGCATTGATCAAGCTTCAGTGATGGGCAATTGTGAGGCTGCAGATGGCATTGATCAAGCTTCAGTGATGGGCAATTGTAAGGCTGCAGATGGCATTGATCAGGCTGCAGATGGACAATGGTGAGGCTGCATTGATGGGCACTGACACTTATTTTGCTTCAAAGTTCTTTATTTAAAATGTGATTTTTTTTCCTGAAACTTCCCTCCTAAAATGAAGGTGCGTGTTATACGCCTGTGCATGTTATATGCCGATAAATACAGTAGTTTAGATGAAAATCTGAAGGGAGTTGTGGCTTGAAGATAATATCTGAGTACCGAAGTAATATCGTCTTCGTAAAGAAGGTCAAAATTGGATTTTAAAAGATCGGCAGGGCCCAAGGCTCAGAGATAGTAGAGGAAGAGGAGAACTTAGGGATGAAGCCATGTACCTTTCCAGGTTCAGCATTTAGGGATTTGAGAGTTGGTGAATGTGAAGAACTATGTCTTTTCATGGATGAACCCTCTCCGCTTGCATGGCATCCTGATCTGGTTGGGGCCTTCATAGGTTTGGTTATGTCGCCTTGATGTCCGCTTGGACTTCTTCTGGCGTACAAGGCTGAAATACATAAACGTACCAGCATAAGTGCTCTCTTTTGTTTTTTTTTACTCACCTGGACGACGGTCCCTACCTTAAATGTTGGAGAGGGTCTTGTTCGGGTGGCGTACTGCTTATTTTAGGAAACAGACAGAAAAATCAGCTAGAGAAAGATAAAGAGTTAGCAACTGGTATTTCAGCTGGAGTAAGGAAACTGTATTCCTGAGTAAAAAAAAAAAGAAAAAAATTACATTTACCGTTGGCAAAAAACAGGGTCCCCTCCAGGAGCTCCCCGCATAGGCAACCTCCTGAGATGACAACAGGCTGCCATGCTGAAAGCCCCCAGCAATAAACAATGGAGAGGGGGAGGGACATCTGTGGAAGATACAAACCTCTAAAAAATGATTTTAACAAACAAGGGCAAAAATGTAAAAATGTTCCCTTATTCAAGATGGCCACCCCGACCTCAGGCCAGACCGCACATGTGTGGCTGGTGGTACTAGGACCTATACGGCCCACCCGACTCAGCCCGGCCCACCGAGCTGGCTCCTGATATCCGCGCATGCGTAGAGCAGGCAGGAAGACGCTGAGGGATTCAGAAAAGCCGGCACGAGGCGCGCGCCGCCCACTATAGTAAGCAGGGATAAAGGTACAATATCACAAGGAGGGGAAGGTGGTGGGGGAGGAAGAAAGCGAAAAAGAGAGAGAGAGGAACGCAAGGAGAGGAAAGGGAGAGAGAATGGAGGACAGGAGGGAGAGATGGAAGGATAAGTGAAAATTAGACAGAGCTGCTTTCTCTGCTGGAGGCTTCAGAAAATGCCAGAATATAAATGCAGATTGGAGCTCTTAGTTAAGAGACAACGGCTGTCCCCAAAAGACCCACAGAAGGGTCTCCCCATCTTATCAGAGCATTTAGCCGCCCAAGAATAGGGACTGCCCATCTTATCAGAGCATTTAGCTGCCCAAGAATAGGGACTGCCCCTGGGAGAGGCTGGAACCCAGCTGGAAGCCGGCGACTGCAGAGGTAAGAGACGTTCCACCACCATTCACTGACCACGAGGTATGGGGAGAAAAAGGAGAATGCTGGGAGAGCACCAATCCTTTTCTTTTATAATATTCACTGGTCCTGAGGGAGGAGCCAAGGCGGAGCTTGTCACAGGTATGCTGCCATGGTGGCACCAGGAAAAAAACGTTGCCCTGACATACGTGGTAAATCTGCGTGAACCACTAGGGGGCGCCAGATACAAGTCCTGTTCATAAAGTAGGTAAACACCAGGGACAAAGAATTACAAAGTCTTTATTATTATTATTATTATTATTATTATTAATAATATTAATATTAATAATAATAATAATAACAATAATTATAATAATACAACACTTATAATAAACTAATAACAATCTAAAATAAAGGCGTCCAAGACAAAGTCCTGAAGATAATTACAAACACACATCTGACCTACTGCCAATAACATTTTATTTTTGTCTGCCTCCCCATTGTGAGTATTTGATAGCACAGAAACCATAGAACAGAAAATAACAGATCTTAGCCCTTGTACACACGGTCGGACATTCCGATGGACAATGTCCGATCGGACCGTGTTGTCGGACAATGTGCCACGCATGCTCAGATCAAATTCCTAAACCAAAGCTATTGGCTACTAGCCTGAACGTAGTCCCGTCCTAACGAAATAACCTCATCACATTAAGTACGATCGGATTTTCTGACAACTGTGTCCGACCGTGTGTATGCAACAGTTTTGGACAAAATCCGTCGGACAAAATCCGACGGATTTGGTTGTCGGAATGTCCGACCGTGTGTACGGTCTAAGGGCTAAGGTGAGGAAGGGACTACAGAAATAAGTATAGTGATGCATTGCTGAATACATCATTGCATGCAGATTGATGACATCATCATGTGTAGAGAAATTACATCATAACGTGCAGAGTGATGACATCATAACGTGCAGAGTGATGACATCATTACATGCAGAGCGGTGACATACCGGCCGGGTCTCCTTCAGGCCATATCAGGGGAGATAAACGATACAGTGAAGCCGCAGCTGAACACTTTTGATACTTTTCATTATTTAAGAAATTCACAATTATTTCACACACACACTTCACAATCTTTCACCTTAGCGCAGTTTGTTTCCCCCTTTTTTTCATATCAGGGGAGATCCTATTCCCGGTAAGGTGAAGATATTCCGCATACAATGAAGATTCCATCCTGTTTCCAGAAATACAAAAACTTATCCCATAAATATTTCACACATTTTCACCAAAATGTGATAAATCCAATGATCTCATGTGAGTATACCATGTCATTATTTTTCCCCTATAGATAGTTTTATGGAGGGTTTGGGGGGGGGCGGTCCACCATAACCACTTCAATACAGGGCATTTTCACCCCCTTCCTGCCCATACCAATTTTCAGCTTTCAGCGCTGTAACATTTTGAATGACAATTGCGCGGTCATGCAACACTGTACCCATCATTTTTTTCCCCCACAAATAGAGCTTTCTTTTGGCGGTATTTGATCGCCTCTGCAGTTTTTAATTTTTGTGCTATAAACAAAAAAAGAGCGACAATTTTGAAAAAAACACAACATTTTTTACTTTTTGCTATAATAAATATCCCAATTTAAAAAGAAAAAAAAAATTCTTCCTCAGTGTAGGCCGACATGCATTCTTCTACATATTTTTGGTATAAAAAAAAATCACAATAAGCGTATATTGATTGGTTTGCGCAAAAGTTATAGCGCCTACAAAATAGGGGAAAGATTTATGGCATTTTTATTATTTTTACTAGTAATGGCGGTGATCTGCGATTTTCATCGGGACTGCGATATTGTGGCGGACAAATTACTGTATAAATGTCACTGGCAAGGAAGGGGTTAACATTAGGGGGCAATCAAGGGGTTAAATGTGTTACCTAGGGAGTGATTCTAACTGAGAGGGGAGGGGACTGACTGGGGGAGTTGACCGATCGGTGTCCCTCTGTATACAAGGAACATAGATCTGTCTCCATTCCCCTGACAGGACATGGATCTGTGTGTTTACACACACACAGATCCACGTCTCTGCTCTGTGACAAGCAATCGCGGGTGCCTGGCGGACATCGCGGCCACCGGGCACACGCATTGTTCCCGAGTGATGTGGCGGACGCCCCCCTAGATGGCCGGGAAGTCGAGGACGTCATATGACGGGATGAGAGAGCTACACCCCCCCCCCACCCTTTATAGCCAAGGGCGCCACTATCTTAGCCTCTATTTAAACTGTAGCTGCCATGGCGCTGCACATGTGGGCAGTTATGGCACCAGCCACTTGATGGCTTGACAGTTCAGTTGAGAACACAAGCAACTGTGACAGGTATTAATCATGGTCTGCCTTAAAGGTAACTGTTACATTGGTGGGTTTAGTTTCACTTTAAGGAGGAATGTGGCTAGTATTGAATCTAAACTACAGAAGAAGGGCAGCGCCATGTTAGGCTGCGTACACACGGGCGGATTGTCTGCCCAACTAAGTTCGTCAGACAATCCGACAGACAGTCCGTCCAACTTTTGAATGAACGGACTTGACCACACACGATGAGCAGACAGTCCGCTGAAAGCTTGCGCGATGACGTGTACAGCACGTACGATGGGACTAGAAAAACGACGTCCAATACACTGCAATGCAACCTTCGGCCGTGTAAATCCTTTCTGAGCATGCGCCATACTTAGTCCATCCAACTTGCCTACACACGAGCGGACTGTCCGCTGAAACCAAGTTTGGACGGACAAAACCAAGTTTCAGCGGACAAAATTACGGAAATTCCGAAAAGACAAAGTCCGTCAGACTGTCCGCTGAAAAAGTCCGCTAAAGCCCACACACGAGCGGATTGTCCGCTGAAACACGGTTCAGCGGACTAAGTTGGGCAGACAATCCACCCGTGTGTACGCGGCCTTAGAGCAAATAAAACATAAAAGAAGAAATCTTCTCACCTGTATGGCGACTATCGAGGCACAATATGTAGAATAACATGCAAGGCTGGTGTCCTTATCATGTGTTCAGAGCAAATTCAAACTTGCAATCTAATCATCATCTAAACCTAAAGAGATCGTAAAATCAAACCTTTTTTTCTTTTTCATATTGGATGGAGTACAGAACGGTTAACACCCCTGCTGGGGCTTTTGTTGCTGTCTGTTGCCCCATCATGGGGTCTCTCCCTCACTGCCTGACCCAGAGACACAACAGGAAGTCAGAGGAAATCCTTTCTAGACAGGGGTCCCCCACTGAGAGATTTCCCCTCACTTCCTGTTTCAGTGACAACTCAAAATTTTGGACAAATAAAGAGGGTGAACCTTCCTAACAGGGATGCAGAAATAAATAAAAACCTGACATGGGCTCCATCCAAAACTAACCCAATAAAAAGAGGGTTGGCTATACATACACTGTAATGCCGCATACACACGATTGGAATTCTCGTCGGAAAAAGCTATGATGGTTTTTCCGACGGGATTCCGCTCAAGCTTGGCTTGCATACACACGGTCACACAAAAGTCTGCTGAACTTTCAACCGTCAAGAACGCAGTGATGTACAACACTACGACGAGCCGAGAAAATTAAGATAAAGTGGAGGGCCACCCTACAAAAAAAAAAAGAGCATTAATATTTAAAAAAAAAAACATCTGAAAAAAAAAGTTTTTTACCTTGCCAGAAATCCCTGTTGCTAGGCAGTCTTCCTAATCTGCCTTCTTCCTGCTCCTCGGTGATCTTCGTCTTCTCCCCTCCTCCACGCTGTCTTCTGGGTAATGGGGCGCGCTGTGTTCTGGGAACTGTGTGTTCCCTAACACAGCGCGTCCCATTCACAAAGCACAGCGCGACTCGCGCATGCGCAGTAGGAAACGGGCAGTGAAGACGCAAGGCTCCACTGCCTGTTTCCCTTAGTGAGGATGGCAGGGCTGAGACCCGAGAGCCGAGGGACATGTCAGCCTCGGCGGCCGACACCGCGGGCGCCCTGGAAAGGTAAGTCTCCTTATTAAAAGTCAGCACCTACCTTTGTTTCAGCTGCTGACTTTTAATTTTTTTTTTTTTACAGCTGAAACACCGCTTTAATTGTTTCCAACCATGCGTAGGAATTTTGCGCGTCGGAATTGCTACAGACGATCGGAATTTCCGATCTGAACTTTTTCCGTCTAAAAAATTGAGAACTTTCTCTCAGTCGTTTGCTGGCAGAAATTCGGCCAGCAAAATTCCAATGGAGCGTGCACACGGTTGCATTTTCCGACTAAGAGCTCGCATCGGTCTTTTGCTGGCCGAATTTCCGATCGTGTGTACGCGGCATAAGAGATTGTACAATCTGATTGGGGACATGGTAGTTATGCAGTTGCCAGGCTCTTTCACTTTTTATGTTGAAATGCCCCGCTCCTTCCTCCTCCAGGGCCCTCGGAGGGCAAAAATAAATGGCGGTATTTGTGTCGAAAGTTGTGTTTGAAGTTAACAAAACTTTAATATTAAAAAAAAAGCGCAGATACACCTTGCAGTTGCTGGGAGGGATCCGCCCATTTCATATCCAAAATCAGACGGACGCAGAAAGTGAGAGCGCTGAGAACGGGAAGTCACCCCCCCCCCACCCCCCAGGAGGAATACGGAGTGTTTGTTTGTAAATATTTATTCTTCAATTGTCAATATCAGCCGACCGCAGAAGTGTCTTTCGCTCGGATCATCCAAAGCAATCCTTTTATCGCTGGATTTTTGGCCCCATTTACACATAAATGACTTGGAATTGCGGGCAGAATAGCGTAATTCCAAATCGCATTAAAATTGCAAAAATTCGGCAAAACACACAATGCGGATTTGGGTGCCATTCATTCGAAAAATGGTGCGATTTTGCCGCGATGGTCGCACAACAAAAAACGCGGGGGTAAATCAGGGCCAAAAAAATAAAACGTAAAGCATCATTCAGAGATCATCTTTTTTCGGCCGTCGATTCTCTGTGCTGTAAGAACAATCATAGCGGCAGTTCAGCTGCTTAATCATTCTTAGAAGCGGCAGGAGGTGACATCCCCCCGCTGCCCTCCGGGGCTTCTACCGGCTCGCCCCTGCGATCGGCGAACCGGAGAACTAATCGGTCGCCGCAGGAAGTTGATCGTAGAGATTTCTGGTGGCCAGATGGTGGTCCCCAGTCATCTCTATGATCTTCGGAGACCGGAGTTATGACCAGTGTTAATTTCATCGACTAAAATGACTACAACATTTTAGTCGACTAAATGAATACTATTTTAGTTGACTAAAATACGACTAAAACTAAAACAATTGAGATGACTAAAATACGACTACAACTAAAATGCCATTTTAGTTAAAAGACTAAAATGGGACTAAAATTAAAATGGCATTTTAGTCAAAAGACTAAGCCCTTGTACACACGGTCGGATATTCCGATGGACAATGTCCGATAGGACCGCGTTGTCGGATAATCCGATCGTGTGTGGGCTCCATCGGATTGTTTCCGTCGGAGTATCCGACGGGCCAAGTTTTCCAGCTGGGCTATAAAATTTTCCGACAACATGATCCGATCGGACTTTGTCCGATTGTGTGTAGAGAATTCCGATCGGACAAAGTGCCACGCATGCTCAGATCAAATTCCTAGACCAAAGCTATTGGCTACTAGCCTGAACGTAGTCCCGTCCTAACGAAATTACGTCATCACGTTCTGAACGATCAGATTTTCCGACAACTTTGTCCGACCGTGTGTATGCAACAGTTTCGGACAATATCCGTCGGACAAAATCCAACGGATTTGATGTCAGAATGTCCGACCCGTGTGTACAAGGGCTTAGACTAAAACTAAATTGAAATTTGACTTCAAAATGAACACTGGTCTGTAGTGCATGTTCATACCTCAATACCATAGATAATAACATATGAGATTTTTCACTCCAGCAGTATATAATGAGTTTGGAAATTGTAGAGAAATGTTAACTAATGCATTTCAATTTAATTACACCCATTCAATTTCAGATGACTAAAATTGTACTGGAGATTTTGGTCGACTAAATACGACTAAAACTAAAACATTTGCAGAAGACTAAAATGAGACTAAAACAAAAATGTAATTTTAGTCCTAATAGCGCGTACACACGACCGAACTTTCCGGCAGACTAGGTTCGACGGGATCAGTCCGTCGGACAATCCGATCGTGTGTGGGCTAATCCGATCGGTTTTCGTTATAAAAATCTGACAGACCTAGAAATAGAACATGTTTCAAATCTTTCCAACAGACTCACTTCCTATCGAGAAAAGCGTTCGTCTGTATGCTGGTCCGACGGACCAAATACGACGCAAGGGCAGCTATTGGCTACTGACTATTGAACTTCCTTTTTTAGTCCCGTCTTACGTCATCACGTTCAAAACTAACGGACTTTCGTACAGACTTAGTCCATTTGTGTGTGTCCATGTCCGTTCGTTCGGAAGTCCGTCGGGAAGACCATCGGACCTAGTCTGCCGGAAAGTTCGATCGTGTGTACGCGGCATAAGACTAATGCTTTGTACACACAGTCGGACATTCTGACCACAAACTTGTGTTGCATACACACGGTCGGACAAAGTTGTCGGAATTTCTGTTCGTCAAGAACGCGGTGACGTAGAACACATACGACGGGACTATACAGAGGGCAGTAGCCAATAGCTTTCATCTCGTGATTTGTTCTGAGCATGCGTGGCACTTTGTGCGTCGGACTAGGCCACACATGATCGGAATTGACGTTGTTGGAAAATTTGAGATCCAGCTCTCAAACTTTGTGCGTCGGAAATTCAGATGGAAAAAGTCAGATGGAGCCCACGCACGGTCGGATTTTCCGACAACACGATCCGATCGCACATTTTCCGTCGGAAATTCCGACCGTGTGTACAAGGCATAAGACTAAAACAAAAAAAATAAAAAATTGCTGCCAAAATTAATACTGGTTATGATGGAAGTAAACATTGCCAAGGATGCGACTGGAAAGGCCAAAACCGTTTAATTATTTTTTTTGATCTCAGTCTTTCCAGCCTGGAGGAGAGATATGGGGCCTTATAGACCCCACATCTCTCCATAAGGAGGACCTGTCACGCCCTATTCCTATTACAAGGGATGTTTACATTCCTTGTAATAGGAATAATAGTGATCAACAACATTTTTTTTTTTCAAGAGAAAGCGTAAAAATAAAAAGATAAAAGTAAAATAAACAATAAAATAAATAAAATAAAGCACCCCCTGTCTCGTGCACAGAAGCAAACACATACGAAAGTCGCTCCCATATATGTAAACGGCGTTGAAATCACCCATGTGAGGTATCGCCGCGAGCGTTAGCGCAAGAGCAACAATTTTAGCTTAAAGAGGGATTCCACCTACAAAAAAAATATTAAAAGCCAGCAGCTATAAATACTACAGCTGCTGACTTTTAATAAATGGACCCTCACCTGTCCCGGGGTCCAGCGATGCCGGCAGCCGAGGCCGATCGATCGCTTGGCTCTCGGCTGCTGCCGCCACCATTCTAGGTGAGGGAATCAGGAAGTGAAGCGCTGTGGCTTCACTTCCCGGTTCCCTACTGCGCATGTGCGAGTCGCGCAGCGCAATAGGAATTGTCCGCGCTGTCTCTGGGACCCGTGTGTGTGTCCCAGCAGACAGCGCGGCAGGACAGGAAGAGGCATAGACTCCCACGGGAGTCTATGCCCGGAAGTGGGTGTAAATACCTGTCTTTGACAGGTATCTCCACCCCTCTCCCCCCTGAAAGGTGCCAATTGTGACACCGGAGGGGGGGAGGGATCCGATCAGCGGAAGTTCCACTTTAGGGTGGAACCCCGCTTTAATACCTCCTTTGTAACTCTAAACTGGTAAAAATCCTGTAACCTGTAAAAAAGTGTCGCCTATGGAGATTTGTAAGTACCAAAGTTTGGAGCCGTTCCACAAGTGTGCGCAATTTTAAAGTGTGACACGTTAGGTATCTATTTACTCGGCATAACATTATCTTTCACATTATACAAAAAATGTGGGCTAACTTTACTGTTTTTTTTTTTTTTTAAACTGTTTATTTTTCCCCAAAAAAAAGCATTTGAAAAACTGCTGTGCAAATACAGTGTGACGTAAAAAGTTGCAATGTCCTCCATTTTATTGCCCAGAGTCTCTGCTAAAAAAACCATATATAATGTTCGGGGGTTCTGAGTTATTTTCTAGCAAAAAATCTCCCTAGTCGACACTTTAAAAGCCTTAACAGGTTACCTGCTTAGCGTTACAAAGGAGATCTGGGGCTAGAATTATTGCTCCCGCTCTAACGATTGCGGCGATACCTCACATGCGTGATGCGAATACCGTTTACATATGCGTCCGCGACTTATGTATGCGTTCACTTCTGCACGGAGGGATGGGGGGCGCTTTCCTTTTTTTTTTTCTGATTTGTTTTCCTTTTCTTTTCTTTTTTTTATACTGTTCCTTTATTTATTTATTTTTTTATCACTTTTATTCCTATTACGAGGAATGTAAACATCTCTTTATGGAGAGATATGCGGTCAAAAAAAAATTATTTAATTTTTTTGTTTAAAAAAAATAAAAAATTACTTACTTCCAGCCTGGAGCAAAAGTCGCTTTGGTCCTCCATCACCATAAAGGCGATCAAAGAGTATTGGCGGAAGGGGGGGTGTCAAACATTCCCTCTCGCCTTGATTCAGAAACCATTCCAGCGGGTCATGAGCCGCTCAGATTGGATCCATGTGAAAGCCGGCTGCTGCAAAAAACAATACCGGGGTTGTGGCTGATATCTTCAGCCATAACCCTGGTAAACCACTTGCAGATGACAAAGTATATACGCTATATTACCAAAAGTATCGGGACGCCGGCCTTTACACACACATGAACTTTTAATGACATCCCAGTCTTAGTCCGTAGGGTTCAATATTGAGTTGGTCCACACTTTGCAGCTATAACAGCTTCAACTCTTCTGCATAGTAAAACATTTTTTTTTTTTTCTGCCAGTAAATACCTTATACAGCCCACTTCCTGTTTCTTGTCTGGTCATTAGCCTAGGCTTATGACATCATGCACAGCTCTCCCTCTCACTCTCGTGAGAGTTTGCCAGGAAGGGAGGGGGGATGAATGAGTCATAAGAGGGCCAATGAGAACTGCAGGTGTGTGTATGTGTGCGTAAATCCAGAAAGTGAACAGACAGTTAAAATGGCCGCAGCCAGACTCAGTGGAGGGCGATTTCTGCAGCATATTTGGCAAGTCCAGAATCGAGGTATATATAAAATAATATACAAAGTTGTTTGGAGTGAAGCCTCAGAATAGCAAAGATGTTTTTATTACAAATGATGGGAGCAGACGGCAGTTTCTCTTTGCAGCCCCCCTCTGTTGGTTGTGGTTTTGTGTCTCCCCACCTGTCAGGCCTGAGGGAGCTTCTGACTGCTTGTATCCTGTGTACCAATTGCATCTTTTAATTGGCGGTGCTTGAAATTATCAGTCAAGTGAATCATCAAAGTTTTGCTCCTAGTTTGCTGTCTGAAGTTCTAATTACTTTGGGTGTAATAAGTAGACACCTATTTTGCATCATCACCTTCCATTAACCATCTCTAAAATAGACACCATGTGGCGAAACCTTTGTCGACACCTAACCATCTATTTGATATTGTTCTAATGCCCATACTAACAGCCATGTCCAACAAGATCAAAATAGATGGTTAGGTGTCGACAAAGGTTTTGCCACATGGTGTCTATTTTAGAGATGGTTAATGGAAGGTGATGATACAAAATAGGTGTCTACTTATTACACCCAAAGTAGTTAGTTGAACCTCAGACAGCAAACTAGGAGATACTAATGTTGGATGATGCCGCGTACACACGACCAGAGTCCGCCGGACAATCCGCCCGTGTGTGGGCTTCGGCTGACTTTTTTTCCCCAAAAGTCTGGCGGACTTAGAAAGTAGTTTTGACTCAAAAATCCAGCCGTCTGTGCGCTAGTCCACCGGACTTTTGAAATGAACGGACTTTCCCGCACCCGGAGGAAAGTCCGTTCATTTTGAACGTGGCTCCAGGTAGCTGGGACTAGCAAAGGAAGTCAATCTCGCCGCCGACGTCGCTGGCCCCATCACCTGGTACGGACTTAAAGGGAAAGCCCTACACTGAAGAAACAGTGTGGGGATTCCCCCCAAAGTCCATATCAGACCCTTATCCGAGCACGCAGCCCGGCCGGTCAGGAAAGGGGGTGGGGACGAGCGAGCGCCCCCCCCCCCCCCCCCCCGAGCCGTACCAGGCTGCGTGCCCTTAACATGGGGGGTGATGTCCCTGCGTCTTATGATGTCACAGTCCCAGCATTCTCTGGGACTGTGACATCATAAGGGGGACATCACCCGGTGACCCCGCCCATTGTCCCTAAATAAGTCGCCGCACACCGCGTCCCTGTCATTGCGGCCAGAAAGAGCGTTGAGTCAACATCTCCAGGAAGAAGAAGAGAAGAGAAGGCGGTGACGACGACAGAAGAAGAACTGAAGAGGGGGACAAATCCCCCAAAGTCGGAAGAAGAGGCAGCGGCGACAGAAGACCGGGCCACCGCTAGTAAAAAAGCTAAAGAAAGAAAGCGGAGGCCCGGCAAGAAGAACCGAAGAGGGGGACAAGACCCACAAAGTCGGAAGAAGACCCCCGGGCGGTGACGAAGAAGAAAGCCGGGCTCCTCTGCTAGTAAAAAAGCTAGCAGAAGATAGCGGAGGAGTCCGGCGAGAAGACCCCCCAAGACGGAAGAAGACCCCCGGAGCTGTGCAATAAATTATTTTGAAACCGTGTTGTGTTTTATTTACATTTTTTTTCTCAGGGTGAATGGGTAGCCCAATACTCATTTGCATAGGGTGGAGGGCCGGTATCTGGGGGCCCCCTTATTAAAGGGGGCTCCCGGATTCCGATAAGCCCCCCGCCCGCAGACCCCGACAACCAACGGCCAGGGTTGTCAGGAAGAGGCCCTTGTCCTCATCAACATGGGGACAAGGTGCTTTGGGGTTGGGGGGGCCGCACGGGCCCCCCTTCCCCAAAGCACCCCCCATGTTGAGGGCACGCGGCTGCAGCTGCGTGCTCGGATAAGGGTCTGATATGGACTTTGGGGGGGACCCCCCACACCGTTTTATCAGCGTAGGGCTTCCACTTTAAGTTCATACCAGGTGACGGGGCCAGCGACGCGTCAATCTCGCCGCCGGAGGCTGCGACATTGACTTCCTTCGCTAGTCCCGGCTACCTGGAGCCGCGTTCAAAATGAACAGACTTTCCTCCGTGTGGGCAAGTCCGTTTATTTCAAAAGTATGACGGACTCCCGCCATAGTCCGGCGGACCTAGTCTGCCGGAAAAGTCTGGTTGTGTGTGGGCAGGTCCACTCGTTCGGAAAGTCCGGTGGACTTTCCGGCGGTTTGTCCGCCAGACTAAGTCCGCCGGATAGTCTGATCGTGTGTACGCGGCATGAGAAGACCTGATGTTGGGATAAAGGAATTTCATGAAGATACTGATGTTGGATGAGAAGGCCTGATGATGGAATGAAGGAGTTTCATGAAGATACTGATGTTGGATGAAGGATAAAGGTGTTTTGTGAAGATACTGATGTTGGATGAGAAGAGCAGATGTTGGATGAAGGGGTTTCGTGAAGATACTGATGTTGAATGAGAAGACCTGATGTTGGATGATGGAGTTTAAAGAAGAAACTGATGTTTGATGAAGGAGTTTCATGAAGATACTAATGTTGGATGAGAATACCTGATGTTGGGATGAAGGAGATTCATGAAGATACTCATGTTAATTGAGAAGACCTGATATTGGATGATGGAGTTTCATGAAGATACTGATTCTGGATGAAGGAGTTTCATAAAGATACTGATGTTGGATGATGGAGTTTCATGAAGATACTGATGATGGGTGAGAAGAGCTGATGTTGGATGATAAAGTTTCAAGAAGATACTGATGTTAGATGAAGGTGTTTCATGAAGATACTAATGTTGGATGAGAAGACCTGATGTTGGATGATGGAGTTTCATGAAGATGCTGATGTTGGATGAGAAAAACCGATGAGGGGATGAAGGAGTTTCATGAAGATACTGATGTTGGATGAAGGATAAAGGAGTTTCATGAAGATACTGATGTTGAATGAGTAGACCTGACGTTGGATGAAGGGATTTCGTGAAGATACTGATGTTGAATGAGAAGACCTGATGTTGGATGATGGAGTTTAAAGAAGAAACTGATGTTAGATGAAGGAGTTTCATGAAGATGCTAATGTTGTTTGAGAATACCTGATGTTGGGATGAAGGAGATTCATGAAGATACTGATGTTAAATGAGAAGACCTGATATTGGACAATGGAGCTTCATGAAGATACTGATTCTGGATGAACAAGTTTCATAAAGATACTGATGTTGGATGATGGAGTTTCATAAAGATACTGATGATGGGTGAGAAGAGCTGATGTTGGATGATGAAGTTTCAAGAAGATACTGATGTTAGATGAAGGTGTTTCATGAAGATACTAATGTTGGATGAGAAGACCTGATGTTGGATGATGGAGTTTCATGAAGATGCTGATGTTGGATGAGAAAAACGATGATGGGATGAAGGAGTTTCATGAAGATACTGATGTTGGATGAAGGATAAAGGAGTTTCATGAAGATACTGATGTTGAATGAGTAGACCTGACGTTGGATGAAGGGATTTCGTGAAGATACTGATGTTGAATGAGAAGACCTGATGTTGGATGATGGAGTTTAAAGAAGAAACTGATGTTAGATGAAGGAGTTTCATGAAGATGCTAATGTTGGATGAGAATACCTGATGTTGGGATGAAGGAGATTCATGAAGATACTGATGTTAAATGAGAAGACCTGATATTGGACAATGGAGCTTCATGAAGATACTGATTCTGGATGAACAAGTTTCAGAAAGATACTGATGTTGGATGATGGAGTTTCATAAAGATACTGATGTTGGGTGAGAAGAGCTGATGTTGGATGAAGGAGTTTCATGAAGATACTGATGTTGAGTGAGAAGAGCTGACATTGGATAAAGGAGTTTCATGAAGATACTGATGTTGAGTGAGAAGAGCTGACGTTGGATAAAGGAGTTTCATGAAGATACTGATGTTGGATGATGGAGTTTCATGAAGATACTGATGTTGGGTGAGAAGAGCTGATGTTGGATGAAGGAGTTTCATGAAGATACTGATGTTGGATGGAGGAGTTTCTGGACACATGACTCTCACACACCTATATGTGCTTTTTGGACATCTTGTTCCACAACCCTGGAGAGTTATCCCCACCTAGGTGGCTTTAACAAACTCCATTCTTCTGGGAAGAATTTTAAGTGATATTTTGGAGTGTTTCTGTGGGAATTTGTGTCCATTCGGGCCAAAAGAACATTTGTGAGGTCAGGTACTGATATTGAATGAGAAGACCTAGATCACAATCAGCATTCCAATTCATCTTTAAGGTGTTCAGTACGGTTGAGGTCAGCACACTCAGGTTCCTCCACATCCAACTGGTCAAACCATGTCTTTATGGAGTAGGCTTTGTGCACAGGGACACAGTCATGGTGAAACAGAAAAGGGTCTTCACCAAACTGTTACCACAAAGTTAGAAGAACACATACTGGAAACACCTGAACTCAGCCATTTTGGAGGATAATTCATGCATATTTGACCATTTAAAGAGGAAGTAAACCCTGATGGGTTTACTTCCTCTTTGATTCCCTGCAAAGGTAAAGCATAATAGACTACTATGCATCGCATTGCATCGCATAGTAGTCCATTATGTGTCACTTACCTGACACAGGAGCCAGCAAAGTCACCGCTGTCCCCTGTAGTTCCGAGCGTCCATCTTCTTGGTGGGTCTCCGTGAGTATCGCTGCTCCGGTGCTGTGACTCGCCGGAGCAGCAATGTCGTCACTCCCGCGCATGCGCACGGGAGCCGACACTCGCGGCATATCGCCGCGATCTGCGGCTTACCCAGTGCGCCTGCGCGCCGCTGTCTACGGTGCATGTACCGTAGACAGCGGTGGCTGTCTTCAGATAAATATCTCCTAAACCATATAGGTTTAGGAGATATTTCATGGACCTACAGGTAAGCCTTAATCTAGGCTTACCTGTAGGTCAAAGTGGTTTGTAAGGGTTTACAACCACTTTAATGCTAGAGCACTGAATGGTTCAGCCTGACCTTCAAGATCACGGTGAACTCTCTCAGGTCTCAGTTGACATTTTTATGTTTTCCTTATTGTGCCAAAAGAACATATTGTTAGTCTACAAATCATATTTCGGCTTAGGAAGCGTTGATGGCCTGTTAGTCCTATTTGCCTTAGCCGCCCAAAGCAATACCCTTTTACACAGATTTTCTTGTTTTACTGGTCCTCAACTGACTATGAGTTTTGTTCCAGTTTATACATATGTGGAGGTGCGATGACTGCATTTCTGCTTTTCACATGAACTCCTTTGTGGCTAAAAACTATAAAGGGGAAAGCTACCCCCATCCTGCCTATAGGCAGATTCCTGGTGTGGCTGAAAGTGAATCCGGCCCGGGTTCTTTGCCTATAAAGATTCTGCTGTCCTAAAATATTTACTTTCTATACCATCCCAGAAAATGAACATGCTCTCCAAGGAAGAAGCAAAAATGAAACATTTGGAAACCCCAACAAAAAAGAATAATCAAATACTCATCAAAATACATTCCAGGGACATCAAGACAAATATTCAATGTCTTTACAAAGCAACTGCAGCTTTTATAGAAAAAGGCTGTCCCTTGCCGGACTTGCTGCAGACTGGGACCCTGTGTGGAAGCAGGGGTCTCTTTGCAGAGGTCTGACACTGCCCCCTGTTGAATCAGACCTATAGCTCTGCAAACAGCAAAGTTCACTCCCTGATTGGATAGCTTTAGCTGTTACTCACTAGAAAATATATCAGACCTCTGCAGTGAGATCTCTGTTTACACAAGGAGAGCAAGGGTCCTTCTTTGAAGCATGCTGACAGGGGACAGGGGTTTTCTACTCAGGTTGTGATTGATTCTTATGGAAAGCAAAACGTGTAAGATTCTGCAGAGCTTTTTTAAGCTAAAAAGTTGGGCTTTTACGAGTTCCAACTTAAATTTTGGTAAAATTTTCCAAAATTTCTTCTCTTATCCTTTTTGCCCACTGTTATCTGCCCCACTACATCTGTCCGCTCGCCCTTCCCAGGCTCCCCCCAGCAGTCATGGGTGACCATGCACAATGTGGCAGGTAGATGCTAAAATGTTCGGAATACAGCGAACGCTGGAAAGAATCCGGGACAATTTCAGTAGCGTGGAATATCATGACTCATCTCCACAGAGGACACCCCCACACGGGATATGGCGGGTGAGGTGAGAGCAAAATGAAATAATTGCTGCTGAGTTGTTTTTACGAGCACAGCCTGAAGCTGCACAGCCCATCCACGTCTCCACGGAGGAAGGGGGAGGGGGGGTGGGGACAATACTAATGCTGGAGCTGAGGCCTGAGATATGAGCACTGCCTGAAGCTGCACAGCCCATCCACTGGAGGGGGGGGCTCACAATGACAGCAGTGAAGATGAGGCCTGAGATACGAGCACAGCACAGCCTGAAGCTGTACAGCCCCTCCATGTCCCCCTGGAGGAAGGGGGGGGGGCACAATGACAACAGTGAAGCTGAGGCCTGACGCTTTACAGCCCAGGCAGGTTATCCCACAGACAAGGGAAGGTGGGGGCAAAAATAATACTGGGGCTCAGGCCTGAGATACGAGCACAGCCTGAAGCTGCACTGCCCATCCATGTCCCCCTGGAGGAAGGGTGTGGGGGGGGGGGGAGGGGGCGCACAATGACAACAGTGGAGCTGAGGCCTTAAGCTGTATAGCCCAGGCAGGTGAAGCAGTGAAGCTGAGGCCTGAGATATGAGCACAGCCTGAAGCTGCACTGCCCATCCACGCTCCCCTGGAGGAAGGGGGGGGGCACAATGACAACAGTGAAGCTGAGGCCTGAAGCTGTACAGCCCAGGCAGGTCATCCACAGACAAGGGAAGGTGGGGGCAACAATAATACTGGAGCTGAGGCCTAAACTACGAGCACAGCCTGAAGCTGCACTGCCCATGCATGTCTCCCTGGAGAAAGGAGAGGGCACAATGACAACAGTGAAGCTGAGGCCTGAAGCTGTACAGCCCAGGCAGGTGAAGCAGTGAAACTGAGGCCTGAGATATGAGCACAGCCTGAAGCTGCACTGCCCATCCACGCTCCCCTGGAGGAAGGGGGGGGGGGGGGCACAATGACAACAGTGAAGCTGAGGCCTTGGATATGAGCACAGCCTGAAGCTGCACTGCCCATCCACGCTCACCCGGAGAAGGGGGGGGGGCACAATGACAACAGTGAAGCTGAGGCCTGAAGCTGTACAGCCCAGGCAGGTCATCCACAGACAAGGGAAGGTGGGGGCAACAATAATACTGGAGCTGAGGCCTAAACTACGAGCACAGCCTGAAGCTGCACTGCCCATGCATGTCTCCCTGGAGAAAGGAGAGGGCACAATGACAACAGTGAAGCTGAGGCCTGAAGCTGTACAGCCCAGGCAGGTGAAGCAGTGAAACTGAGGCCTGAGATATGAGCACAGCCTGAAGCTGCACTGCCCATCCACATCCCCCTGGAGGAAGGGGGGGGCGGGCAAAATGACAACAGTGAAGCTGAGGCCTGACGCTGTACAGCCCAGGCAGGTGAAGCAGAGAAGCTGAGGCCTGAGATATGAGCACAGCCTGAAGCTGCACTGCCCATCCATGCCCCCCTGGAGGAAGGGGGGGGGCACAATGACAACAGTGAAGCTGAGGCCTGAAGCTGTACAGCCCAGGGAGGTGAAGCAGTGAAGCTGAGGCCTGAAGCTGTACAGCCCAGGCAGGTGAAGCAGTGAAGCTGAGGCCTGAAGCTGTACAGCCCAGGCAGGTCACCCATAGACAAGGGAAGGTGGGGGGGCAACAATAATACTGGAGCTGAGGCCTGAGATACAAGCACAGCCTGAAGCTGCACAACGCATCCACATCTCCCTGGAGGAAGTGGGGCACAACAATAGTGGAGCTGAGGCCTCAGGTACAAGCACAGCTTGAAGCTGTACAGCCTATCCATGTCTCCCCGGGGGAAAGGGAAGGTGTGGAGGAGGGGGGTAAACAACAATAATACAGGCCTCGGATACAAGCACAGCCTGAAGCTGCACAGCCCATCGTCACCCCCCTGATGGAAGGGAGGGGGCGCAATGACAACAGTGAAGCTGAAGCCTGACATGCGGGCACAGCCTAAAGCTGCACAGCCCATCTGCATATCCTTAGGGGAGTTACAACAATACTGGAGCTGAGGCCTGAGATGCGAGCACAGCTTGAAGCTGTACAGCCCATCCGCGTTTTCCCCGGATAAAGAAAGGGGGGAAGCAAAGACAACACCGAAGCTGTACTGGCCAGAGGAAAGGGAAGGTGAGGGTGGGGAGGGGGGTAAGCAACAATAATACTGGAGCTGAGGCCTGAGATACAAGCACAGCTTGAAGCTGAACATCCCATCCACATGTCCTTGGGGTTGGTGGGTACAATAATACTGGAGCTGAGGCCTGAGATATGAGCACAGTCCATCCATGTTCCTCTGGGGGAAGCTCAATGATAACAGTGAAGCTGAGGACTGAGATATGAGCACAGCCCATGATCCACGTCCCCCCGGAGGAAGATGGGGGGGGGGAGCACAATGACAACAGTGAAGCTGAGGACTGAGATATGAGCACAGCCCATGATCCACGTCCCCCTGGAGGAAGATGGGTGGGAGGATAAGGACAACAGTGAAGCTGTTGACCTGAGATATGAGCACAACTTAGGGTTGCCACCTCATCCCTATAAACCTGAACACATATGGATTCCACAGGTTCTGAGGCTAATTTAATGCAGATAAGGCACCAAGTGAGTTTAATTATCACCTCAATCAGCCACAGAACCCGTGTAATTCATATGTGTTCAGGTTTAAAGGAATGAGACGGCAACTCTAGCACAGCCTGAGGCTGGGTTCACACTATGTGTGGTGTGGGGTACAGCACAGGGTCCGGTGTGTCCCTGTTCACCGTTTCAGATCCAAATTAGGTCAGAATTTTTGCCAGAATTCGGACCTGAAACTGAGCCAAAAACGCACAGGACCCTTCTGGTGTGCACTCCATGGCCGCACCGTAAATATCTGAACTGGCTCCATTGAGAGCCGCTCACGCTCCCCTGTCATGCAAATCGGATGCGATGAAACCCGAATCTGATTTGCATAAGTGTGAACCCAGCCTGAAGCTGCACAACCCATCCACATCTCCTCGGGGGAAGGGGAGGGGTACAATGACAATACTGATGCTGAAGCCCCCCAACATACGGCTCTCCCAGCACTGGGATTTTGCCCTCCACGTGCTCTGCCAGGAGCCCACAGCATGTTTGAGGCTCCATCCTCAATCTGGCGTCACAAGCGGAATCAAAGCGACTCTGCCCACGATTCCAAATTCATTTTAAAAGGCACCACACGAAGGAAACGAAATTGCATAATCTGTGGGCTGCTTTAGCTGTTAACATGTAAAAAAAGCTTATATGAAATTTTAGCGACTGGGTTACATGGGCTTTCAGAAGTTGTCTGTTAACTGCTCCCAGGGTGGGGAACCGCACATCCCAAAAAAAAAAAAAAGCCGACCTCAGCTGTATGTGTCATAAACATAAGACCGCAGAAGACAGTTCAAAGTGTTTTAAGGATTTAATGATTAGATAATGCTGAACTGCTCCTCCATACAAAGCCTCGCCCATCTCAGGCACAACCAGCCAGTACAGGAATCTATTTTTTTTTTGGCTGTATTCACACATGCGATCACGCCCTCTCTGCGATCGGCTGCGAGATCCCCAGTGGGGTTCCCACGATTGGGAAACCCCCAATAAAAGCAATGAGAGGCTATTGCAGGTAATCGCCCCCACTTGCATATAATTGGGGTGATCACATGCAAGTGATCGGCCCTAGACATAAGGCCAGTGCACACGATAAGAAAAAAATGCATGAAAATTTCCGCATCGGGGAGTGATCGGTCGATTATCTGTTTGTTGATGTAGTGATTTCAACAGCCGATTCCAACTGTTCGGATGAAAAAAAACTGAAGGTGCAAGCGAGAAAATTTGTATTATTGTTGTTGTTGTTGTTCAATTGTGGTTCAGTCGTGTCCAACTCTTCGTGGCCTCATGGACCATAGCGCGTCAGGATTTTCTGCCCTCCATTGCCTCCTGGAGATTGCTTATTTCCATGTTCATTGTTCGATGATGCTATCTATACATCTTGTTTTCTGTTGTCCTCCTCTTCTTTTTTCCTTCCATGTTTCCCAGCATCTTTTCCAATGAGTCCTCTCTTTGGATTAGGTGGCCAAAATATCTGGCCAAAAGGATCTGTCCTTCCAGTGAATATTCAGGGTTGACTTCCTTCAGGATTGACTGGTTTGGTCTTCTTGCCGTCCAAGGGACTTTCAAGAGTCTTCTCCAACACCATAGTTCAGAAGCATAGATTCTTCGGCGTTCAGCCTTCCTTATGGTCCAACTTTCACATCCATAGGTTACTACTGGGAATATCATGGCTTTGACTATACGGCACTTTGTAGGTAGGGTGATGTCTCAGCTTTTTATAATGTTGTCTGGGTTTGCCATTGCTTTCCTCCCAAAAAGCAAGAATCTCCTAATTTCATGGCTACAGTCAACGTCTGCCATGATCTTGGAGCCTAGGAAGCAGCAACGGCCCCTTCCATTAGGGGCGCCCCCTCCTCTCTCCTCGCCACCCCCCTGTACGCAATTAATAGATTCATGCATAGCATGAATCTATGCATGGCCGCCCCCCTATTCATGCATCCAGCCCCTTTCAGGGTACCGGGTACATGAATTAAAGTGGCCAAGGTTTTTTTTTTAAGCCTATGGCTCTAATCGGGTGGTCCCGGGATGCTGAGCATGCGACTGGAGACCACCCAGGTGTGTTGCAACAGCAAATGAATATTCACTGTTGAAACCCGTCACCCGATTGGCTGAAAGGAAAGGCGATCATATTGGATGCCTAGGAGGATGGGTGGGGGGGGGGGGGCACAGCGGAAGCGAGAAGATCCGCCCAATCCCCACAGCATAGATGGGGTAAGTGCCGGTGCACGATCCGCGGACGGGGGGTTTGCCACCCCCCCAAATGAAAAAAAACACTAACCGCCACTGCTAGTAAGATAAAATCTGTCACTGTGAACACAAAGGATGTTTTTCGTTCAAAATGTGAACAGTAATCGTATGGAAATAATCAAACAGAACGTACCGCGCATTATCAAAAGCAAAGAACGACTCAGAAGACGTTTGAGCATTTTAGTGCAAGTTAATATAATTTTCGGTTACATCATGATACGCACATTGATGGAAAATCTGACAATCAGCCTGGCAGCACTGGGGCCGTCGGATCGAATCCCAACCATGACACTACCTGCATGGAATTTGCATGTTCTCCCTGTGCGGGTTTCCTCCAGGTACTCAGGTTTCCACCCCCATACTCCAAAGACATGCCAGGAGGTTAATTGGCTCCTGTCTCAATTGGCCTTTTTGTTGTGATTTTGTACAAACTTTATTTGAAGTGTACAAAACGTATACTTCATTCATGGAACTGTAAAGCAGTTCCAATGCTCTGCGTTGCCGTACAGTGGCAGGTGATTCTGTACTGTGATAAAATGCAGCATGTCTGCATATTAGCACAGCCCTCGGCTGTATTGCAGTATGCATGGGACACATGAGAAATAATTGTTTCCTGTGTGTTTCCGCGGTGACAGGCGGTTTATGTTGCAGTAAAACATTTGTCACTGCACACTGTGTGAATTAGCCCTTTAAACGCATCTGAACCGGCTTTAAACGGCTTCTGGGAGGACGTACCGGTATGCCCTCGCAGAAGGGCGTCTTGTGTCCCCTGGAGGCACACAGCGGCGCGATCTGTGACCACCACACACAGAAGATGACTGGTTGGTGTCCCGGGCTCCACCCTGGTACCATGTGATTGCGGTGACCATCACATGCCCAGTAGTAAACAATCCATTAAATTTGTATTTAATCATGTAGGCTGTTGCAAATCCCATAGGCAAGCACCACTCTAATCTCCCTTTCTGGCCAGCAATGAAACCAGATCCCGACTCACAGAGCCTGTCCTCGCTCAGCATTTCACAGCAAACATCCAAAATGTCGCACATTCATGCTATCACACCATGCAAGTTTATTCCATCAGATTGGCTCACTCCCCACCCATGGCCATGCCAAAGATCTCTATTATTAAAGAGAAACTAAAGGCACTATACTTTTATCTCCTCCTTGGTTGCCAGCCTTCAGTCATCTTCATTGGCTGACGCAGGATGACATTAACTGCTGCGCATGCTAAGGAATCTGTCATCACAACACACAGGACCTTGCTGGCTGCGCATGCACAGCTCAGTATACATGCCACAGTTCACTGTGTGCAGGCAGGTAGAGGTATTTTATATCTTTTCTGCGGTAAGTAGCCTGCCTGCTCGCAAAAAGTCTTCAGTTCCGTGTAAGGCCCCGTTCACACCGGTGCAACTTGTAATGCGATTTGACAGTTCCAAACCACATTACAAGTCGCACATTATTGCTGGCAATAAAACTGTCCATGTCGCAGCAATTATGAAAAAAAGTTGCTGCACTACTTTTTACTGGTTTCAATGTGAGTTGCATAAACTTCTGTTAAATGAAGTCACAATGAAATTGGCAATGCAAATTGCACTGATGCGTGGTTTTTCAAAGCCGCACCGGCGTGAACCAGAGCTTGAAAGTAGAAGTTACCCAAAACCTAATCCTATCCCCATTCTACCTACCCTGTAAAAGAGGGATCTCCAAAAACGACAGCCCCTCCAGCTGTTGCGCAACTACACGACCCACGAGGCATTGCAAAACGCTGACATTCACAGGCATGACTAGGCATGATGGGAATTGTAATTCCTGAACAACTGGGGGGCCGTAGTTTGAAGGCCCCTGCTGTAAAAGGAAAGGGGTCTCCAACTTGCCTATCCTGAAGCCCTGGTCACAATCTCTCCAGCACTGGCTTCAGTGTAGAGGAGAGATTCCCAACAATGGCGGCAGAGACTGTGGGGGGCGACATCACTTAGATGCTTACTATGAGGCATCCCTTGTCGGCTGTCCCTCCTCTACACTCTCAAGCCAGTCATGTGACCAGACTAGGGATCGCCCGATATCGTTTTTCTCGGTGCCGATACAAAACTGATATTTCGGCCACCTCTCCTGCTGATATTTTGCACATTAAAAAAAAAATATGACACTGTAATTTAATTTTTTTTTTTTTTTTTTTTATCAGTTATTACTGTCACAAGGAATGTAAATATCCCTTGTGTCAGTAATAGGCATGTAAGAGGTACTCTTTATGGAGAGATCGGCCCTCCTCTGCACTTCAAAGTATTCAAAAGTTCAAGATCGGCGTTTCTGAATACTTATATTATTTTTTATTTTATTTTTTTAAACTGGCGCCTTTAAGGTGACAATCACTTTACTAGATCCGAGACCCGAATGAAGCATTGGCTTTGTTTGAGTCCTCGGCCACCTGGCAGGCGTTACCGGCTGGCTGCTTGGGCCTCCTGGTAGGACGGGAGAGCCCGGGCGAACAGAAGGTGGGGGGGGGGGTCAGGAAATAGAGAGAGAGCATTCCCTCCCGCTGCTTGTACTAACAGCCAAGCCGCATCTGTTATTACAATAAAGCTGACCATCCACTCTAAAGAACGGTACCGGGGTGATGCATGCAGCTGCATGCATCACCCCGGTAAAAACCCCTTGAAGCAATATTGGTAATATTGTTTTTTGACCAATACTTCTAGAATATCAGCCACACTGACAATCAATTGATCCCTAGACCAGACCAACATTAGAATAGGTAATTTAGCTTCCCCCCCCTTTTTACAAGGTAGATAGAAATAGGCTTGGACTACATATGGGGGGGGCAGGGTGGCGGCGTAGGTTTAACCACTTTCCACCCACCGTATGCAGAATGACGCCCACAGAGTAGTTTCATTATCCTGACTGGGCATCATATGACATCCAGCAAGATAAGCCACCAGGGCATACAGCGATTGGTAGCGCACTCACCAACCTATTAGGTGGGCTCTTTACCATGTGATTAGCTGCGTCCAACCACAGCTGGTCACATCATAACCAGGAAGTGTCATTTAATCTGCTTTTCCTCTATTCACACTGACTAGGCGCGAGTAGAGATGAGCCAATCAGCAGCTCTCCTAACGAGGGGGGGGGGGGTCTGCGTTGATAATCAGTAGGATACCTACTAGCACCCACCAGGGATGCCAATCAGTACAGCCTCATCAGCGAAGGAGGAAAATTGTTTATTTACAAAAATTTATGAACAGAAAAAAACTTTTTTTGTTTTTACAATTGTTCTGTCTTATTAGTTTAGTGTAAAAAAAAAAAAGTGATAATCAAATACCACCAAAAGAGAGCTCCATTTGTGTGACCAAGGGAATTTAAAAAAAAAAGTTTGGGTAGTGTTGCATTATTGTGCAATTGTCATTTAAATAATGACAGCTCTGAAAGCTGGCCTGGCCAGGGGTAGGGGATGGAGTGCCCAGTATTGAAGTGGTTAAGCTTACTTCAGTTTTGACTGAACTTCAGGATGAAACGCAAATATAGGGGTGTGGCCACAGGCAGGGACTACAGGTGAAGCCAGTCTGGCCGGGTGTCCTCAGCATGCAGCTGTTTTTGGATGTTTGATCAAGCCCACCATTGCACTACTACATCATAGCTGGTGAAGCTGAAGGCAGTTTTGCAATGTGTATGGTGCAGCTTAGTCACTCTTCAACCCAGAGAAACCAAAATGTATACACTCTGAAGGACTTGCTTTAGAATGGAATGCAAATTAATTTAAAAAAAAATCTTGGACTCTAGTTCAGTGAGTGAATGTAGTCAGGGAACATTCCATGGGTGCAGCGTGTTTAAATTAAAGCAGCTCATTAAAATAGCCTGCCAATGAATGGCTCAGAACACTGTAAAAAGCAGATAGTGAATGAAATATTGGCCTTAGACTGAGTTCACATCTAAGCCGCACGTGGCTCACAGCATGGGGTCCGGTGCGCCCCTGTTCTGTTTAAGGGATGAATCAGGGGCAATATTTTGCCTGGACTTAACCCGGAAACAGTCAAAGACACACAGGACCAGAGAACCGGTCACAACCTCCTGTCATGTGAATCGTATGTGGGGAAATCCGCACTAGTGTGAACCCAGCCTTAATGTTTTGGGGCACCATAACATAGGAGTGCCTGCAATATGATCGTAGTCATGAGCAAGTTCTTCCCCCAAAGAACAAACACCACCACCACCCCCCAAGTTTTATACGAGCACCATGATCCCTATTAAAATGCTAAGTAGCCCCTAGACAGGATGTTTAAAAACAAAAACTTCAGCTTCATACACTCAGGAGGGAATTAAAGTGGTAATGAACCCAACAAGGTGGACATTGATGATAACTGACATGTTTTGCGGGAGGGGGACCAGTCCCAAATACTGATGCACTGTCACTGTACTAGTGGAGAGCACAGTTGTCTAACAAGCAGTAGGTTCTGGAGAATATGGGGGGTACCCTGCATCCACTGATAGTAGTCCACTATGTGTAATCACGGCAGAAGCAAGCCACCAAGGGCACACATCCTACCCAGAAGTACATACAGCTTAAAAATGTTTTTGTGATGTTAAACAAAAACTAAATCATTTCAGAACTTTCTCCACCATTAATGTGACAAACTGTACAACTCAATTGAAAAAACCAACACTGAAATCCCCCCCGGGGGGTGGAGTAATAAAAGTAAAGGTGGTTGCTTAAATGTGCACATCCTCTTATGACTGGGGACGTAGCCGTGTTCAGACTTAAGCAAAATCATATGAAATAGGAATCAGTACACACCCATCATATAAAGTACCTCTGATTAACCCCAAGTTAAGCTGTTCTAGTAGGTCTTTCCGGACATTTTCTTAATCACATTCTACAGCAAAATTCATGGTCCACAGAGAGCTTCCAAAGCATCAGAGGGATCTCATTGTTAAAAAGGTATTAGTCAGAAGGGTACAAAAGAATTTCTAAGGCATTAGATAAGGGGTCTCACACCAGCGGCCCTCCAGCTGTTGTGAAACTACAAGTCCCATGAGGCATTGCAAGGCGGACAGTTACAAGCATAACTTCCCATAGGCAGAGGCATTATGGGACTTGTAGTTTTGCAACAGCTGGAAAGCCGCCAGTTTGAGACCCCTGCATTAGATATACCATGGAGCAAAGTGAAGCCAGTCATCAAGTGGAGAAAATATGGCACAGCAGTGACATTACCAAGAACCAGACGTCAGGGAGGCGGCCAAGAGTCCTACAGTAACCTTAAAGGAACTGCAGGAATATCTGTCAAGTACCGACTGTGTGGTACATGTGACAACAGTATCCTGTATTCTTCATATGTCAGGACTATGGGGTAGTGGCAATACTGAAGCCCTTAGTTATGAAGAAAAAAAAAAAAATCCAAGCCTGGCCAATTTCTGCAAAAATGCATCTGAAGTAGAGGTAGACCGATATGGGTTTTTCTCTGGCTGATGCCAATATTTAGAAATCGGGGTGGCTGATGGACGAGTTCATCCTCCTTTCTCCACGCTCTGCTTGCAGAGGTACAGCCAGTGTTCAATATTGGCCTAATTTGGATAATATCAGCCAATGCCGATTTCTCCATAATTGCCAAATATCGGCCGATATATCGGTCGACCCCTAATCTGAAGTCTTCAAATAGTCTGGAGAAAACATGTTCTGGTCTGATGAAACCAAGGTTGAACTTTTTGGCCATAATTCCAAAATATGTTTGGTGCAAAAACACTGCACGTCACCAAAAGAACAATACCAACTGTGAAGCATGGTGGTGGCAGTATCACACATTGGGGCTGTTTTTCTTCAGCTGGAACAGGGGCCTTAGTCAAGGTAAAGTCAATTATGAACAGTTCCATATACCAGTCAATACTGGCACCAAACCTTCAGGCTTCTACTAGAAAGCTGAACATGAAGGGCAACTTCATCATTCAACACAACAACCCAAATCATACATCCAAATCAAAAGGAATGGCTTCACTAGAAAAATAAAAATAAAAGATTTGGAATGACCCAGCCAGACCCATATCTGTGGGGTGATCTGAAGAGGGCTGGGCACAGGAGATGTCCTTGCAATCAGATGGGAGTGTTTTCACAAATATTGCCAAGTCAAGCTGTGCCATGCTGATACTCAACCAAAATGACCAAGTGCTGTAATAAAATCAAGGTGCTGCAACAAAAGTATTAGTTTAAAAGGTGTGCACAACCATATTTTATTTTTTTATTTTTTACTTCCCTCCACCTAAAAGATTTAGTTTGATGAAAAGTTTATAGGTCACATTAAAAAAAAAAAAAAAAAAAAAAAAAAAAAAAAAAAAGGTGGAAAAAGTTCTGAAATTATTTTTTTTACATTACAAAAACCTGACATTTTGGCAGGACACACACTTGTGTATATGATCTGGCACACATGCCACCCTGCTATAGGGCACACCTGAAGTGGTTAATATCACTTTAAACACGGCCTGCTCTGCAAACAATTGTAGAATAGAAGTTCCAGGAAATGAGTAAACTTCTAAAAATCACCACCAAGGAGGCAAAACTCTGAACCCCCCCCCCCCAAAAAAAACTAAAATAAAATTTGTTAAGATTTAAATCCCTCAAGTGACTTCAGACCTCAATGCTGGCAGCCCCAGTCACTTGTAAAGCCCAGTTTTACTGGTCTGACATCGGTTAGATCTTTGGTTAGGTGAACTCTTTTTCCTGGCCTGCATTCTGATCCTTAAATAAACTTTCATTTTATAAAGAGTAAATCAGCAGTTTTATTGAGTTGCCTTTCTATGCTATTAATCCTGAATAGAGTGCTGATGTGCCGGTCTGTAGATGATGAATGGGAAGCCGAATCCACCCGGCACACTGCAGCAGCAAGTTCCATTGTGTCACCTGGACCCTTCCTGCATCAACACAAACAAAACCTAGAAAGGGTGGCAACTTTTTTTTTTTTTTTTTTTTTGCAGAAACAAGTTCACCCCCTTTTCATCCAGTAAAACACTAACCGCTCCTGAAATCAAGAAAAAAACACTGGAATCTTTTTTTTATTTAAAATAATTTTAATACAAACTAAATATAAACTATTTCAGTTCTTAACATGTAAGACACTGACTTAATATACTTTAACTTTATCAAGTATTGCACAATTTAGATACAAAAATTACAATTACATATCTCCATCTTTTATATAGCAAAAAATCTTAATTTTTGTAACAGAAAATACAACTCTTGAAATTACAAGTATCCCTCTATAATTAAAGTACAGTGAGGAATAAAATCAATAATTTTTTTATTTATTTTTTTGAACAGCTTGGTGTCTCAAAGACGTTTCAGTTTCAAAATATAAGAAAAAAAAAAAAAAAAAAGCTGAAGGAATCACAGATTCGTAAAAATCTTGAAATGTGTCAATGTAAATATATTATATAGAAAAACTTACAAAGTTGGAAAGTCATTTCCCCTTTTTTTTATACATTATACAATGTAATTTTTTTTTCACTCCTCTAATGCAGGTGAAACGGGATATTTCGACCTTCGAAAGCAAAAAAAACACACAAATATTTTCCATTTTTAGAAAAAAAAAACTCAATGCCTATAAAAAAACAAAAATTAGCTTCTAAATACTGTACCAGGCAATATTCCTTAAAAGTGTAGTGAACACAATATAAGCTTGCACTTAGTCTGGGGGGGGGGGGGGGGGGGGAATAATAAAAAAAAAAAAAAAAAGTATGTGCTTCTGCAACCAACTTGAATGTACGAGGGCTACAAGCTGAGGAAAAAGGACCGTGCAGCTTGTACAATACTTTGGATAAATAACAGTTTTAGTTCGCCATAACCGGCTGGAATTGCTGATTAGAATACTGCACGTTGCCGAGGCTGAAGTTCAAGCCGTCCACTAGCGATTTCTCGTTGAGACCGCCGTACGCCGCAAACATGTCGAAGGCATTGCTGTAAGGAAAGGGGCCAAGGCCTAGTGCATTATCGTTAGGGCAGTTCATGCCAAATCTTCCTTGATCTGGCATTTCGGGGAACATAAACTCCTTGGCGTTCGGAGAAAGGGCAGAGGTATTCTGCTGGAGGTTTGTAAGGCCGAGGCCGTACAGCGAGTGCATGGAGGACGACAACGCGTTCTGCTTTAACAAGTTGTTGACGGTGAAGCCGAACTGCGTGGGGGAGGACCGCGCAATCTTATTGCGGGCGTTCATCTTCATTTTGGTGGAGCCGAACTTGGTGGCAGCAAAAGTGGCAGTCGTAAACGTTAAAGGTTGAGAGACCCTGGGCATGAACGTGGGGCTTACAGCGGCCGAGTCGCCGAACGGAGGCGAGGGCGAGCTGGATACTGGAGAGGACTGGTCGATGATCGGCATGAACACCTGGGCCTCGGGGTTAAAACTGTTCTTGATTTCCTTGTCAAGTTCTGATCCGTTCTCGCTGTTGTCGTCGACATAAAGTACTTTGATCTGTCCCTTCTCTCCGATCTGATAGGACACTTCAGAGGGATCGATCCACACGTTGAGGTCATGAGGAAGGTTTCTACGGACGTCTTCAATGTCCAGACCGCTTTCGTTGGCGGCCTGCTCTATGACAGGCTCTACCTTCTCACCGACGTGGATGCACCTGTAGCCGGACCCCTTGTACGGCTTATCAGGGTACCAATGGCCTTCATATTTCTTCTTTAGAAGTCTATCAAGCTCCTCCCCGAAGATGTTGACTCGTCGCCTGGGCAGTTTGTTATACAGATAAGAGATGATAAAATTCAGAGCTACCTGAATTTCAAGCTGCATATCTGTCATAAATCTCTCTCGGTAAGTGCAGGAGGATGTTTGTCAGGCAGGTAGAGGGTAAAGCACTTAGAAGTCTGATTTTCCTACAAGAAAAAACAAACAAACAAATGGTTAAAAAGGAAATTCTTATGTCACCAACACCAGAAAAGTACATGAGAAAGCTGCACAACCCAACTGAAGTTCCCCAAACTTTGCGTTCCTGGTGAAGGCCTCCCTCAAACAATGTGACAGGACCAGTTTTTTTTCTTTTAATCACAAGGACAACGCATGGAAAACAAGTGACTGGGAACCAAGTCAACACTGCCAGATGCACTGGGAGGTTTCACTGGCTGCAGGTAAATATTTTCCTGATTACACACAACAAACATCTCAGAACGCAAAACTGACCAAACCGGGCAGAGTGCACCCTTCCCCCACCTGTAATTTACAGTCCGGTCATGGCTGAAGAATATTGCAGTCTAAATGGGAGTCTGTCAAGATCAAAATGACGATTACTAAAGCAGAACTTCACTCAATCAACGTGGGCTATTTTTTATTTTTATTTTTTATATACACAATGGACCTGGACCATTTTTAATCCTCATGCTTCTAGCACTTGAAAACAGATAGGAAAGTAGATTTTTTTTCACATTTATTCAGTTACCTCCTGGTTTCTTGCCTAGGCAAATAATGTCATACATCCCAGGAGTCTTCAAGGGGTGAGAAGGTGCTTTCCCTGCTAACACACCTGCCTGTGCTAAGGGCAGATGGATTCCAGGAAGTAAACACTACATGAAATACCTGCCCTTACTCAAGATGGCCACAGCCAAACATGCTGGGGAGGTTTTAAAGGAGGCAGGGGGGGGGGGTTTGCTTTAAAGTGGTTGTAAACCCTTACAACACACTTTGACCTACAGGTAAGCCTAGGTTAAGACTTACCTGAAATCAGGAAATATTTCCTAAACCTACACGGTTTAGGAGATATTTGCCGAAAAGACAGGCACCGCTGTCTACCGCGCATGTGCCGTAGACAGCTGAGAGCGCAGCTGTCAACGGCGATATGCCGCGAGTGGCGGCTCCCGTGCGCATGTGCAGGAGTGACATCATCGCAGCTTCTCTTAATGACAGCAGTGAGACCCACCGAGAAGATGGATGCGTGGACTACAGGGGACAGCGGCGACTTCGCTGGCTCCTGTGTCAGGTAAGCGACACATAATGGGCTACTATGCGATGCATAGTAGTCCATTATGCTTTACCTTTGCAGGGAATGAAAGAGGAAGTAAACCCATCAGTGTTTACTTCCTCTTTAACTATTAAGTTAGCCAAAGCTGGTTTGGCTGTACTACGGATCCCAGGAGCAGATCGTTCTGCACTCCTGTGGCCTATTTTCAGCAGGCTGAAACCCGCTGCTCGAGGTCAGGGAGCCAGTCCAGTAAGGCTGAAACTACTAATCAATTGACAACTAATCGATTATGAAATTAATCAATCAGCCAGTAACAATGGGGCAAAAAAAGCCCTTTATAGTACAAAAAAGAGCAAATCGCTACTGTAAATGTCAGTTACACAGTAAAATGAACCCCTTATAGTGATTATCTACTTTTTTTAACTATAAAGGGCTAACTTTAGTTTTTTTAACCCCATTATGATACTGAATGTCTTAGACTTGGTTCACATCTATGTTTTTTTAGCAGAAAAAAAATTAGTTAATTTACATGGTTTCCTATGGGACACGTTCACATCTGCTTTTTTCCACCGCCGCATATTTGGAAAGCGTCAGGGACTGTGCTTTTTTGGTTCAATAGACTTCAATGGAGAAGCTGCAGAAAAGCATGTAATGAGTTTTTGCAGCAATCTGTGTTTTTTAATCTGCCCAACAAATTGGCCAAAAAATAAATAAAAAACAAAATCGCAGTAAAATCACGTGCGCAAAAATCAAAACGCACAGCAAAAAGCACGGCAGAAACAGATCAAAAGCAAACTGCATAGGTGTGTACTGAGCCTTATACTGGTCACACCGAGAAATTTTCAAACGAGAATATTCCGACGAAAAATCTTTGTACATTCACTGAATGAAAGAATGTTTGAAATTTTCACTTGTTTTTAACATTCTGTTTTTAAAATTAATGTAATTTCTGATTGAAAACCACATACACTGTGAAAATTTCTTTGACCAAGTAGTTTTCTATTTCCAAATTTTCCTGTAACTTGTAGAAAACGAATGTCAAATTGACCCCACTAACTATTAGAAAAAAATGAACGAAGGAAGACTTTAAAAAAAATTGATCTCCGAGTCTGATATTTACCAGATTTCCCCCTTTAATAGTATATACAGTATATCTCTTCTGTCTGTTATTCTCAGAGTGGATTAGATATTTTGCTCCTTAACCATATAGTTATTTATATTTACCACTGCATAGAGATATTTAAGAATAAATTGCCTTTTTTTTTAACTTTACAAAGCAACTAAATTGTACACCACTTTTTTTTTAAGGTTATTAACCAATTAATCGGCTAACTAATCGATTATGAAAATAATCGTTAGTTGCAGCCCTACAGTCCAGGCTTTGGCAGAAACATGACCATATGGTCAAGATCTGCTCAGATGCCTGGCATCTGTCTCAGCCTCTCAGCGAGCCACTAGGAGCCTGAGCCGGCCGCTCCTGTCCCCTCCAGAGCCCAGTGCTCCAGTGAGCGAGGGGGGGGGGGGGATGGGCAAAGCAGAGAGCCGGTCACAGGGAGCTTTGAGAAACCACTAATCAGCATTTGATCGCTCGGTTCAGTCTTGGAGCCGGCAGGGGGGGGGGGGGGGACAGATGTCGGTACGACAAACAGCATTTTTGGTTTGTGGGGCTCAGATACAGTTTTGTTCCATTTTAAGCTGGCCATACACAAAATCTAATTTGTTGCATGGGTGGCCCCGTCACCCCCGGGCTGGACAAGACATTTTCCAATTGACTTTTGCTGGAAGGCACAGCCAAACATTTGCAGCAACTGTTCCGGTATAACAAGACGCTGGTGCCAGCTGTCCGAATACTATAACCAGTGCTGAAAGTTAGTCTATACCAGTGGTTGTCATTTTATAAACTAAAGGGGGTCTCAAAATGCAGCTCCTGATGTCAGAGGGCTGCACATAATGTTCAATATATGTAATGCTTGAGAGGACTGTCAGAAACTGGAGACCTGAAATGAGGGTCAGAGAGTGGACAGGATACATTGCTGGCTGGGGATATGCTACAAAAGACAATACGAAATCGGGAACAAGTTACATGAGACTAGTAGAGATCAATGCGACGACCCCAATCAATGTTCTCACTACAGATTGCTCCGAGGGCTGCACATCATATACCAAGGGGCCGCATGCAGGCTACAGGTTGAGCACCAGGGGTCTATCCACAATCTTCATCATGGATGGAGGAATTAACCAAATTCTTTTGGTCAGCCTGTGATAGGACAACATGGAGAAATCTAAGGCCCCTTTCACACAGGCGGACCAGTCAGGGTTTTTTTTTTTTTTTAGGCAGACCATGTTGAACCATCCATTGACTGCTATGAAGCAGCAAGTGTCAGAAACTTGTCCACTGACACCCACCAACATCTGACCCAATCAGAGGTCCCCATACGTCTTGCGGATCAGATGACAGATGGAAACATACAGGAGGTCTGTTTACAGCCAACCATCCATAGAGAGTGGGCTGTGTATGTCGGCTCTGCATAAGTGGAGCGGACTTGTCATGTGTTTGCTCAGCAGACAAATCTCCCGCTGAGCAGACAGATCCGCCGCCAGAGTCCACATAAGTGAAAAGCCTTAAAATGGTTCAAAAGCTTTAAAAAAATAAATAAATAATAACTCGTTAACTTGCCTGCTCTGTGCAATGTTTTTGCACAGAGCAGCCCCGATTATCTTCTGGGGTACTTGCTTGTGCTCCAGACCCCTCTTTGTCAGGTGCTCCCACTCCCAAGCCCCGCTGCTGCATTCATTGACAGCATGACACTGACAGTATCAATCTGTCCAATGAGGAGACTGCAGATGGAGCCGCTGTGCTCATGCACATTGGATGAAAAGGGGGGGAGGGGGGGAGCTGCAGAACAGAAGTGCAAAAAGGTGAAAAACCTTAACCAGTCTGTAAAAGATTCCTTTTTCTCATCCAACCGGGGGGGGGGGGGGGGGGGGGGGGTGAACATGACCTGAATTCCTGCATCCACATTTTCAAATTTGAAGGGGCAATCCTCCCCGATTAAGGTATTTTATTCAGAAAGTGGGAGAGACTCCCCCACTGACAGTACTGCTGGAGTTGCCCTCTGGGGTAAGATGGAGAGCAGAAACCTCTGCCCTCTTCCCCTTGTGGATACGGAAGTGACATAGGATGTCACTTCCGGGTTCCCGTTGACAGTTCCCCCAGTCTTTCGAGAATGCAGTGTGATGTGCATTCAGTGGAGCACAGGGTCCTTTAGACCCTAGATGTCTCATTAAAGAAAAAACCCCCCCCCCCCACAAGGATTTTAGGGAAATTTCTTAATTATAAAAAAAATTAAGTTACACCTAATTACATAAATCACCCCACCCAACATATGCACAAACGTAAACACGTCGGGGGCCCCTATGACTAAAACACCGATTGCGATACAAGTTACACAATGCTGTGCATGCCGGAATGAGAGCAATAATTCTACCACCAGCCCTCCTAAACTGAGGAGCTGTAGGGGCTTTTTAAAGCGTTGCCTATGGAAAAATATTGTCACCATTTCACAGGGGCACACAAATATAAAGGTTTGACATGTTGGGTATCAATTTTATTCAGTACAACCCTTTATATTTTACCAAAAGGTTACAAAATTTATCACGTTTGTGTTCCCCAAATTCAACTTTCATTGAAATTTTGGACACTCACATTTGTGGTAAGATTGTGTGACAAAATAAATTCGGAGCTACCACTATTTTATTCTCTAGAACAGTGATGGAGAACCTTGGCACCCCAGATGTTTTGGAACTACATTTCCCATGATGCTCATCTACACTGCAGAGTGTATGAGCTTCATGGGAAATGTAGTTCCAAAACATCCGGGGTGCCAAGGTTCACCATAACTGCTGTAGGATGTCCGCTTTCAGAAAATATTTGAGTTTTATTTATATCTTCAGGCCTAAAGTTTTTAAATGTGTGCAAAAAAAATAAAAAAAATAAAACTGGCTATGGAAATGGTTAAAGGACAAGTTCACTTTTGGGAACATGTTCTACCTGTAATCTTGGCAACTCCTAACTTTTAGTTGGCTCCTCGATTCAAAGCAAATTTGTCAAGCCCTGCTATAATCAAGTCACAGTTGGAACACCGAACACTTCTAAAATGCAGGATTAAAGAGGAAGTAAACCCTGATGAGTTTACTTCCTCTTTCATTCCCTGCAAAGGTAAAGCATAATGGACTACTATGCATCGCATAGTAGCCCATTATGTGTCGCTTACCTGACACAGGAGCCAGCGAAGTCACCGCTGTCCCCTGTAGTCCGCCGCATCCATCTTGTTGGTGGGGTCTCGCAGGTCCGCCGCTGTCATTCGGCGAAGACGCGATGACGCCACTCCCGCGCATGCACACGGGAGCCGACACGCGCGGCAGCTCCGTCGCTGAGAATGCCGCGCTCAGTGCGCCTGCGCGCCGCTGTCTACGGCGCCCGTTTTCAGGCAAATATCTCCTAAACCGTATAGGTTTAGGAGATATTTCTTGGACCTACAGGTAAGCCTAAATCTAGGCTTACCTGTAGGTCAAAGTGGTTTGTAAGGGTTTACAACCACTTTAATGCGGGTAGCGTTGCTGCCCATAAGCTGCTCTCAAAAAACACACTTTCTTCCAACCTGTAAACTTCTCCTCAAACATACCTGCAAGTGCCCAAATGTGCATTGGACACACAGGCCAACAGTTGCTTCTACAAGCATTTTATGCCCAGTTTGCTGCTCTAGAGCCACCCGGATAACTGACCCGAAAGTTTTTTACCAGCTTTAATACCAAGCTTAGCTTTAAAGAGGATGTAAAGGGATTTTCTTTTCTTTGTAAACAAACATGTTACACTGTGCAGCTCGTTTTGCAGAGTGGCCCCGAACCTCTTCTTCTGGGGTCCCTCGGTGGCTGTCTCGGCTTCCCCCCCCCACAAGTACTTCTCACATTCATGCGAGCTCCCTCGCATGGTGAGAAGTACTTGCGGGCGCGCTCCCGTGATTCAGCTGACGGCTATAGCCACTCACTGTATCACTTGGCCCCGCGGCGCAAGCCAATGGCTGCGCTGCTTTCAATCCATGCACTACTTAATCAGCGGCCAGGCTGAGCGGCGAAGAGGATGTCGGAGGCGAGCCTGGGACTTTCGAGGGGGTCAGGTAATTAAAAGCACTGTCAGATGTTTCTCACCTTAATGCATTGAATGCATTAAAGCGGAGGTCCACCCTAAAGTGGAATTCCGCTCATCGGAACCCTCCCCCCCTCCGGCGCCACAATTGGCACCTTTCAGGGGGGGAGGGGGATGCAGGTACCTGTACAGTACAGGTATCTGCACCCACTTCCAGGATAGCTCTCTGCGGAAAGGGGCGTAGATTACGCCCCTTTCCGAAAGTCCCCCGCTGCCTGCTGGGAAACACAGATCCCAGAGACAGCGGGGACCGTCCTTATTGCGCAGCGCGACTCGCGCATGCGCAGTAGGGAACCGGGAAATGAAGCCGAAAGGCTCCATTTCCTGATTCCCATACCCAAGATGGCGGCGGCAGCACCCGAGAGACGATAGAGAGATCGGCTTCAGGTGCCGACATCGCGGGCGCGCTGGACAGGTAAGTGTCACTATTTTAAAAGTCAGCAGCTGCTGTATTTGTAGCTACTGGCTTTTTTTTAAAAAAAAAAAAAAAAAAAAAAAAAAAAAAAAAAAAAAACACGGAGTCCCGGCGGACTCCCGCTTTAAGGTGAAAAAAAACGTACCTTTACAACCCCTTTAAAGAACTTCATTCTCTCAACAGCAGTGTGGATAAAAATCAACGATTTAAAAAAAATAAATAAAAAAAATAAAGTTTTATTCTTAAATCAAATTTATTTTCATAAACTGCTTTTGGAGTAAACCTATTTAAGATGCATTTAGTTTTTTTCGGCATGAAATGGAGCTTAGTTATGTAGCACGAGGCTGTAAATTCTGCAGTATTTACATTTTTGGAAAACTCATTCAGTGATTTCAAGCTCTGCAAGCTGAGATAACATGCGCCGCATTGATTCATGTAATTGTCACAGTAACCATGAGATACAAAATTCAGGAATATTCCATTGTTTAGCAAATCTGTGTACACTACAAACTGTATGAATCTGTTCTGATATCGCCGTTTTACTAACCTGACCCCTTATTCTAAACAGGAAACCTTCATTTTTGTTTACAAATATTAAACATTCTAACTACCAGCAAGAAGAAGTCCTTATATTTAAAGAGCACCTGTCATTTCAGATCCATCATGGCAGCGCCTGTTAGCGGGCGTCCACTCACCTGCTGCAGCCACGTCCCTCACCGTGTTGTGTCACCGCCGCATCACCGGCCGTCCCATTAAAGTGAATGGGGCTGTCGGTGAGTCACTAGTGGGTCAGAGGAGGAGCCACTACAAGACAGATTACAGTTTCCTTTTTTTTACATCTCTTTAGTTACTTCCTGGTTTCTGGCCTAGGCAAATTATTACACCCAAGGAGTCTTCAGGAGGGGCTTTTGCTGAGCACAACTGCCTGCATGCCTGAAGCGCAGATGGATTCCAGAAAGTAAATTCTGCGAGTTATCTGCCCTTTAAGAAGTCCAACCCGCGGTTCTCCTAAGGGTCACAGGAGTGCAATTGATTTTTAGCGGAGAGTGGTCTGAAGTCCGCTCTCCACTGAAGTCACTGCAATCAGTTGAGGCAGCGCGTCATCCCGACATCCAAAGTCCGGATCCGCCAGCTGCCTTAACTGATCTCAGCGAGGCGCCTCCCTGCCCCCTCCACAGCCAAGTATCCAGTGAGCAGGGAGGCTCAGAGCAGGAGAGCTCCAGAGCGACAGTCAGCAGCACTCGGGGAGGGAACCGAACCATCAGCGAGGTTCATGGCTCAGTCCTCAGTGTAGAGACGCTGGGGGCAGCAGCGGTCTGATGCTGCATCCACCTAGGCAAGGAAACAAACCCCCCACACTTTTAAGGCCACAGCCAGAACTGCTGGGGGGGGGGGGGGGGGTTCAAAGATTCCTTAGCAAAATAAAGCATGGAGACATGGATGGGGAGAGTTTGCTTGCAGAAAATTTGATTTTTGGTTTGTAGATCCCCTTTAACCTCTTGTCTACCAAGGTAGATTTGCAAACCCT